>NW_024387304.1:3380864-3848478 GCF_900408965.1 Simochromis diagramma | reverse complement strand
CAAAATGGGAGAATGCCCCCAAGGGTGGTGGAGAATGACCGAGCTAAGATCCTGTGGGACTTCCAGATACAGACGGACAAAATGGTGGTGGCTAACCAACCGGATATAGTGGTGGTAGACAAACAGAAGAAGACGGCCGTAGTGATCGATGTAGCGGTTCCGAATGACAGCAATATCAGGAAGAAGGAACACGAGAAGCTGGAGAAATACCAAGGGCTCAGAGAAGAGCTCGAGAGGATGTGGAGGGTGAAGGTAACGGTGGTCCCCGTGGTAATCGGAGCACTAGGTGCGGTGACTCCCAAGCTAGGTGAGTGGCTCCAGCAGATCCCGGGAATAACATCGGAGATCTCTGTCCAGAAGAGCGCAGTCCTGGGAGCAGCTAAGATACTGCGCAGGACCCTCAAGCTCCCAGGCCTCTGGTAGAGGACCCGAGCTTGAAGGATAAAACCGCCCGCAGGGGCGTGCTGGGCGTTTTATATATATATATATATATATGTATATATCCATCCATTCGCTTCCACTTATCCTTTTCAGGGTCGCGGGGGGCGCTGGAGCCTATCCCAGCTGTCATAGGGCGAGAGGCGGGGTACACCCTGGACAGGTCGCCAGTCTGTCGCAGGGCCAACACACAGGGACAGACAACCATTCGCACTCACATTCACTCGTGCATTCACACCTAGTGGCAATTTGGATTATCCAATTAACCTATCCCCACAAGCTGCATGTCTTTGGACGGTGGGAGGAAGCCGGAGTACCCGGAGGGAACCCACGCAGACACGGGGAGAACATGCAAACTCCACACAGAAAGACCCCGGCCTGATGGTGGAATTGAACTCAGGACCTTCTTGCTGTGCGGCAACAGTGCTAACCACCGTGCCACCGTGCTGCATATATATATATATATATATATATATATATATATATATATATATATATATATATATATATATATATATATATATATATATATATATATATATATATATATATTATATATATATATATATATATACACAGTGGGGCAAAAAAGTATTTAGTCAGCCACCGATTGTGCATATATATATATATATATATATATATATATACAGTGGGGCAAAAAAGTATTTAGTCAGCCACCGATTGTGCAAGTTCCCCCACTTAAAATGATGACAGAGGTCAGTAATTTGCACCAGAGGTACACTGCAACTGTGAGAGACAGAATGTGGAAAAAAAAATCCATGAATTTACATGGTAGGATTTGTAAAGAATTTATACGTAAATCAGGGTGGAAAATAAGTATTTGGTCACCTCAAACAAGGAAAATCTCTGGCTCTCACAGACCTGTAACGTCTTCTGTAAGAAGCTTTTCTGTCCCCCACCTGTATGAATGGCACCTGTTTGAACTCATCATCTGTATAAAAGACACCTGTCCACAGCCTCAAACAGTCAGACTCCAAACTCCACCATGGCCAAGACCAAAGAGCTTTCGAAGGACACCAGGAAAAGTATTGTAGACCTGCACCAGACTGGGAAGAGTGAATCTACAATAGGCAAGCAGCTTGGTGTGAAAAAATCAACTGTGGGAGCAGTCACAGAAAATGGAAGACATACAAGACCACTGATAATCTCCCTCGATCTGGGGCTCCACGCAAGATCTCATCCCGTGGGGTCAAATGATCATGAGAACGGTGAGCAAGATCCCAGAACCACACGGGGTGGCCTGGTTGAATGACCTGCAGAGAGCTGGGACCAAAGTACAAAGGTCACCATCAGTAACACACTACAACGGCAGGGAATCAAATCCCGCAGTGCCAGACGTGTTCCGCTGCTGAAGCCAGTGCATGTCCAGGCCCGTCTGAAGTTTGCCAGAGAGCACATGGATGATACAGCAGAGGATTGGGAGAATGTCATGTGGTCAGATGAAACCAAAGTAGAACTTTTTGGTATAAACTCAACTCGTCGTGTTTGGAGGAAGAAGAATACTGAGTTGCATCCCAAGAACACCATACCTACTGTGAAGCATGGGGGTGGAAACATCATGCTATGGGGCTGTTTTTCTGCCAAGGGGACAGGACGACTGATCCGTGTTAAGGACAGAATGAATGGGGCCATGTATCGTGAGATTTTGAGCCAAAACCTCCTTCCATCAGTGAGAACTTTGAAGATGAACGAGGCTGGGTCTTCCAACATGACAATGATCCAAAACACACCGCCCGGGCAACAAAGGAGTGGCTCCGTAAGAAGCATTTGAAAGTCCTGGAGTGGCCTAGCCAGTCTCCAGACCTCAACCCCATAGAAAATCTGTGGCGGGAGTTGAAAGTCCGTGTTGCTCGGCGACAGCCCCAAAACATCACTGCTCTCGAGAAGATCTGCATGGAGGAATGGGCCAAAATACCAGCTACTGTGTGTGCAAACCTGGTAAAGACCTATAGTAAACGTTTGACCTCTGTTATTGCCAACAAAGGTTATGTTACAAAGTATTGAGTTGTATTTTTGTTATTGACCAAATACTTATTTTCCACCCTGATTTACGAATAAATTCTTTACAAATCCTACCATGTGGATTCATGGATTTTTTTTTTCACATTCTGTCTCTCACAGTTGAAGTGTACCTCTGGTGCAAATTACTGACCTCTGTCATCATTTTAGGTGGGGGAACTTGCACAATCGGTGGCTGACTAAATACTTTTTTGCCCCACTGTATATATATGTGTGTGTTTGTGTGTGTGTGTGTGTGTGTATTATTTGTTCATGCAATTTGTACTAATCTCTTGCACAATCTCAGTCACACTTTTACCTCTTTAACTTAAAAAATAAAAATTAGGTTATCATTCTCAGGGGGAAAAGCAAACAAAACACAACCCACATGTATTTAATGAAATTGGCAGACTTAACAATAGCAATTATGATGGACATGTACACTTGTGCATACTAATGTACTCATATAAAACTATTTGTATTATAAACCAATAAACTTTTTCACTAAAAATTGTGTTTGAAAACACCCATCTACCTGTGCAGTAAGTAATATGTGAGAGGCATATGTAGTACTTAGTACTATAGTGTTATAATGATCACTTTTAGTATTATTGCATTAGTTGGCATATGTCATGCCATCACTTATTAGACCACAAATAATATCCCTGCAAAAACCTAATCTGCAAATCTTTAGTAACTCACTGTTATTCTTATTAACCATTTCCACTAAAGAAACAGAGCAAAACATTCCAGAGCAACCTGTGGCTGGTTTTTAAGTGTATGTTGAACAAGGCTCCCTCCCATTAACGCTGTGCAGCCACGCAGCTCCATTTTGACCTCGGGACTTCCAGGTTATACTCGGCACAGATGTTCCTGTACGCTATGCCGGCCACTTGGTTATGGCGTTCCATGTATGCCTTGCCTACTAGCATCTTGCACCCTGCTGTTATGTGCTGGATTGTCTCTGGGGCATCTTTACACAGCCTGCACCTGGGGTCTTGCCTGGTGTGATAGACCCCAGCCTCTATGGATCTTGTACTCAGAACTTGTTCTTGTGCTGCCATGATTAGTGCCTCTGTGCTGTCTTTCAGTCCAGCTTTGTCCAGCCACCGGTAGGATTTCTGGATATCAGCCACCTCTGCTATCTGCCAGTGGTACATACCGTGCAGGGGCCTTCCATGATGGTTCCTCGTCTCCCTCCTCTTTCTTGGGTTTCTGCTGCCTGAGGTATTCACTGAGCACTCGGTCAGTTGGGGCCATCTTCCCAATGTATTCTTGGATGTTCGTTGTCTCATCCTGGACTGTGGTGCTGACACTCACCAGTCCCCGGCCCCCTTCCTTCCGCTTAGCGTACAGCCTCAGGGTGCTGGACTTGGGGTGAAACCCTCCATGCATGGTAAGGAGCTTTCTTGTCTTTATGTCAGTGGCTTCTATCTCCTCCTTTGGCCAGCCTATTACCCCAGCAGGGTACCTGATCACGAGCAGGGCATACGTGTTGATGGCCCAGATCTTGTTCTTACCATTCAGCTGACTCCTCAGGACTTGCCTGACCCTCTGCAGGTACTTGGTGGTTGCAGCTTTTCTAGCGGCCTCTTCATGGTTCCCATTCGCCTGCGGGATCCCCAGGTACTTGTAACTGTCCTCTATGTCTGCAATGTTGCCTTCTGGTAGTTCAATCCCCTCAGTTCTGACTACCTTCCCTCTCTTTGTTACCATCCGACTACACTTCTCCAGTCCGAACGACATTCCAATGTCATTGCTGTATAGCCTGGTAGTGTGGATCAGTGAATCGATGTCTCGTTCACTCTTGGCATACAGCTTGATGTCATCCATGTACAGGAGGTGGCTGACAACTGCTCCGTTCCGTAGTCGGTATCCGTAGCCAGTCTTGTTAATGATCTCACTGAGGGGGTTCAGGCCTATGCAGAACAGCAGTGAGGACAGAGCATCTCCTTGTTAGATCCCGCACTTGATGGTGACTTGTGCTATGGGCTTGGAGTTGGCCTCTAGTGTTGTACGCCACATCCCCATTGAGTTCCTGATGAAGGCTCATTGATCTTGTACAATTCTAGGCATTCCAGTATCCAGCTGTGGGGCATTGAGTCATAGGCCTTCTTGTAATCAATCCAGGCAGTGCACAGGTTGGTCAGTCTGGTCTTGCAGTCTCGGCTGACTGTTCTGTCTACCAGTAGCTGGTGTTTTGCGCCTCTGGTATTCTTGCCAATTCCTTTCTGTGTCCCGCTCATGTATTGACCCATGTGCTTGTTCATCTTAGCCGATATGATGCCTGACAGGAGCTTCCATGTAGTACTGAGGCAGGTTATTGGTCGGTAGTTGGAGGGGACCGGTCCCTTCTTGGGGTCCTTGGGGATCAGGACCGTCCGACCTTCGGTTAGCCATTCCGAGTGTCTCTCGTTAACTAGCAGCTGGTTCACTTGTGCTGCCAGACGCTCGTGGAGTGCAGTCAGCTTCTTTAGCCAGTAGGCGTGAACCATGTCGGGCCCTGGTGCTGTCCAACTCTTCATACTGGAGACCCTTTCTTGGATATCTGCCACTGTGATGGTTACTGGACCCTGTTCAGGGAGGTCGCTGTGGTCTGCCCTCAGATCCACTAGCCACTGAGCATTGCCGTTATGGGTTGCGTCCTTCTCCCATATGCTCTTCCAGTATTGCTCCGTCCCCAGCCTTGGTGGTGCTGTTCTCTTATTATTATTGTTCCCTTGCCACTGAGAGTACACCTTTGCTGGTTCTGTGGAGAACAGCTGGTTTATTCTCCTGCCTTCTATCTCTCTGGTGTACCTCCTCAAGCGGCTGGCCAAGGCTGTGAGTCGTTGCTTGGCAGTTTCCAAGGCCTCAGGTATGGACAGCTTGCTGTATTTCTTATGCACCTTCTTTGTCGCACCTTTCTGCAAGTCCAATAGTTGGCTAACCTCCCTCCGTGCCACTTTGATCTTGCCCTCTAGCCTCCTTCTCCATGGAGGGTACTGCCCCTTGTGGCTGTTCAACTTGTAGCCAAGCATCTCACTGATCACTGCTGCCGTATTGTAGATCAGCTTGTTAGTGTCGGTAATCGTGGTTGTAGGTATTGTCCGTAGTGCTGCATTAACATCATCTAGCAGACCTTCTGAGGGTACTTCACGTAATCTTGGTAACCGGCTACGGGGGATCCAGGTTTCAAGCTTGGCCATGATCCTATTTTTCAGGTCAGTTCCTCTCGCACTCAACGATCCTTCTCCTATCGCACTTGGGGCTATGTACCCAATCTCAGGTGGGGGTGATGATATCTCCCCCCTGACCTGGCGTCCTGACTCCTCCTTGCCGTAGCATTTGTGTTGTACCTCGTCAATCTCTAGCTGTGAGAGCAGTCCCTTCTTTCGAATGTTGGAACACTGAGCTACTAGTTGTTTCGCCGTCATTGTGGATGTTGGGTATCGAAGAATCCATAGGTCCGTCATCCTATTCATATATACATATATATATATATATATATATACATATACATACATACACATACATACATACATGCATACATACATACTGTACATATATATATACACAGACACTCATGCGGTGCAGAGAAGTATTATAGAGAAATTATAGGTCACTTTAGACTTTATACACAATATAACAGTTTAAATAAATCTAGAGGATTAGTGAAAATATTAAGCTGCAACCTAACAGAAAAAATGAAGGACATGCTCATAAGTCTCATAATGCTAAATGAAAAAATTTGTTCTACCACTCTCAGAAACCAGATCCCAAACCACATCTGTTTGAGATACATGTGAAAGCTTGTGTACAAGAATATTATTTTTCTATGAATTGTATGCATTTATTGGATTGGATTGAAATGGCTACATGAAGAACTGTTTACTGGAAATAGTTTTGGTGTAGTTTAGCAGTATAAAATGTCTGAATTGTCAAACTGACTTCATTTATTTGTAAATTTTCATTTTTTAATGGGTGAAGAGGTTTACAATGAAAGCTTTCATATCAATGTGAAATTCAGTTCAGTTTTATTTATTTAGCACCAAATCAAAACAGTGGCCTCAATGGGCTTTATATTATAAGGCAAAGACTTCACAATAATACTGAGGCTTTTTTTTTTTTTTTTTTAAAGTGTCACCACAATTGAGTGAAAGGAGTGTGCTTGTAGTAGAAAATAGATAAGCCCAAAGGGAAGGAGGAGGGACTGTTAGCTGACAGCTGGCTGGGTATTTATTGCTGTGCTGTGTCTTCTTATTTCAAAAAAGGCTGAATCTTATGTAAAATTCCAGTGTAGGTGTACTGTTTGGTACCAGTGCAAAAGACAAAAAAATCCTTTTTTAAAGTTGTAAAAATGCACGTTTTTTTTGTTTTGTTTTGTTTTTACCTGTGTTTGCATGATCACATGGGGTAACTTGCTGACCAGTAAAAGAATGTTTACTAATTTATTCAGTATGCACTCCCTTCTTTTAGAATCATCTTACTTTATATTGCTTTGTGTCCTTGTGTCTATATCTCAGGTATCCCAGTTGAGTCCAGAGTGAACATCTTCATTAACAGCTTTGGGTCTATCCAGGAGACGACTATGGTAATACAGCTACAAACAATGCATATTAGATTAATGGAATTTGGCTCAAACTACTAAATGTTGGAGAGATGCAGATAAGATAAAGATGCAGATTATATATTTTTACAAATACGCATTGAATTAATGATAGTCATTAACTGTATTCTGTTAAATGAATGAATCACCATAACTACATTAGTATTATTAATACTGAAGAATTGAGCAGACACTTGCTACATGTTACTGTTTTAGCCTGACTCAGGATACAGCTGTTTATTGGCGACATATGGAAAAAAATAGGATTGCACAAGTATGACCAGACTTAAGAAAAATAGCAGAATAAAAAAAAAGAAAAGTTTCACAATATGTTTCATTTTAAATATTAGCCCTAACAAGTAGGAGTTGATGTAGTGCAAATTATTAATACAATATTTGTCTTTGCAGGACTACAGAGTAAATATATTTCTTCGACAAAGATGGAATGACCCTCGTCTACAGCTTCCTACAGATTATAAGAGTGAAGCACTAACTGTTGATCCCAAAATGTTCCAGTGTTTATGGAAACCAGATCTTTTCTTTGCAAATGAAAAAAATGCAAACTTTCATGATGTCACACAAGACAATATACTGCTCTTCATCTTCAGGAATGGAGACGTCCTGATCAGCATGAGGTGTGCTTTTAAATCTGTTTTAATCAATCTATGGGACCCATAATCCATTTTTTGCCTCATTCTTTTTAAAAAATGAATACCTTTTAATATTCTGAAGAAAATAACTTCTGGATGGATTGCCATGAATTGGACAATCACTGTGATTATCCTGTCATGACTTATGTTTAAGAAATCACATTTTGGTCTCTTAAAAAAAGTGAGTGATTCTCATGAGCCTCAGCCATACATATTTAGCCCTACAAAAAGTTAACATGTTAGTATGGTGCATGAAAAGGTGGCTTGTAGTGTGTAAATCAAGAGGGTGCAAACACTTAAGGGGAGCAAGAAAGCTTTGTTTCTCTTGAAAGCTCTCGTGAGTACCCGTTCGTTGTACACCCAAAGTGACCTGGAACAGTGTCATAGAAGTCATTAATACATGCAGAACTAATCAGTTGTCTGGAAAATAAAGTTATAATTTCCAGAAAAGCCCACTGACCTCAGTTTTTAGCAGAGTCTGTAGACTTTAGAGACAGTTTAAAGTTTTTGTCTTTCTCTGAGGGTCATGGAGAAATTATTGATTCATAAAAGTGACTTTAATCTTGTCTTTTTTTCAGTGACTCTAAGCTGTTTCTTTTAGAAAAAATTGGTTAACTTTTAGGTATTATATGGTGATATATCAACAAAGAAAAGGCTTATGTGCTCCCTGAGCACATAAGCCTTTTCTTTGTTGAGCTTATATAAAATGTTAGGTAGACCTAGTTTTGAATTCTGTTTTTACATTGGTTCTTAACTTGCTCTTGCTTTCATAAAGAATAAGATGTAAAAAAAATGTATGTAAAAAATCAGAACCATTTCTATTTTGAGGGATTAGAACAGTAACAGTGGCACTGTTGTAGCATTAAATAATTCACATGCATCACTATTAAGAACAGTGGTGGCAATATATGGTCTGGCATAGCCTATAAAATTGTCAAATGGTAGGTGGCAACTATTAGTAACTGACGGCTAAAGGCTTAAAATCAGAGGCATCTATCAATGTGACAGGTCAAAGGAGCTTGCAAAGAAAAGCGTCTGGACTTCTTTAAGTTGCTTGAAGACGTTTCACCTCTCATCCGAGAAGCTTCTTCAGTTCTAAGGTCAAATGGTGGAGAGTCCCAGATATAAACCTAGTGGGAGTAACCCCCCACAGAGGGACAAAAGGACCCCCTGATGATCCTCTAATCGCCTGAGCCAAGGTGTGAAACTGGGTCTGGGTCCCAATCAGCCAGAGTTTCGGGTGTGTTCATTGTGAAACCTGGCCCCACCTTATCATGCAAATTCCTGAGGTCAGATGGCCCAGGATGTGAGTGGGCGTTAAGGCGTCTGGGAAGGGATCTCAAAACCTGGATTATAGATGGCAGAGAGTTGGTGTCGTAAACCCCCGCCTCTGTTCAAAGATGGTCGCTCACAGTGGACATAGATGGCTTCTTTCACTCCTCTTTCAAACCATCTGTCCTCTCTGTCCAAAATGTGAACATTGGCATCCTCGAAAGAGTGTCCTTTATCCTTAAGATGCAGATGGACTGCTGAGTCTTGTCCTGTTGGGGGTGTTCCTCTTGTGGGGAACACCCCACACCACATCAAGAACTCCACCGACTTCACCGACAAGGTCCAGAAACTTACCCTGGATCTAGATGAAACCATGGTGTCCTTTGATGTAGTCTCTCTCTTCACTTGCATACCCACAATGGAGGCCGTGGAGACTGTCAGAAAACAACTACAAGAAGACAGCTCCTTGGAGGACAGGACCAACTTCACACCCGATCAGATTTGCACACTGTTAGACCTCTGCCTCACCACTACATATTTCAAATACAACGAAGGCTTTTACAGACAAAAACATGGCTGTGCCATGGGCTCCCCCGTGTCACCTATTGTAGCCAACCTTTACATGGAGGAAGTGGAAAGGAAGGCTCTTGGCTCTTTCAAAGGAAGAGTACCTAGCCACTGGTACAGATATGTGGACGACACCTGGGTCAAAATCAAGACACAAGAAGTGGAATCCTTCACTGCGCACATTAACGCTGTGGATAAAAACATCAAGTTCACCAGGGAAGACACAAAGGACAACTGTTTGCCTTTCCTGGACTGCGCCGTGCACATTGAAGAGAACGGCAAACTCAACATCGAAGTTTACCGGAAGCCCACACACACGGACCAGTACCTCCTCTTTGACTCCCATCACCCTTTGGAACACAAACTTGGAGTAATTAGGACCCTACACCACTGGGCAGAACATGTTCCCTCTAAGCCTGAAGGGAAAAAGAAGGAACACACACATGTAAAGGAAGCACTCAAAACGTGCGGCTATCCTAAATGGGCGTTCTTAAAGTCAGCAAAGAGGCACAGAAAAGAAGACCAGACACCAGCGAGGGAGGATAAGAAGGACAGACGCAACAACATTGTCATCCCCTATGTAGCCGGTGTATCAGAAAAACTCAGGAGAGTTTTCTCCAAGCATGACATCCCGGTGCATTTCAGACCCAGCAACACGCTCAGACAAAAACTGGTTCACCTGAAAGACAAAACGGCAAAACACAGACTTAACAATGTGGTGTATGCTGTACAGTGCAGCGAGGAATGCCCAGACCTCTACACTGGAGAGACCAAACAGCCACTTCACAAGCGCATGGCACAACACAGAAGAGCCACCTCCACAGGACAAGACTCAGCAGTCCATCTGCATCTTAAGGATAAAGGACACTCTTTCGAGGATGCCAATGTTCACATTTTGGACAGAGAGGACAGATGGTTTGAAAGAGGAGTGAAAGAAACCATCTATGTCCACTGTGAGCGACCACCTTTGAACAGAGGCGGGGGTTTACGACACCAACTCTCTGCCATCTATAATCCAGTTTTGAGATCCCTTCCCAGACGCCTTAACGCCCACTCACATCCTGGGCCATCTGACCTCAGGAATTTGCATGATAAGGTGGGGCCAGGTTTCACAATGAACACACCCGAAACTCTGGCTGATTGGGACCCACACCCAGTTTCACACCTTGGCTCAGGCGATTAGAGGATCATCAGGGGGTCCTGTTGTCCCTCTGTGGGGGGATACTCCCACTAGGTTTATATCTGGGACTCTCCACCATTTGACCTTAGAACTGAAGAAGCTTCTCGGATGAGAGGTGAAGCGTCTTCAAGCAACTTAAAGAAGTCCAGACGCTTTTCTTTACAAGCTCCTTTGACTACGATGACCTGGATGACTGAGAACCTTCACAGACATCAATGTGACAGGTTTTTTGAATTTAAATTAGATCATGCAAAATATGAATATTTTATTTTTCTCACATTTGGGAAAAAGAGTGATTAGGCTTCATTGAATAGTATAGCACTACACACATGTTGTCAGTGTGCTGAGCACATCTGTGGTAACTGCAGGGTTATAGTATGTTTCTAATATATGAGCACATGCTGTGGAGTATTGTCTCTGTAAATATAAATCACAGATGACAGGTCAGGGGGGAGATATCTTCACCCCCACCCGGGATTGAGTACAAAGCCCCAAGTGTGATGGAAGAAGGATCGTTGAGTGCGAGAGGAGCTCGCTACTGTAGCCGGTTACCAAGATTATGTGAGGTGCCCTCTGAAGGTCTACTAGATGATGTAAATGCAGCACTACTGACTATACCTACCGCCACCATTACAGAGACTAACAAGTTGATCTACACTACAGCAGCAGTAATCAGTGAGATGCTTGGCTACAAGTTGAGCAGCCACAAGGAGCAGTACCCTCCATGGAGAAGATGACTAGAGGCTAAGATCAAGGTAGCATGGAGGGAAGTAAGCCAACTATCGGAGCAGCATAAATGGGCAGTGAAGAAGGTGCTTAAGAAGTACAGCAAGCTGTCCATATCTGAGGCCTTGGAAACTGTCAAGCAAAGACTCACAGCCTTGGTCAGCTGCTTGAAGAGGTACACTAGAGAGATAAGAGTTGGTCAGCAATTGGTCCTGACATGGTTCATGCCTACTGGCTGAAGAAGCTGACTGCACTGCATGAGTGTCTTGGAGCATAAATGAACCAGCTGCTAGTAAATGAGAGACACCCAGAATGGCTAACTTAAGGCCAGACAGTTCTGATCCCTAGGGACCCCAAAAGGGGCCAGTCCCATCCACCTAGAACTCGCAGAGGGTCAGGCACCAGGGACTGGTGAGTGTCAGTACCACGGTCCAGGATGAGACAATGCACATCCATGAGTACATCAGGAAGATGGCCCCAACCGACCGTGTGCTCAGTGAATACCTCAGGCAGCAGAAACCCGAGGAAGAGGAGGAACCATCATAGAAGAACAAGCCCCTGCACGGTATGTACCACCGGCAGATAGAGGAAGCGGCTGACATCCAGAAGTCCTACCGGTGACTGGATAAAGCTGGACTGAAAGATAGCATAGAGGCACTAATCATGGCAGCACAAAAACAAGCTCTGACCACAAGACCCATCTACCACACCAGGCAAGACCCCAAGTGCAAACTGTGTAAAGATGCCCCTGAGACAATCCAGCACATATGGTGCCAACTATGACCTGGAAGTCCCGGGGTCAAAATGGGAGAGGTCAAGGGTGGTAGAGAATGACTGTGCTAAGATCCTGTGGGACTTCCAGATACAGACGGACAAAATGGGATGGCTATCCAACTAGTTATAGTAGTGGTGGACAAGCAGAGGAAGACGGCTCTAGTGATAGATGAAGTGATACCAAATGACAGCAACATCAGGAAGAAGAAACACGAGAAGCTGGAGAAGTACCAAGGGCTCAGAGAAGAGCTCAACAAGATGTGGAGGATGAAGGTAACAGTAGTCCCAGTGGTAATTGCAGCACTCAATGACCCCCAAGCTAGGCGAGTGGCTCCAGCAGATCCCAGGAATAAAATCTGAGATCTCTGTCCAGAAGAGTGGAGTCCGAGGAACAGCTAAGATACTGCGCAGGACCCTCAAGCTCCCAGGCATCTGGTAGAGGACCCGAGTTTGAAGGATGAATACTGTGAAAGAGGGGAATTTTTTACAAGCCACAAAATGTTTTAGCACTGATAAAAATCACAATGTAATTTCCCTTACAAAACGAATCTCTCCATAGAACATTTTTGTTCAAAAGTCAATTTTTGTATGTGTTTATTGATATTAATAGCTATTAATAAGCTATTAAGCTTTAATTTAATTTTAAGTTTTAATTAAAACTCTAAGAACCTTTGTTTTTTTGTGAAATTTGTTTAGGCAGTATGGATGTTCGAACACGAAGTGGAGAGCAGGGAAAGAGGGGCAGAGCAACACATGAGGACATTTTTCTTCATACTTGAGAAAATTTCCACCTAACAACTTGTGTAAAATGTTATGTTTTATTTGTGTTATTATTAGATAACATATTAAATATTATTTTTCATAGAATTTTAATTTTGCTATCTCGCTCTACATATCTCTGGAATCAGTAAGAAAGAATTTAGGATGTGTTGTTAACATAAAAAGCTGGTAAATTAACTTATTTTTAAAAAAGGATTATACAGTAATAGGGCAATTTTTTCTTTGTCCTGTTGAGCCTGTTGTGTGTTTTCTGTTTACACATGCAGGCTGTCGGTGACACTGTCTTGTCCCTTGGATCTTACGCTTTTCCCAATGGACACACAGCTATGCAAGATGCAGCTGGAGAGTTGTGAGTATATGCCTGATCTAGCTGCTCTCTCCGCCCTTGTTATTTCTTGAGCTTCTCGCCTTCCTTCCAGCTGATGTTGCTGACACTTGTTATAGCTACATCTATGGCTGTCTTCCTCTGCTTGTCCACCATTACTCCTCGAGTTCATTAACCATCTGAAGTTTGTCTGTCTGAATACAAAAAAACTAAATATACTATAAGAGGAACTACACTGTAAAAACTGTGACTAGAGGTTACTTAAAAAACCTATGGCAACAAAGTGACACTTAATTTACTTAAGTAGATTTTAATTTCAAGTGATTTATGTAAAATTTAGATAAAAACAATAATAGATATTATTGACATTGTCTTTTAAATATGTGTTGAATTTAGGGACAAAATCTCAAATTGAAGGTTAAAATTGCCCAATTGTAACAAAAAATTAGTTCATTTGAAATGAATCTCTGAGAAAAATTACTTTGAATTTACTAACGATCTGGCAAAGGTTTAGTAAAAATGACTAAAATATCCATTACAAAAAAATTAAAACTTTTTGTTTTTAATTAAAACTCTAATTGGATTCACTAATTTTCCAATTAAACTTTATAATTAATGACTAAATAGTAAGAGAAAATCAAATTAATTTAACTTCTTTTCTGAGTAAAATGAATCAATTTCGCAAAGACAACATTCAAACAGTAATTGTTTTTATTGTGGAATTTAAAACATATACAAAATTTATAATATAATATTTTTCTGATTAATTTAGATTGTATGCACTGAAATTCTTCACTAGTGCTTGCCCCAAAATAATAGGAAGAATAGGCCATAATTGAAAATACAGTTTCAGCCAACTTCTCGAGAATGTCAGTCTTTACTTTGGAGGTGGGCAGAAGATTTCCATTCTTTTTATACTCCTCAGTGGCTCTTTCCAGTTACATTTCAGTTTCATGTGCAGACTGTGGAATGGGGAACAGCTTTGGCCAGGGCTCACAACGTTCTGTGAACTTCTGCCTTTTGAGAATAATGGTGTCCTGAGAAGATGTGGTTGCAGCAGAGTCTGCATTGGATACAACTGGATTGGATGATGAGTCATAGTCAGTTGACAGTTGATCAGAGGGGCTGCCGAAAACTGGCAGGATGACCAGGGTGATGCCAGCAACCTTCACAATGTCTTTGTCTTTTATCTGGTCACTTCTGCGAATAGTGAAGTAGTCCTGAAATTTTGGTTTAAAATACCGAAGACTTAAGTCGTTTGAAATCCCAAAGGTATCCTTCACAACACTTTGCAGCTCCTCTACTGTTGGTGGGATCCCTGATGGAAGAACCAACTTCTCCATTTGGTCATCAGTGATTACATGGAGCTCTATCTCGTTCAACCTAGAATAAAATGTAAATGGGCAAAGTTAAGTTAGATTAAGTAGGGTCAACTTTGTCATTTTCTGCTGCTTCAATTTCAAAACTAGTAGTTTAATTCAATACAATCATCCATCAAAACCTATTCAAAATGCATAGTCTACATACTGATCAGCTGAATTTAAGTTGAGGGATCTTCCAACAACTGAAAAGAACACAACATTAATAACAATCGCACTCTCCAAAGTAAAAATTTTACACACACAAATTGTTAAAGACAAATTTGAATTAATACTAAAATTTTTAAAGGTGAGGTTCACATATAAAACAATGAAACTCTTTATTAGATTAAAAAGGGAATAGACTCTATTTTCTGTACCGATTTGGTGACAGATCATGACATGAAATAACACTATTTGTGTATTTGTATACTGTATATATCTTCCCATATTTGAAAATATGTCCTTTTAATCTACACAAGGTCATCTCTGTATCCAAACACCATTGGGTGTTAAACATAGAAATTATGAAAGACTTATGTCAGATTAAACACGTATTACTATATTATTTCCTGAATGTACCTTTGTCTTGAAGATCATTACATTGTGACTGAGCGTGCGTCTCACTGATACAGTTTAACTAGAAACTTGCATTATCCCTCTATGTGAGCTGTGCCTGCACTAAATTCACAGGGCTCCGACAGCATGAAAATGAAAACCAGTTATTTTCCTGGACTGAGCCACTTTAGCTTAATTACCACAACTGAAAAACACTGCGTGGAGACAAAAGCTTTGAAAAACTGTGACTGACAAAATCCCGCACAAATGATTTTAACTACATCACTCACTGCTGAGTGCAAAACTTTTTCATAAAATTTTAAAAGTAAATGAGGGAGGTTACAGCCCATCGAAATACATAATTGATATATTTTTTAATATTGTAAAACATGGTTAGTCAAAGCTCTGAAGTAACACAGCCGCGAAGGCTTGGAAAGTGACCTGATGCTAGCAGTCCACTTCATGCCATTTTGTGTAAAAATACAATACTATCATTACAGTGGTTATTATTAATCTAATTTTGACGTATCATACTGTTTAGAACTTTTACTCAAAACTGCTATACGTTATTGTTTAAAACATGTCGTATATTCGTACAAATTAAGATAATCTTACCTTGGACAAAATGGAGATCATCCACTGCTGAAGCGTGTGTGTCCTGCACGTGGCACAACAGACTACGGGCAGAAGTGTAGAATGATTGAAATGAAAATGCTTTCACTAGTTAAATCTATTAGATTTCTTCATTTTTCATGGTACTCATTCATTTTTGTTAAATCTGCTCAACAAACTATTGCTTAATTTACCCCAAACAAAATTGTGTAAATTTAAATAACTGAACATCTCAAAAATGTTTTTTTTTTTTGTTTGTTTTTTGTTTTTTGTTTTGTGTCCCGTTTGGATCTTTAGCCATCAGAATTGTTGTCTTAAGGCCAAGAAAGATGCCAAGCGGATTTATTTTACCAAGTGGATCATCATGGCCTTGCCACATTGGTCCATTTGATTGACCTTTATTATAATTATGAATTTATTTTATTTTCAGTTGCTACAAACGGGACAGACATGACTGGGGGATAGGACAGGGAGAAAGAATGAAAGAAAGAGAGGGAGAGAAAGAAAACCAAAGGGGAGAAGAGACGGTGAGAAGGGGGGGAAGAAAGAAAAAAACAAAACAAACACCTGGGTCACCTGTATGGAGAAAAAAAACAGAAGAGAAAGCAAACAACAAAGAGCAACATAATAAAAAAACAGCACCATCACAATAAACTAGCTAGCAGTAGATATCAGTAGATACTAAATAATAAACGATATTGTGCAGCACGCAAGATAGACAGCGCACAATGTGCTTTGAGGCAGCAGCCAAGAAAGCTGTAATCCGCGTCTGTGAATACCCGTGTGTACACCTGTGTGCATACCTGTGTGGATCAGCATGCTTGCATTCCAAAGGTTTCTCCATGTAACGATCTGCTAGGGAGTGTGGGGGGGGGGCCACAGCCCCGTCCTCCAGGGTATGAAGCAGGTATGGAGGAGATCAAAACTCCAGACATCCAGAGGCCCCTAGAACACAAGAGACCAAGGAAGACCAACAGAGGGGCAGCCGCGCCACTGTCCCAGTAAGAGCTGAGGAGAGTCCCAGATGAGGGCTCACTCCGCAGCCGCGGAGCAGAAGCCAGGGGGGGTTGCAGTGACGTGCCCGTGAGCTCCGCCGGCAGCCAGCTGTGCCTGAGTGACCGAGCCCCAGGCCGAGAGGCCGGGGGCACCCCACCTCCGAAGTGGCCCGAGCGAGCCCCAGGCTCCAGGCCCCGATAAGCGGCCGCCAAGGAGTGAGCCGGTGTGTACCCGGACGCCCACCCCCAGACACAAAGAACCACCAATGCACCGATACCTGAGGGAGTCCGCCACTGGCAGGGGAAGTGGTGGTGGGTGGAGATAGGCCTCCAAACCTTGGAGGGCCTGAGATGTCCCCAGAGAGGTGGCGTCTGATACCCAACCTGACATATAGACACAGACATACAGGCACACACAGACACAAACATCCATTCCCACCCTCATGCTCTCATATGCACTTACTCCACACTCAACCAACGTGGAGACAGACATAAAGAGACGCTGTACACACGATCACACTCCCCAAGCGTACTCTACGAACCGGGTCTAGGTACCCTTGCCCCTGGAGGGGGGAACTGCACCCAGACCCAGGTGGTGTTACCCTTTTCCCTGCGGTGGGGAGAGCCAGACCGCCCCGACTCCGTAGCAGCAGGGAGGCCCCACACCCCAGACCGCAGTCGGACGGCCAACTCCTCCTAGCCCCCCCGCTCCAGCAGGTCGCAGAGAATGGGGGTGAGAGAAGACTCCAAACCTCCCTCCACCCACTCATTGTAGTGTTGATGCATGTGTGTTCTAAGGCGCAATTAAAACCCAGGAGGGCATGGAGCTACCTGCCAGAGAGCAGCAGGTAAGCGCATAGTCCCTCCTGCTAGCCCTCAATGTCTACGTGTATTTAAAATTGAGAGGTGGGCAACGACGCCAGGGGTGAGGTGTACACCCTGATGGTAATTTGGACTCCGTGTATCGTGCCCACCCCCAAGATCCTATATGTATGTGTAATGAGAGTGTGAGTAATGTGAATGTCTAAGTTGTGGGATAAAATTGAGGCAGAGGCAGCCAGAAGGGGACAGAGGGGGGGTAGCCTCCTCTGCACCCTGGTGACATACCCCTACTCCAAGGCCCTGCATGTGTGGGTGGTTGTGGTGGAGCGGGAAGAGGGAGGCAGCTGGAGATGGGGAGGGAAGGAAGGGAGGGGCAGGTGACCCCTCCCTGGGGCCAGCTCCCCCGCTGACCCCAGTAGGCACTCCCATACTCCGCGACCCGCCAGGGAAAGGGGGCCCAGGCCCATCCAGACCGGGGCCCAGTGCAGCAGCGCCCCCTGGCCCCACAGAGCCCGGGACAGTCCACCCAACCCCACCACAGAGAAAACTGCACCCACCCCACCATCCACTCATCTTCCAGACTACATGAGACAATAGACGCCCAGGCTGAGATCGTCCTCCACCTCTCCTGTATCTCCCCCACCTGCAGAGAGTTCCTGAGGAGAGGAAAGCTCCTGCAAGGTGTGACAATCTCCTCCACCAGTTGAAGAGCCCCCCAGGTGGCTCGACGCACCGGCGGCACCCTGCGCCAGGGGTGGGTCCCCATGCACCCACCCGCCCACAACCCTGGCAACACACCAACCAGGACCCAAGCCCCCGAGGCCCGGCCAGGGCCCCAGCCCAGAGACTGAGCGCCCCCAGAACCCCACGCCCATCCCGGACCCACCCAGGGGCAGCCAGGCTACCAGGTCAGTAACCCACGTCCGTCAGCACAGACCCTCCCCTAGCCCCGCTGCACGCAGCTACGAGGAAACAGTCACCCGAGAGCCAAAAGAGCCCCCAACCGGACATGACCACTACCCCGGGTTGAGCCCCCCAAGGAAGATGCCTCCGGGGAACCCCCCGACGCCCTAAGCTTGTCCCTACCCCCACACCAATCACAACAGTGAAGGCGGGACCAAACTATGACCCCCCACCCCCACTAGGTGATGGAGCTGATCAAAGGAGCCCAGAGCAATTGATCTGATGTGGTGGCAGAGGCTGTATCAAGACTAATGTAATCTAATAGATAATTTCTATATTGGTTAGAATTAAGATTGTTTTTATTTTTCCAGTTCATGAGGACAGTTTTCTTGGCTATGCATAAGGCAGTGAAAACCATATGGGCTATATTCTTTTCTGAAGTGACATTATCTAAGCTGCCCAACAAACACACTAAGGGGGAAGTTGGAATGTTACATTTCAGACACTTTGATAAGTCTTCACATATCTCGCGCCAAAACTTCTGCACTGGTGGACAGAACCAAAGAGTGTGAATGTAATTGTCTGGTGTATTGCCTTGACAGTGTGAGCAGTTGTTGGAAGATGTAAAGCCCATCTTGAACATCCGATGACCTGTATAGTGCACTCTATGTAGTATTTTGTATTGTATTAATTGCAGACTGGGATTTTTAATCAATTTAAAGGTTTTTAAGCATACCTGAGACCAGAAGTTTTGGTCTAAGCTGACTGATAAATCTGCTTCCCACTTTGCAATAGGAAGGGATATTGATTCATCTAATTTAGAAAGTGTTCTGTATATTTTAGATAATAATTTGGGGGATTTAAGAGTAAGGAAATGTGCCGCACTTGGTGGTGTTTGTAATTCAACTTGACTGAGGTTAAATTTCTTTTTTACTATGGATTTAATTTGTTGATATTCTAAAAATCTTTTCTTGTTGATCCCATATTGTGCAACTAGTCTGTCAAATGGAATAAATTCTGTTCCCTCTAATATATGTTCTAAGTATTTAATTCCTTTACAACTCCATTCTGGGAAATTAATCATATTATTGTTTTGTAATATGTCAGGGTTATTCCAGATAGGTGTACGTTTGCATGGGATTAATGAAGACTCCGTTATTTTTAGAAACTCCCACCATGCTGTCAGAGAAAAGCTGATGTTGATACTTTTAAAGCATTCATGTCTTTTGATGTTTGAGCTAATAAATGGTAGGTCTGAAATCTCTAGATCCTTGTGCCTGTTCAACATCTAGCCAGGGCTCATCTAAGAAGGTATGTTTTGACCATTCTGAGATGAACTGAAGCCTGTTGGCTAAGAAGTATTGGTGAAAATTAGGCAGATCTAATCCTCCTCTATCCTTGGTTCTTTGTAGCGTTTTTAAGCTGATACGCGGGGGTTTATCTTTCCAAAGGAATTTGGAAATATATGAATCCAGAGATCTGAACCAATCTTGTGATGGTTTGTTAGGGATCATCAAAAATAAGTAATTTATTTTTGGCAAGATCATCATTTTTATAGTGGCGACCCTTCCCATGAGTGATATGGGTAAAGATTTCCATCTAGTCAGATCGCCTTCTACTTTCTTTAGAAGTGGGATGTGGTTTAATTTAGTTAAGTCTGAAAGCTTAGGAGAAACATTAATACCTAAATATTTAATATTTCCGGATTGCAGTGGGGCAGAGGAAGAATTATGGAAGGAGCAGTTAATGGGGAGAACTGTAGATTTTGGCCAGTTAATTGAATAAACCAGTTTGGTCAGGATGAATTAAGAGGGGGGTTATTTTCTCTAATCTCTTTGAGAGAGCTTTGCAGATTATTTTAAGGTCTACATTTAAAAGAGAAATTGGACGATAGCTTGAGGGAAATAAAGGGTCTTTGCCTGGTTTTAGCAGGAGACTAATGTTGGCAGAATTCATATTTGTTGGTAGTCTGCCATTTTCCTCGATTTCCTGCAACATTCCGTGGAATATTGGTGCCAGAATTGTCCAGAATTCTTTGTAGAATTCTGCAGGGAAGCCGTCTGGACCTGGAGCCTTATTATTGGGCATACTTATCAGGGCTTCCTGGAGTTCACTTGGCGTCAGTGGCGAATCCAGTTCCATTGCTTGACTGTCTAGTAATTTTGGAAGAGTTACGTTGTCAAGAAACAGATCAATTTCATTTTTAGATGGGTTTATTTGTGGTGAGTATAAAGTTTCATAGAAATCCCTAAAAATGTTGTTTATTCTTCCAGGGTCATATATTGTGTTCCCCGATAAATCTTTAGCAGCACATATAGTTGTTTTTTCTTTATTTATTTTTAACTGGTTAGATAGAAATCGACCTGATTTGTTACTGTGTTCAAAATTCTGCAAGCGAAGTCTTTGTATAAGGAATTGTGTTTTTTTATTAATAGTTTCATTTAATTCTAGTTTTGTCTTGCGTATTTTGTTCAATGTTTCCTGATCTTGGTCGCACGCGTAGGCTTCTTCTAGTGATTTGATGGTTTTTTCTAGTTCCTGAATATTTTTGTTTTCTTCTTTCTTTTTGTGTGATGAGAAAGAAATTATTTTACCTCTCATCACAGCTTTCCCTGCTTCCCATAGAACAGAAGCAGATATTCCGGGAGTGTCATTAAAGTCTAAATATGAAGTCCATTCCTTTTTAAAATATTTAATAAAGTCTTCATCTTTAAGCAATGATGTATTAAATCTCCAGTTTTTACTTGGCGTAGTATTATTCTTGTGGATTAGTGTTAAAGATACAGGAGCATGATCGCTGACAGCTATAGGATGAATCTCAGTGTCTGAAATGTCACTCAGCAGTGAGCTGCTGACCAGAAAATAATCCAGACGAGAGTAAGAGTGATGAACATGCGAGAAAAAAGTATATTCCTTACTGTTGGGGTCAAAAATGTTTAATTTTGCTTAGATTTAATTAAAACAACACATACATGTTTTTACTGATTAATAGTTACTATTACTTTCCTATTAGATACTAATTAACCCAAATCACAGTTTTTACAGTGTAGAGCTCCGATGCAGCCATGGGTATAGCTGCTTCTGAAGGACTTGGTCAGCTTTGTTCACTTATTGGGGTGAGGAGTGGAAGGTAAGTGAGTAGAGCTATGCTGTAGAGATGAGACGAAAAATATATCAGCAGCGTTGAACACAGCGTGCTACTAAATTGCATTTTAATTACTAACTCTCTGCCAATTTACTCTTTGACAACTTAAAAGGTATTAAAAATAAGAATTAATGATACATTTCAAAACTTCAGCACTCTGTAGGAATGTGAAGAAGACCTGGAAAGTTTGCAATATTTTAAAATTAAAACTACAATTAAATGAAATAATTAATGAGAGAACAAAATTTCTGATGCAAAGGCTGTGATTGGGGAACTTTGAACATGGTTATAAATCTTGAACATTCTTTGTTAACCAGCTAACGCTAAATAGTAGGGGTGCAACGATACTCGTATCGATATTGAACCGTTCGATACAGTGCTTTCGGTTCGGTACGCATATGTATCGAACATTACAAAATTTTTAATTTATTTTATCAACTTTCCTTCTGACGATGCTGTCTGTGTTGAGCGCTCAGTGGATCTGCGCTCGACAGTGCAGCCTAGGCGGAGTAGTCGAACGCAGATTCACTGAGCGCAGGGCAAGCTAGCGAGACAGAAGTTAAGCTCTCCTTGCAACATGGCAAATTGAACCTCCCCCACCCTCATTCAGATCTGGCATTTGGAACTATTTTGGTTTTCATGTGACGTATGACCCTGAAGGTAAGCGCGTCATGGACTAAAGTAAAACAGTATGTTGGATGTGCCACGCAATGCTCAATTACATGGGTGGGAACTAGTGTGTTAGCGCAGTTAGCTCGTTAACGTGTTGGCCGTCCAGCCCCACGCACGGGGCGATCGGCGGTAGCTCGTTAATGGAGATTTGCCGTGTTGTGGCGTTAACGTCATTTCAACAAGATTTACGCTGACAGCACTAGTGGGAACACAACGAATATGACTGCACATTTACTCCGACATCATCCTAGTACAAAGACAAGTGGAAGCAGACAAAAACAACAAGCACGCATGCTACAAACTTGAGTCATTTAGACAGCCGTTAGCACATGATTCTCCTTATGGGGACCTGATATGTTTAATATGCTGCTGAGAATATAGCCCAGAAGAAGCGTATAGTATAGCTTTTATTTTGGAAAGAGCCATTTCTCTGTAATAAACTCTCTTTTCCAAAGATGAGTGATTCCTCAATCAGATACAGGGCTCACAAAATTTTTTTGATTTTTCCAGTCGGGCTACCAAAATCTATCTCTGCCCTGCCCGTCGGCCTATCGTAGGAAGGAAAAATATATGTCAATGCTTTTGCATTCTTTCGGAAATGTAGCTGGGTAATTATGTCATTGGCATCTGTGAGCCACTGTCAATATGTGACATATTGAAATCACGCTTGAATGTGCGCTTGTTTTTTGCTTTCACTTTGCAATCACGTGAACTGTGTATAGAGAGCGACAGCACTGATTGGTGAGTGACGATAATTTGCTCACCAATTCCTCTGACATCGTCTTATCAATCGTTAGCTTACTATGCAAACATGACAAGTGAAATCTCCCGCAGCAAGCTTAAACATGTGAGAGGTTGATCGCGTAAGAGAATCGCTGAGCGTTATGTGAGTGCATGTGTAAAAGCAGCAGGATATATATTTCAGTTCTGCTGAGCCAAATAAGACAGGTCAGGGTGAAGAAGTGACAGCCAAAGAAAAGCTTACCACAAAACGGAAAAGTTATGACAAATCAGACTAAGGCAAAAAGAAAGTGCAGCTTTATGGTTTCGTGGACAAAAGAATTTCTGTGGCTGCAATATGACGAGCTAAATAACAAGGGGTGCACTTAAGTGGTCCGCAGGTGCGCATTCGCTGTCAAAATAAAAAACGCGCACAAGATAAGAAGTTGCAACGCGTGTTTGCGTACATAAGATTTTCAGGAGGAGGACAGACATTTGTTTAGAACTCTTAAAGATGTCGAAGAAGCTCCTTTAAGCAATTACTGTGATGTTCCTCCACCTCCAAAGAAATGTCAGGAGTCCGAACCACAAAAGAAGCGCGTATTCTCGGAAAAGTAGTTGCAGGAGGTGAGCTGGCTTCAAACAAATGATGAACGCACAGAGATGTGGTGCGGAATGTGCCGTGAAAATTTAATAAATGACAAATTAAAAAGGCATGAACATTTTTTTTTGTATCGAAAAAATATCGAACCGTGACATCAAAGTATCGAACCAAACCGTGAATTTTGTGTATCGTTGCACCCCTACTAAATAGCTAAAGCACTGTCAAACATATGCATATGGCGTTGTACTATATCATTATATTAATCCCTTTACTATAGTATTCTTTTGTTTTTATGTTTTAGTTTCACTCTGATTTAATGGTATGTGGCGGTGCAATGTAAAATAAAGCATCGGGAGCTGGGATGCTACATCCTGACTCCTGTATTCTTTTGCATGGAGTTTGGCTTGCTACTGAATTGTGGACCTACGCACACATGCAGACACAAGGAGAGCAGTACAGTGAAAAGATGGATATGGAGCTGAATAAACTACAGGGTGGGCCATTTATATGGATACACCGTAATAACATGGGAATGGTTGGTGATATTAAAGTCCTGTTTGTGGCACATTAGTATATGTGAGGGGGCAAACTCCTCAAGATGGGTGGTGACCATGGTGGCCATTTAGAAGTCGGCCATCTTGGATACAACTTTTGTTTTTTCAATAGGAAGAGGGCCATGTGACACATCAAACTTATTGGTAATGGCACAAGAAAAACAATGGTGTGCTTGGTTTCAACGTAACTTTATTCTTTCATGAGTTATTTACAAGTTTCTTACCACTTATAAAATGTGTTCAATGTGCTGCCCATTGTGTTGGATTGTCAATGCAACCCTCTTCTCCCACTCTTCACACACTGATAGCAACACTGCAGGAGAAATGCCAGCACAGGCACCCAATATCCGTAGTTTCAGGTGCTGCACATCTCGTATCTTCACACCATAGACAATTGCCTTCAGATGACCCCAAAGATAAAAGTCTAAGGGGGTCAGATCGGGAGACCTTGGGGGCTTTTCAACTGGCCCACGATGACCAATCCACTTTCCAGGAAACCATTCATCTAGGAATACTCGGACCTGGCACCCATAATGTGGTGGTGCACCATCTTGCTGGAAAAACTCAGGGAACGTGCCAACTTCAGTGCATAAACAGGGAAACACATCATCATGTAGCAATTTCAAATATCCAGTGGCCTTGAGCTTTCCATTGATGAAGAATGGACCCACTATCGTTGTACCCCATATACCACACCAAACCATCACTTTTGTTGTATTTCCAACAGTCTTGGAGGATCCATCCAATGTGGGTTAGTATCAGACCAATAGCGGTGGTTTTGTTTGTTAACTTCACCATTTACATAAAAGTTTGTCTCATCACTGAACAAAATCTTCTGCGTGAACTGAGGGTCCTGTTCCAATTTTTGTTTTGCCCATTCTGCAAATTCTGTGCGCCGATCTGGGTCATCCTCGTTGAGATGCTGCAGTAGCTGGAGTTTGTAAAGGTGCCATTTGTGAGTAGCTAATATCCGCCGAAGGGATGTTCGACTAATGCCACTCTCCAGTGACATGCGGCGAGTGTTACGCTGTGGGCTCTTGCTGAATGAAGCTGGGACAGCCACTGATGTTTCTTCATTAGTGACATTTTTCTTGCGTCCACATTTTGACAAATCCAACACTGAACCAGTTTCACGAAACTTAGCAAGCAGTTTGCTAACTGTAGCATGGGAGATGGGTGGTCTCGTAGGGTGTCTTGCATTGAAATCTGCTGCAATGACCCGGTTACTGCGTTCACCAGATATCAACACAATTTAGATCCGCTCCTCACGCGTTAACCTCTTTGACATGTCAATGGCTGTGAACAAAGAGAAACTTGTAAATAACTCATGAAAGAATAAAGTTACGTTGAAACCAAGCACACCACTGTTTTTCTTGTGACATTACCAATAACTTTGATGTGTCACATGGCCCTCTTCCTATTGAAAAAACAAAAGTTGTATCCAAGATGGCCGACTTCTAAATGGCCACCATGGTCACCACCCATCTTGAGGAGTTTGCCTCCTCACATATACTAATGTGCCACAAACAGGACTTTAATATCACCAACCATTCCCATGTTATTACGGTGTATCCATATAAATGGCCCACCCTGTACATCGCAGTTTTTTGAAGTGAACAGTAAACATGGACAAGACATGCTGGAGAAGCCCTTCACTGAAGAAATCACTGAGCATTAAAGATAAGGCATCAGCTCTAAACATTCTGGTTCTAAATGCTCATCAAAATCATCTGGGGGTGTTGAAGCGGCATGAGCAAGAGCATTGGCAGAAGCTGCAAGAGCTTGTGAAACATTTGTAGAAAGGGAAAATGCCATCAAGGTTTCCAAAGCAAGATTGGAGGCTAATTTAGATGCCCTGCATTTTGAAAAGTAGGCAGCAGCTGCATTGCCAAGGTAGACACATTAAAGGCCGCAGGCTGCTGTAGCTCAGGAGGCAGAGCAGGTCATCTACTGGAAGGTTTGGAATCAAAAGTTTGGTGGATCGATCCCTGGCTCCCCCAAGTCTGCATGCCAAATATTGCAAGATATTAACCAAAGCTGCTCTCTGATGCATCCATCAGAGTATGAATATGCGTAAGCACTTTAATCATAGAAGAAGATCAGTGAGGAAGAAAGTGCTCATGTGAATGTTAAGTGCTTTGAATGCACCATGAACAAATGAAAACCAATATGCAGCTAGTCCCCTGACAAAGAGTATGCATCCAGTGCAGGTGTGATGGACATGGCAAAAACTTTGGCACATAGAGAACTGGTCGGTCACAATTATCACAATTTGATGACTGTCCAGAAACCTACAGATCATGAACGTCATCTTTCCTTACCACAATAAAGGATTTAAACCTTACCACCAGTTAAGAGTTGGACTTGCTTGCAGTGTTAGCCCCATTGTGCAGAAGCCGCCATGCAACTTGCAGGACAAATGGATTTCTCAAGGATCAAAGTATAAGGAAGAGTATCATATATCTTATCATCCCGGGATCATTCCTTGTCTTGACAAGGAATGATCCCAGCTTTGTACATCAAAGCAACTATTTTCCCAAGCTAGAGAGGCTTTTCTTAAAGCCTGTAAAATTCAGGAAACCAGTGTCGATGCAAAAGACTAATGTCTAGTCAGATGCAGATCAGAAGGTAACAGCTAACGATGAACCAGATAAATATTGTCCCATCCACTACAAGCCTCACCCACTGAGGAAATGCTGTGGCTTTAGATTGGAAACAACTGAAGATTAGAAAGCCTGCTTAAAAGAGCAACAAAATTGTTTCAGATGCTGCTCATCATCTGGACATCTTGCCCGCACCTGTAAAGCTGCATTAAAATGTGATGAGTCCAGCTATAGATGGAACATAACCCTGACAGACCCAGCAATGTTTGCATGCTTTTCAGCATTTACTTTTTATTATTTCACAGTTGCTGTTACAACACTTCTCGGCTGCAGTGTCCCGGCTGCCAGCCACACATACACAACAACAACAATGCAACAGGGGCCAGACTCCAAACACTTTGGAGAATGTGAGAATGTGGAATGAGGGTCTGGTTTCCAAATGAACCAACTAAAGAGGAAGCCATTTGCCTGATTAAGGGAACACAAACCTCTCTTTCAGAGTCTTATTTAAGCCTTAAAAATATCGTATCAAACAGCATGAATATTCTGAGAGCATTTCCAGCAGAAGACCACATGCAGGACATCAAGTGTCCAAGCCTCTCAGTTCACTAATACCACTTGGCTGACTGGACCAGCATTCTTAAATCAACCACACAAGAGCTCTGTTGAGCAGCAAAACATCTTCAGTCTTGTTGACCCAGAGTCAGATAAAAAAGGTTCAGTCACAAGTCACAGCTGTGCAGCTAAGGCTACGTTCACATTCCAGGTCTTACTGCTCAATTCTGATTTTTTTGATCAAATCCAATTTTTTTGTCTGCTTGTTCACACTACAAATAAAATGTGACAGCAAACGCACTAGTGTGAACCCTCAAAGCGGCCCGCATGCGCAAAAGAAGACGTCACACACAATGCACTCTGTTTAGACCCAGAGCAAACAGTATTGTTTGACTGATGGCCTTAATATAAAGACTTGTTTCGGACTTTACGTTTCCCAATTTTGCTTTAAGTTATAAAGTTATTTTCTTATTTACATATGGCCTAATAATGATCCTTGTTGCTGTTTAAGAGAGGAGCGGTGCTTCAAAGGATAGCTGCAGATTTCTGTCAGAATCTGCAGATTATACAGTACAAATAAAATGTTCACATACCAACCCCCTGAGCGACCGTGGCTCAGGGGGTTGGGAATCGCATCTGTAACTGGAAGGTCGCCGGTTCGATCCCTGGGCTCTCTGTCCTGGTCGTTGTGTCCTTGGGCAAGACACTTTACCCTACTTGCTTACTGGTGTTGGCCAGAGGGGCCGATGGCGCGATATGGCAGCCTCGCTTCTGTCAGTCCGCCCCAGGGCAGCTGTGGCTACAACTGTAGCTTGCCTCCACCAGTGTGTGAATGTGAGAGTGAATGAATAGTGGCATTGTAAAGCGCTTTGGGTGCCTTGAAAAGCGCTATATAAATCTAATCCATTATTATTATTATTATATCTCCAACATTGTCTTCCCAACAGTTTCACAGACATCTACACTGGATGGCCAGGAAGCGTTCACGATGTCTTATCGGGCGCTTCTCCGGCGCTGGTAATTGGTGTCTGTCTTGTGTCAGTGATGTAAAAGACTGATTTAAAGGCGACATGAAACTGCCATGGTGCTGGGTCGTTGACCCAGCGTTTTGGGTTTTATATGATTATGTTCCTCTCTTCTAGTTATTCTGATTTTGGTATTCTGTGTCCTCCCCTTGTTCCCTGTTTGTGTTCTGGATTTCCTGTTTTATTTTGAAGGTCTGTGTGTGTTGTCATTGTGTTCAGCTTGTATCCTCCAGTCGTCTTTGTGTATTAGGATCAGCTGTTCTTCCCTCCTGTGTGTGATTACCTGATTACCTTGTGTGTGTGCATAGATAGTGGGTGTCGGTCTGTGCTCGTTGTCAGCTCGTCTGTGTTTCATGGTGTTCTGTTCCTTGTTTGCGTCTCTCTGCCCCTCACCCCGTTTTGTATGATCTCTGGTTTGTTATTTAGTTTTTCCAGTCTAGGTTTCTTCAGTTAATTGTCATGCCTCACTGCCTGTTCTGTCACTCCGTCACTTGGAAATAAACGTCACTAGCATCATCAATCTACTGCCTGCATTTTGGGTCCTCTTTCCCTCCAACACCACACGGCTCGCCTCGGCAGCTGTGACACAAACAGCAGTCGCTTTCTAAAACATCAGATTTGTATCGGATTCAGTACCACATACGAAAGTGACCCAGGTCGGATTTAAAAATATCGGATTTGTGCTGTTCAAACTGTCATACCATGATCGGATATGGGTCGCATGCGGTCAAAAAAGTCGTGTTCGATGTGCTTTTGCCTGCAGTGTGAACGTAGCCTAAGAATGAGTAAAAGACAACAGGAAAATAAACACGTAAACAAGAAACGCATTTTTTTTCCCATTCAGGGCAACTGTGTTGGTTCTTGGTATTAGTGCAGTTTGAAACATTTTTGATGCATTTTTCAAAAGTATATAATAACAACTGATAGTCGTTTTGCTAAATTTTCCATCTTTTTATTTAGCTGACCAAGTATTGGAAATACTTAGCGAAATACTTAGGTCATATCTTTTTCAATTCAATTCAATTTTATTTATATAGTGCCAAATCACAGCAACAGTCGCCTCAAGGCGCTTTATATTGTAAGGTAGACCCTACAATAATACATACAGAGGAAAACCCAACAATCATATGAGCAAGCACTTTGGGAAGGAAAAACTCCCTTTTAACAGGAAGAAACCTCCGGCAGAACCAGGCTCAGGGAGGGGCGGCCATCTGCTGCAACCGGTTGGGGTGAGAGAAGGAAAACAGGATAAATACATGCTGTGGAAGAGAGACAGAGATTAATAACAAGTGTGATTGAGTGCAGAGAGGTCTGTTAACACATAGTGAGTGAGAAAGGTGACTGGAAATGAAAAACTCAATGCATCATGGGAATCCCCGGCAGCCTACGTCTATTGCAGCATAACTAAGGGAGGATTCAGGGTCACCTGGTCCAGCTCTAACTATATGCTTTAGCAAAAAGGAAAGTTTGAAGCCTAATCTTAAAAGTAGAGATAGTGTCTGTCTCCTGAATCCAAACTGGAAGCTGGTTCCACAGAAGAGGGGCCTGAAAACTGAAGGCTCTCCCTCCCATTCTACTTTTAAATACTCTAGGAACAACAAGTAGGCCTGCAGAGCGAGAGCGAAGTGCTCTAATAGGGTGATATGGTACTACAAGGTCATTAAGATAAGATGGGGCCTGATTATTTAAGACCTTGTATGTGAGGAGCAGGATTTTGAATTCAATTCTGGATTTAACAGGAAGCCAATGAAGGGAAGCCAATACTGGAGAAATCTGCTCTCTCTTTCTAGTCCCTGTATCATGGATAGATAAAGCTGTGTGTTATCTGCATAGCAGTGAAAACCTATGACGTCTATCAGATAGATATGATACAAACCACTGCAGTGTGGTACCTGTAATACCTACAGCATGTTCTAATCGCTCTAATAGGATGTTTTGGTTGACAGCATCGAACGCTGCACTGAGGTCTAGCAGTACAAGCACAGAGATGAGTCCACTGTCAGAGGCCATAAGAAGATCATTTGTAACCTTCACTAAAGCTGTTTCTGTGCTGTGATGAGCTCTGAAACCTGACTGAAACTCTTCAAAATAAGCCATTCCTCTGCAGATGATCAGTTAGCTGTTTGACAACTACTCTTTCAAGGATTTTTGATATGAAAGGAAGGTTGGAGATTGGCCTATAATTAGCTAAGACTGCTGGCTCTAGAGATGGCTTTTTAAGTTTAATTACTGCCAGCTTGAAAGCCTGTAGTACACAGCCGAATATTAGAGATAGATTGATTATATTTAAGATCGAAGCCTAAATTCATGGCAGGAGTTCTCTGAGCAGTCTTATAGGAATGGGGTCTAAAAGACATTAGATGGATTGGAGAAATGAATTACTGAAGTTAACTCAGAAAGATCAATCGGAGAAAAAGAATCTAAATGAATATCAATGGTACTGTAGATAATGTTACATCTGTGAGATGATTATAAGTCATTTTTTTTTCTCTAATGGTTAAAATTTTATTTGTGAAGAAGTTCATGAAGTCATTACTAGCTGTTAAAGGGATGGTTGGCTCAACAGTGCTCTGATTTTTTGTCAGCCTGGCTACAGTGCTGAAGAGAAACCAAAGCCCAATCAAGATGGTTTAGGAGCATAGAGTGAAGTCAAAGGGGCCAACAAGTGCTCAGTACTTTGTATGTTATATTTCATGAAAACTACCACATGTGCTGTAATATAAAGAGCTCTGTTCTTCTTCCAGTAGCTTCTGGAATCTTGATTTTAAATTACTTCCAGCAGATTTTGCGGCTGCTATCCCCATTTTAACATACTCATCTAATGGTATACTGCAGTGGGAGAAGGCAAAATTAGTTGAAACAAAGAAATTAAAAAATAAATTGAAGTCAAAATGTAAACTATTCATATTATGTATTACATTGTGTACTTTTTATGTCTATTATGCTGATGCTGTAAAATTTATGATTCTAATTTTTATGTTTTAGTTGGCTACACCACCAGTGATCTTGTGTTCATGTGGCAGTCTGACCCAGTTCAAATGGATGAGATTGCTCTCCCACAGTTTGACATCAAGCAAGAGGATATAAAATATGGAAACTGCACAAAGTACTACCAAGGAACAGGTTAGTAATCTGTAATTGAATTAAAAGACTATGTCCAATTTCTGTAAATTGAAATTTTATTATACTATGCAGGCAAAAACTAGTCTGTGCATGTATTACTTCTAGGCTAGGCTATAGTAACCCGTTATTATCAGGTCACTCTAAGAGCTTCTTGTAAAGCCTTCAGTTTGTTTAGAATGCTGCAGCAAGAGTACTGACAGGGACTAGAAAGAGAGATGATATTTTCTCCTAATTCCATCGCTTACTCTCAGGCTACCTGTTAAATACAGAATTTAAAATCCTTCTTAAATAAGGTCTTAAATAATCAAGTCCAATCTTATCTTAAATAAATAATAGTAATATATTGTCACAGTAGGCCACTTCTCTCAGACTGCAGAATTACCCGAGTTTCTCAAAGCAGAATGGGAGGAAGAGCCTTCAGTTATCAGGCCCCTCTTCTGCAGAACCAGCTTCCCTCTCTACTTTCAACATTAGGCTTAAAATTTTCCTTTTTTACAACTCTGGATCAGGTGAGCCTGAATCCTCCCATAGTTACGCAGCAATAGCCTTAGGCTGCTTGGGGCTTCCCATGATTCATTGATTGTTTTTTCTTCGCTCACCTCATTTTCGTGTTCTGTGCATTTATCGACCATTATTATTTTTATTCATTAGCAGTGATTAAACTCTATCGCTCTCTTCTAGTGTGTCTTTTGTCACTTCTACTCTCCCCTACCCCCAACCAGTGACAGAAAATGGCAAATAGTTTCTTCCTGTTAAAGGCGAGTTTTTTTGTTCGCGTTGTCACCAAGTGATTACTCATAGGAGTTGTCTGATTGTCGGGATTGTCTAAAAAGATAATTTGCCATTATTAACTACAATGAAAATAAGGTAGTCTGTCTCAAAGTAATGCAGAAAATATTGAATATGAACAGCTTATCTTATGTATTTAAGATCTGTGTGTTTGAGTATTTAATCATTCTCTGTTTCCAGGATACTACACCTGTGTCGAGGTTATATTTACGTTGCGACGGCAGGTCGGTTTTTACTTGATGGGAGTTTACGCTCCAACACTGTTGATTGTTGTTTTGTCCTGGTTGTCATTCTGGATCAACCCTGATGCCTCAGCTGCAAGGGTGCCACTAGGTGAGTACCACAAAAACACATTTTGCATTCTTTGTTTGAATCACTTTACATTTAAGTAAACTGTAACCAAATGTTTGCATTTCAGTGCTGGGTACCCTATACAGAGAAGTGTTTGGCCTAAGACTCCTCATGCTTAAATTTCAATACAGGCATTGATTATTTGTGTTTGCAGGTAACACAGCTGCTTCTTTATTCAAGACAGTTGGACACCTCAAAGGAAAAAAAACATACAAATCACTTAATAATTGTTAATTTCCACTTAGGTCTTGCATTGACCATGCTGGTTCATTGTCAATACATACTGGTGCAATTAATGGGACAATGAATTACGTTCTATTACTGTGCTTCCCTTTAAAATCTCAGCTTTGAAATAGGTTTCTTGAAAACAGCAGCTGAATTCATGAAAACACTAAGTTTATGAAAAGCATTTGTCAAGAGTTTGTTAATTTTGACAGATGATTTTCGTTTAATATTGTCACCTAAATTCTTTTACTTTTAGTATAGTTTTAGTTAACCAAAAGTCATAAGATTATTGTTGATTAAATCTAAAGTTGATTCAGTTGACTAAAATATAAAGTGTAGAGGTCTCATGTCTTTCCAGTGAGAGTAGCTCCAAGGGTCAACCTTTTGCTGTGTTTTCATGAGAAACAAGGAGCATGGGAGAAAGCTGTACCATGTACTGAAAAGAAAGAAAAAGCAGATGTAGATTAAATGTCTATGTCTAACCTTAATGCACAAGGATCATTTCTAAACTTGTCTCACCTGTCTCCCCAGCTTTATCGGTTCTGATTGAATCCAGTCTCCCCAGCAATGCCTGATCTCATGTTACTTTATATAAAATGGACCCCATTAAGTTCCATAAAGCTTGCCATCCAGATTTTAGAATAGAGAAATGGTATGGCATCTTTGTGTGTACATGAGGATATTCTTATTTGTTGTGGCTACGACTGTTACTGGAAGACAAACTGATAAATTTGTCATTTATCTGTGTAGAGCCATATATTTTGTTTCTTACATTTCACCTTCACAAAGCTACTGTAAAGCAATACTTATCAAACCTAGTTCAGTAATCAATTGCTATGAACATGTGGTTATTTCAGCATATATAGCATGTAATTCGGGCAAATATAAAGCAAATCTGACTATGCTGGCCTTTACAGAATTGTAATTGGATTAATAAGACATGACATCAACAAATTTAATAACAAGATGCATGTCTCAGAGGGGCTTTAACCAGGCCATTTTCTGAGAAACATCCTCTTCCTGATGTTAAATTTGTTTTCAAGTCCTATTGAGAGCATTATTATATGCATGCATGAGATTTTCATTATGAATCAGTACCTAATTTCAGTCAAGATTCCTCGTTGCTCTGTTCCCACAAAGACAGATTGAATATTGAATGATGAGAAAAAAAAGTTCTAGCTGTAACTGTAGACTGATCATTTACTTCTTAAAACTTTACCTCACTAAAACATATTTTAATACTACTGTTTCCCTCTGCTCAGATTGACATACTGATGCAGCCATACATTTAATACTGTGCTTGATAAAGGATCATAATGTTCAATTTACAGAACTCTTAAAGAAGGCATTCAGATGTAACTGAGTTCTAGCAAATACGATGTTACAGTGGGGCAAAAAAGTATTTAGTCAGCCACCGATTGTGCAAGTTCCCCCACTTAAAATGATGACAGAAGTCAGTAATTTGCACCAGAGGTACACTTCAACTGCGAGAGACAGAATGTGAAAAAAAAATCCATGAATCCACATGGTAGGATTTGTAAAGAATTTATTCGTAAATTAGGGTGGAAAATAAGTATTTAGTCACCTCAAACAAGGAAAATCTCTGGCTCTCACAGACCTGTAACGTCTTCTGTAAGAAGCTTTTCTGTCCCCCACTCGTTACCTGTATGAATGGCACCTGTTTGAACTCATCATCTGTATAAAAGACACCTGTCCACAGCCTCAAACAGTCAGACTCCAAACTCCGCCATGGCCAAGACCAAAGAGCTTTCGAAGGACACCAGGAAAAGTATTGTAGACCTGCATCAGACTGGGAAGAGTGAATCTACAATAGGCAAGCAGCTTGGTGTGAAAAAATCAACTGTGGGAGCAATCATCAGAAAATGGAAGACATACAAGACCACTGATAATCTCCCTCGATCTGGGGCTCCACGCAAGATCTCATCCCGTGGGGTCAAAATGATCATGAGAACGGTGAGCAAAGATCCCAGAACCACACGGGGGGACCTGGTGAATGACCTGCAGAGAGCTGGGACCAAAGTAACAAAGGTCACCATCAGTAACACACTACAACGGCAGGGAATCAAATCCCGCAGTGCCAGACGTGTTCCGCTGCTGAAGCCAGTGCATGTCCAGGCCCGTCTGAAGTTTGCCAGAGAGCACATGGATGATACAGCAGAGGATTGGGAGAATGCCATGTGGTCAGATGAAACCAAAGTAGCACTTTTTGGTATAAACTCAACTCATCGTGTTTGGAGGAAGAAGAATACTGAGTTGCATCCCAAGAACACCATACCTACTGTGAAGCATGGGGGTGGAAACATCATGCTATGGGGCTGTTTTTCTGCCAAGGGGACAGGACGACTGATCCGTGTTAAGGACAGAATGAATGGGGCCATGTATCGTGAGATTTTGAGCCAAAACCTCCTTCCATCAGTGAGAACTTTGAAGATGAAACGAGGCTGGGTCTTCCAACATGACAATGATCCAAAACACACCGCCCGGGCAACAAAGGAGTGGCTCCGTAAGAAGCATTTGGAAGTCCTGGAGTGGCCTAGCCAGTCTCCAGACCTCAACCCCATAGAAAATCTGTGGCGGGAGTTGAAAGTCCGTGTTGCTCGGCGACAGCCCCAAAACATCACTGCTCTCGAGAAGATCTGCATGGAGGAATGGGCCAAAATACCAGCTACTGTGTGTGCAAACCTGGTAAAGACCTATAGTAAACGTTTGACCTCTGTTATTGCCAACAAAGGTCATGTTATAAAGTATTGAGTTGTATTTTTGTTATTGACCAAATACTTATTTTCCACCCTAATTTACGAATAAATTCTTTACAAATCCTACCATGTGAATTCATGGATTTTTTTTTTCACATTCTGTCTCTCACAGTTGAAGTGTACCTCTGGTGCAAATTACTGACCTCTGTCATCATTTTAAGTGGGGGAACTTGCACAATCGGTGGCTGACTAAATACTTTTTTGCCCCACTGTATATGCACAGCAAATTCTGGTCTTTGGAATAAACTCTCTGGGAGTTCAGATTAACTACATTTGAGTGTACATGCGTGACCATCGAATAAACTCTAGTGCAGAGTTAGAGTAACTCTTTTCTGGGAGTTGATTTTTCAACTCTTTATAGGAGTTAAAACTAAACTCTCATGGAGTAAAATTTCTACTACCATGAAGAGTAAAATGTAACTCATAACTAGAGTTCATTTTGATATTAACTCTTTTATAGTGTTACTCATCAAATGAAAAAAGGTTTTAGGTGACAATTACTACAAAAACACCATACTGATTATTATGAATGTATGAATTTTATTTATCAAAAGTATCATATTCAAAATTCAATGGACTAACATACATTCTGTGTAACAGCACTATAATAGTGTAACATTCGACATTAAAACAGCAACAATTATGGCAGCCAAACAGTTGAGACATTGTGTGGTCAGATAGGCCTAACATTGGGAAAAAAAACTGAATTAAAGAAAAAAAAAATGACTACAGAATAAGCACTTATTGTAATGCAGTGTTAACATGAAAAAGACTCTATAAGGTCTCCATTAAGCCAACAAATTAAATAATGCAACTGTCTGACACGACATACAATTGTGAATCACACCCATATGACATTTGGCCATCAAAACTTTTGAAATGTCTTAACTTCTCCCTTTCTAGGACCAGTATCTTCTTAGGAATGGTTTCATTTACCTGATAAGCATGAAAATGATCATGGAAACACGTTTCATGCTCAACCATAACAAAAACAGCTTTACCATCATGCAAAATGATCGAAGTTATCTTGCTGAAAACCGGCATGTTTTCATAAGTGCCTGTGCAAACAAAAAGCCCAACACGATATTCAACTCCACTACACTTTACCCAGTTTGTGAGTTTGACAGTGTTCTGTAAATCAACATGAAGATATGGAGATATAATTTCTGAGTATTCTTGTGTTTCAAGTGAACGCATTTTAACTGGACCAGACTCAACTGCTTTTAAACTCATACATTCCCAATGATAAGCTAATGCAAACTGATGTTTCCTTGCAAGTGATACAGTCAAATTCTTAAAGTTCTTAACACAGTCTTTGAAAAATTTGTGTTTGGCTTCAAATCTCATGGTCCAGATATGAATGAGAGGACCAATCTTTCGAATGCACCTTGGATAGTGGACCATGAAATGATGTTTTGGAATTAAGTTGTTTGATGGGTATAGTTCCTTAAAGAGTCTATGGTGTTCAATAATCAGGTGCTTTAAATACACAGTCATTCCTTCAGTGATAGAGTATGAGAAAACTATGTTTAGAATGTGCAACAACAAAAGCAACAAATGCCAGTGCAAATCATCCTCTGGTACCAGGTCACCAAATATCAAAGGTATGTTTGTGATCAAACAAAGTGTTTGTGATGCATTTAAACCTATTCCATGCCCTGCACGATCCAGGTTAATATTCGTTGGTTTATTTTTCTTTTCCATATAGCCGTAATTAAAAGCATATATCCTATTTAACAAGCTATCTTTAGAGATGAAGTATTCGATTAAATATTGAAATAGCAACTTGACTTCATATTGACCAACCCCTTCCAAAATATCATGCATGATGTCAACGGCATAATTTTCCGCAATATTGAAATATTTTAATGAATTAAGTATGCTCTTTCTTTTTATGCCAAATGAAGATGTTAATGTTGGATCATCTACCAAATTATTATAATGTTGATTATTCAGAATTGGTGATCTAAGAGTTAAACATGGGTCGTCCTCTGAGAAAACTAATTGAGCTGAAGACTGATCAATTAAGCAAAATCTACAAAAATAATTAGCTCTAAACGATTCCAAAAACCCAAGAATGCTATGCATCCCCAAGTTATCACCTGTAATTTGTGCCAGAGTACCAAATACAGGAAATTTAGCAAATGGAACAGCAATCCCACTCGTCTCTAATATTTTCAGGTCCTTTACTAGGGGCTTCAGGATTTCATTAATTCCATATTTTTTTGCGTCTTGTGCATAAAATAATGATACCAGATGAATGTTCATTAAAGCCGAATTCAGACTGGGAGGAAGATTTCTAAGGATGAAGTAAAGGCAGCCAACTTTGTGTATACCCTTTTTTGAACCTAAAGGATTTGCACACTCAAATTCGTCATAGTACAATTGGACTTGGATAGCAAACTTGCTACCTGAAAACAAAGGATGACTTTTGAAGTAGCTTCCATCACAGAAGTCCTGATATGTGTCAGACTGGGTGCATATTTGCATCATCTCACAAATACTTTCATTCTTAAAAATGAACTGGAGTGTTTTCAATATGGGGATATATATGAATTTGTCATTTACTGGGACTTGCTCATAGGTTCTAGTTTTGCTACATCGTCTAGTATCGTATCTTACTCCTAGGTGCAATTCAACTGGCTGTACCATTTCCCACTTATCTCTAAAATATTTATTACATTTGCTTTCAGAATTCAAGTGACTAAACGGATTGTCCAAATTTTTAAATAAATCTGCAATGGCTGATCTGGAGGGACTGTCATTCGGTAATAGGGTCAATAATTGTTCCTGAATATTAGATTGCCAATCTCCCACAAATTCCTCTAAGTTCTGAACTGTAGAAAGAACTACAGTATTTGGTACACCACTTCCTAAAAGTCTGGCAATAATGGAGGCACACATGTCCTTGCTCTGATTTGAGAATGAAGGGCCTGCTTCAGAATTTTGGCACTGAGATGATGTGGATGGTGTTTCATCATTTAAGCACTGAGAACTACTAAACTGTTGGGTATCATGGTCAGAAGGGGTCTCATGAGGAACACATGTGCTAACAGTAGCATGTATCTTATTCAGATGTCTTCTAAATCCAGAATAACTTGAGAATTGTAAACAACATCCTATCTGACCACATTTTAGTTTCAAATTTTTGCCAGGATACATTCCATGAACTAGTTTTAAATGTCTGAACAAAAGTAAAGCTGTACCAAAGGATAAAGCACAGAGAAAGCAGGTCAGCATTTTGAATGCATAACCTGGTTACTACTTATTCAACAGCTTTGCTCGCAACTCTTTGACTCTTGGACTTTCCACTGTTGTACCTACATCAATATTGTACACAGTGGTCTGCAAAAATGTGTACAGGCTGGACAGAGCGTCTTCATATTTCACACTGAAAACAAAGTGGCACTTGAACAGCTCATCAAATGCACCCAGTGATGTGCCTGACTGACATGGAAGAAGCTTTCGATCCAAGACTATGTAGAAGCTGAAAACCTGTGCTTTTGAAGTCCCTGTGGCCAGGAGATATGGCTGAGGGTTTCCTTCATTGTTCATGAGGTGATCCTCAAGGCTCTGGCAAGACTGAAACACAATAAAAAGCATCACTTTATAAACCCTTAGGTTAAGAAAAAGTGTTCCATGAACCACAGTATCTGGAACTGGATCACATTATCTTGACAAACCTTGTGAAATTTAACCAGATGATCTATTGCCTCTCCAACACTCATCTTCTTTGGCCGTTTCCTTCCAGCTGGTTGTGGCGTGAGAAGGTGCAGCAGAACAAGAAGAGAAGCCATGTCGCTGTCCCACTCTGCAGACAGTGTTAAGGAGTTAAATACTAATGCTGGAAAGGGGAGACAGAACTGAACTTCACTAACATATAAAAACTGGTTGAGGGTATGAGCAGAGAATAAGTGATCCATACACACATTATGCACACTGCTGCTTTTTTGATAACTTTTAAAAATGAAAACTAAAATTACTACACTAAAAAAGTGTTACTTTAGGACACTACCTGGCTCATCAGCATCATCCATTTCTTCGTTCAAAGCAGATTTCAGCAATCTTTTCAGAAGACAAGTCTCTTTAAGGTCTCTGGCTTCCCTGGCAACCTTGTCTTTAAAACTGGTGTTCCATTTTTCCAGGAACCTGGAAGCAGTCTCTACTCCAAACATCATTGCAAAGTCCTGCAAAATCTAACAAAGGAGAAGTATGTCCATTAAAATCAATTTTTTTAAGTCAAGTATTTTTCAGATCCCCATTTGTTTACCTACCAGTCCTTTAGTGTCCAAAAACCGAGGAAACATCTGAAGAATGTTTGCTGATTCTTGTGGGTCATGGAGTATCTGCTGACGATAGTAGAATGTCTCTCTCATCTTCTGGAAGACTATATCTTGGTCAGTGGTGTGATGAAGAAGAGACATGGCTTCCATACATTGATCTCTTGTTTGCTGGTCATTAGTGAAACCAAACTTCCTTCGTGATGTGGGCCCTCCTTTCAGTTCCACTCTGTTCTGTGATGCAGTGGGGGGTTTGGATTGACGTTGCACAGTCTTGATACGCCATTCAAGAAAACCTTTGTTGCTCTGAATGTCATAGAAATGCTCCTACAGAAAGAAAGAAATTGCATACATTGTAGAGTGTGTATATATATTTATATATATGTGTAGGGAGAGAGACAGAGAGAGAGAGAGAGAGAGAGCAAGTCTTATTACACACTACAGTTACAGAGCAAACTCACATATCCCTTTTTGGAGTACGGATCCTTCAAAGATGGGAAGAGTGACACGATTCCAAGTGCATGAAACTCCTTCGTTGCTTTACTTACAGTTCTCCTGCAAAAGCAGAAGTGTTTTTTGATAAGATCCTTGCCAGTTTTAAAAATGAATAGAATAAACATCATTCCTCTTACCCTTCCTTTTCACGCATATGAGCTACAATGATGTTCACCATTAATCGCCTGGTGGAATCTTTCAAACTCCCAGTTTTTTCATACTCATGGATGACAGTCACCCCTGCTGGTTTGGAAGTCAGAATCTGCTCCACTGTCTAAACACATTTGATACAAAGAACAAAAAAATTGACAAAAAATGAGACTATTTTAACCCAAACAACGATTTCAATCTGTGGATTATACATATGAACTACATGAAATACTATATCAAATTATTTTTCTCTAATCTGTTTTATCTTCGTGTTTAAGCTTTTTCAAGTAATGACAACTAAAGAGTCAAATACAAGTCTATTAAGTAATGTATCTACATTTCTTGCATGTATGCTGTCCAATAGAGGCTGAACCATTTGAAGTCCGGCATCGCTTGTGTCACTGCTCTGACTGCTGGTGGTTGAGACAGACAATGTATCTGTTAGACTTGGAGAGGAGGGCTCTTCCACATGTTGCTTCAGGACAGTCAAATCTGAGGGTGACAAACAAAAATATTACAATATAAGGCATATACAATCAAAAATCAACCACAACAAAGCTACCATTTACGCACATAGGGCCAGTAAATTGTATGCTTTGATTAAATTATACTTTCTCCCAGGAGAACAGATGGTTATTTTGTATTTTATTATGGTAATATACAATTTACATACCACAAGGTGTGAGTGTCACATAGTGTGTAAGGTCTGAGCAGTCACGCAGCTTCTTGGATGATTCTGTTTCCAGGATGTCTGAAATGCATGTGATAAATCCAACTTACTGTTGAGCCATGAAAGCAGCATTTTGTGATTGTTACCACAGGATATTAGACAAATTAAAAAAGGTTTATTTAAGAGTAACTGTAGAAATCAAATCCCACAAAATCTATCAGAGCATATATTTACTTACCTTCAGCTGTATAGATGACAAAACACACCTCTTTGACTCCTGCAAGTTCAGGAAAGACATCCTCATCCACCTCTATACCCTGCTCATCTGTGACTTTCAGTGCTGCATTTTCTGGTATGAGAAACTTCTGCTGCACTGAAGTAAAATCATCACTTAGTTAATAACAACAATATCATTTCCTCTTTAATGACTTAGTACAAACCGTGTATAACTTACCTGCACTCATAAAATCTGTGAAGCTGACTTCTTCCAATTTGACATATTTCTTTGTCTCTCTGTGTTTTACTTTTATCAACATCTTGGCCACCTACGGAAAAAACCTTTACTAATATGAAACATAACATGTGGAAGAAGAAGAGGCTGTTTATGATAACTTTATGTGAACTGTGTATAACGTAATCCATAAACACTTTCTAACATTGAGCTAGCCTGTCCACACTAGCTTAAAATCTATTTAGCTAAGCTAGGTTTAGCAGACAATGTGACTGCATGTTTGCCGTGTCCTTGTCTTTTCAGGTCTGGCGACAGGGTTGTGTGCATATCTGTGAAGCAGGACTAACTAACTTATGTTAATGGTACCTTGATATCTCATCAATGCAGGCTGCACCTCTCTTTGGTTAAATACGGCCATTACCATGAGTCTAAACATAATATTACTGTAGTTAGCTAACGTTAGATGAAACAGTGTTAAAAAAAAGAAATACAAATGAACGTTTTCATTGACAACGTGAAATGTGTATCTTCAAATACAGTAAGATAAGTTAGTTAGCTAACTTTTGACTAATGTTAGCCTAGCTGCTATCAACGAATCAGCGTAACATGCAGAAAACGCATGTAGTGCTAGTTAGTTAACTTTATATTTTACTTATGCATCCATGTAACTGAATATATATATAAATAACATTACTACACTCACAGAAAATTCCAAAATAAATAAAGTATTTTTACCTCCTACATGTCGGAGTCCAAGAGACAAGCACAGATAGGCGCGGTAACGGTCGACAGACAAACAACACCAGCAATGTGTTGAATTAGACTCCTTAGCACCCAGTGAATGAACACCTAAATATTACACCGCTTTAGAGTACTCCCCAACACTGACTGTAGTATAAGGTGAAAAATAAACTCCCGGAATGTAACTCTTGTGCACTTTTATGCCTAACTCCAGAATTTTTAACTCCAGAGATTTGCTGTGTGTATATTCAATATGGTGTATTATAATGATCACTACTTTTAAAATTGAATCTCCTCTTTTTGATGTATCCAAGCAGAATTAAATGATCACAAATCTCAATTACCTGGAAATGATTATTATAAAATGGTAAAATTAACATGTTAACGTCTGTGCTTTTCTAGGTATTTTGTCAGTGCTTTCGCTATCCAGTGAGAGCATGTCCTTGGCTTCAGAGCTACCAAAGGTTTCCTATGTAAAGGCTATTGATATTTGGCTCATTGCCTGTCTGCTCTTTGGTTTTTCATCCCTGGTGGAATATGCTGTAGTCCAGGTCAGTTCTTGCAAACAACCACTCACACTGTACTGTAAAATACATCTTGCTATATATAAAATATCTGTGTACACATAGCTTAGTTGGAAAACCTACTTGGGGAACAAGCCTTGGGACAAGATAACAATAACTGCATCAGCAATTCAACAAAATATTTGCATACTATTTTGCAGTGTAGAGGTTTCTGTCAGAGTTTAGGGTCCAGATGCAGATGTGCAGAGATGGAATTCTAAACAAAAAGCAAGCGTTTATTTTGGCTGCCGTTTGCTGTTTTTGCATATTTCTCCATCTCTGAGTGAAGTCCCCTCACAGTCTTTTGAGATGCAGCACCAGGCTTATAGCCTCGTTTATAGCTTGGTGCTGCAGCACACACACTGTCTATTAAACCGACCAGAATCTGTTTGTGCGTTTGCAGTTGGAGACTATCCCAGTTGCCATTGGTGAAGAGACAGGGTATACCTGGACAGATCACCAGTCTCTAGGCTATAATAAAAATGAAATGTTTATTACTTAAATTCAAAAATACTACCTAGAACTTTTCATTCATGTTTCCCATGGAAATAAGTTGACAGAACTTAAAAGGAATCCTAGTAATTGTCAACAGTGGCTAACACAGAGCACTGCAGTCAAGCGAGCCGACATCAATTTTCTTACACTGACTACACTAAGCTTTACAGTAGCGCTTCTTCTTTGTTGCTGATTGAAAACACAGGCGCAAGCACACACACACACACACACACACACACACACACACACACACACACACACACACACATACAAATGAATACATTCACTTTTTTTCTCTTCAGGAAATTAAGAGAAATTAAGCTCCTGCACCATTGTTTTCCTGATTGGGTGTTCATTTATTCTTCTTTTCAGTTTGGGTGGCAATGTTATTCTTCCTTCAGCTACTCTACATCTCTGTCAAGGTTGATCTCTATCGGCAGCAATATCCCACAGAAAATAAAGGACAATTATGCTCAACTTCAAATTCTCATCAGATTCCTCTTCTTGGACATCTCATCGCAATCCACTGCACAAACATAAGGACATTTCTGTTCAAATTCAATATAACATTACATAAAAAATTTATCTGTGATTGTGGACATGAAATTGCCAGTTGACTCTTCCTCTGGGTTACCTTCTCTACATGTCTGCCAACAGGCTTATTTTAATAAATAAAAATGTACATAAACAATCATCTTCAATAGTTGACATGAAATTCAGTGGAAGAATGCTTGTAAATCCCTCCCTCTTTGGGAGGGATTTGCTGACCATAACCCATCTATTAGACTGTCTTTTAATCAATTTTAACTTTGGTTTTATCGTTCTTCTATTGAGTCTGTTTTATCTCTTTGTTTGGTGGCATGGTTTGGTCAGACCTCTGTCACAGAGAAAAACTCACTAAATCAGATTTAGCCTCTCTGTACTCTAAACAGGTACAGAGGGTGGCTTTATCAGTTCTTTATAATGGTTCCCATTCTCTACGGGGTGAATTTCAGTGTCTTCCCTCTGGACGGAGGTTTCTAGTTACAAGATGCAGGACAAAGCATTATAAAAACAGCTTTGTCCCTGCTGCTCTCACTAAACCTAATAAGAACTGTTTTTGGTTTGAGTCATCTTGTCTATTTACCAAATATGTGTCTGTCAGGATTAAATACGTGTGTGTGTTTTGTGAAGGGATGCCATATGCTATCTTTTTTTCTGTAAAACAAATTTACCTAAAGGTATAAATACAGTAACCTTGAACCTTGGAGGGGCTGAACTGCTGATCTTTAATAATAATATTATTAATAATAATAATAATAATAATAATACATTTTATTTGAATGTGCCTTTCAGAACATTACATACATTTTTAACACAATGTTATCACATTCCTTTGATGTGATGTGATCACATTGCGTTGACTGTATTGAGCAAAATTGTCCTTTAATTTTTGTGGAATATTGCAGCCAATAGAGATTAAACTTGGCACAGATTTACAGTAGTTGGATGACAGTAAGAATGTGTTGAAAGTTTCAGGTCAACTTTCAAGGATAATTTTTAATTTATTTTCGAATGTGCCTATGTGCTGTGTCTCAGTCCAGCTCTGTCCAGCGATTGATAGGATTTCAGCCACTTCTATCTGCCAGTGGTACATGCAGGGCCCGATCCTTCCATCATAATTCTTCTCCCTGCCTCCTCTTCTTTCTCAGGTTTCTGATGCCTGAGGTATTCACTAAGTACATGATCAGTTGTGGCTGTCTTTCTGATGTATTCATGGTTCTTTATTGTTTTTTCCTGAATTTGTTTTTTGCTTTTATTTTTTGTGGCACTCGGGCCTCTACAGCCGAAGGTTTTGTTGTCTTGATGTCAGTGGCGTCACCTCCTTTGGCCAGCTGATTATCCCAACCGGCAGGGTGTAGGCGGTGATTACCTGGATCTTTTTCTCCCCATTCAGCTGACTCCTCAGCACCTACCTTCTCTCTGCAGGTATTTGCTGGTTGCGGTTTTCCTAGTGGCTTCTTCATGGTTTCCATTTGCCTGTGGGATTCCAAAGTACTTGTAGCCGTCCTCAATGTCTGCCTTCTGCTAGTGCAATCCCCACAGTTCTGACTACCTTCCCTCTCTGCTTCTCCGAATGACATTTAGCTGTTGTTGCTTTATATTCTCGTGGTGTGGATGAGTGAATCGATGTCTCGTTCACCCCTGGCATACAACTTGATGTCATCCATTTAGAGGAATTGGCTAACAGTTGCTCCATTCCACTGTCAGTATCCATATTCAATCTTGTTAAAGGTATGGGTGATGGGTTTCATGCCTATGAAGAACAGCAGTTGGGACAGAGCATCTCCTTGGTACTTGATGGTGACTTGTTCAGTTGTCTTGAATTTGGCCTATAGGTTATAGCATTGTTGTTCAAATTACGAGGACATGGATGTGAACAGCTGTCTCCCTCAGGATAACCCTGGTTTGGGCCGTACAGTTTTATACTACAACAATAACAAGTACTATTATGGGTATCTTCTTCCGGAAGCAACGTGGCAGTCCTGTTGTCTCCTTATGAGTCTTCACTCTGTCCCCACCTCCTATCCGCTCCTTTTTCCTGGAATCACAAAGACAGACACAAAAACACCTCCCTGCCTAGCGCTGATCATTTTAATATTACTGATTCTACATGTCTAGTTCAGGACATTCTGTTCAGACTCCCTTCGGTCCAGAGAATATCCTTCTAACCATTATCAAGTGTGATGTGTAAGCATGTTGCAAAACCCTCTGCGCTAAGTCAACTCTTCAATATTTCAGTCCAGACATGCCGCTGGATGAAGCTTTTGACCTTCAAACATGGAGCGCTAACTTGTTTATGAGCACACTGCATTGTGTATATAAAAACAATAAAAACAGCTTTGTTTAATCATTTTAAACCCTAACACTCTTTCTTTTTTACCAATTCCTTATGTGCCTGATCCTCTTAGCTGCTATGCGGCCTGACAGGAGCTTCCGTGTTGTGCTTTGGCAGGTTATCATTCCCTTCTGGGGATCCTTGGGGATCAGGACTGTCTGGCCTTCTGTCCTATTCTGGGTGTTTCTTATCTATTAACAGCTAGTTCATTTGTACTGGAAGCTGCTTATGGAGTGCAGTTAGCTTCTTTAGCCAATAGGTGTGAATATATGACACGTGAAGGTCTGCCACTGTGACGGTTACTGGATCCTGTTCAAGGTGGTGCTGTGGTCCTAGCTTCCCTATCTACTGAGCATTGTTGTTATGAGCCCCATCCTTGATAATAGTAATATTAATAATAATTAATAATAATTATTATTAATAAATTGATTTGTATAGCACTTTTTAAAAGATAGGCTTGCAAAGTGCTTCACATTTTGAATAAAAGTCACACACTGCAGATAAGTATGCATGTTAAAACATACCGTCACACCTTCATTTCAGCCTACGGGCAATTATGGTCTATCCTTCAAACTCCACCATTAACCACCGTTACCTTCACCCTCCACATCCTCTCGAGCTCTTCTCTGAGCCCTTGGTATTCCTCAAGCTTCTCGTGTTCCCTCTTTCTGATGTTGCTGTCATTGATGCCGCTACATCTATCACTACAGCCGTCTTCTTCTGTTTGTCTACCACCACTGTGTCTGGTTGGTTAGCCACCACCATTTTGTCCGTCTGTATCTGGAAGTCCCACAGGATCTTAGGTCGGTCATTCTCCACCACCCTTGGGGGCGTCTCCCAGTTTGACCTTGGGACTTCCAGGCCATATTCGGCACAGATGTTTCTGTACACTATGCCGGCCACTTGGTTATGGCATTCCATGTATGCCCTGCCTGCTAGCATCTTACACCCTGCTGTTATGTGCTGGATTGTCTCAGGGGCATCTTTACACAGCCTGCACCTGGGGTCTTGCCTGGTGTGATAGACCCCAGCCTCTATGGATCTTGTGCTCAAAGCTTGTTCCTGTGCTGCCATGATCAGTGCCTCTGTGCTGTCTTTCAGTCCAGCTTTGTCCAGCCTCTGATAGGATTTCTGGATGTCAGCCACCTCTGCTATCTGCCAGTGGTACATACCGTGCAGGGGCCTGTCCTTCCATGATGGTGCCTCCTCTTCCTCCTCATTCTTGGGTTTCTGCAGCCTGAGGTATTCACTGAGCACACGGTCGGTTGGGGCCATCTTCCTGATGTATTCGTGGATGTTTGTTGTCTCATCCTGGACCATGGTGCTGACACTCACCAGTCCCTGGCCTCCTTCCTTAAACTTAGCATACAGCCTCAGGGTGCTGGACTTGGGGTGAAACCCTCCATGCATGGTCAGGAGCTTTCTTGTCTTGATGTCAGTGGCTTCTATCTCCTCCTTTGGCCAGCTCATTATCCCAGCAGTAGAGCAGTGTGATATGACCAAAAATATTTATCACGAAATACATTTGAAAATTTGCGATAACGATATAACTGATGATATACTGTAATTGACACTAGACAAAACACTTTACATCTCCACAACTTTATTAGTGCAAAAAAAAAATCAATGTATTTTCACTTAAACAAGCAGCTGTTTTTTATGTGCATTAAAGTTATATAAAAATTTAACAGTGCAAATGCAAATTCCTTACTGACAGTTTAACCAAAAGGCATTTCCAGTGGAAATTGGCCGACATATCCTCAGCATAACCATTTATAATATCTACAAAACTTAAAAAGAGGTTATACACACACAATACGGTAATATTATGTTGAAGCACAGTACGCATCACTCCGCGAGGCTCCTGCCTATGATAGCTGTAATGCTCCGACAATCCATCAAGCGGTGTGGATTCATAGCTTAGCAAAGTTGCACTACAACATTTGACAGATTTTCGAGCGCCGTGTACCATATAAAATCATTTCGAGGTCAGTAAACACAACCAGAATTCATGCATACATTCATACATTCATACATAAGGCACACGGGATTATAAGGGGCACCAGTTCCACACCACTGAAGTTGCAGCATTTTTACAAACCAATTCTGGTTTATCCGTTTCAACCATCCGCTTTCGCCCTTCTCATTCTGCGTCGCCGCCATGCTTTTTCCACCATGTGCGTATGAAAACAAAGGCACTGCGCATGCGCGTTTTACCCATATTCTATATTGATATTTCATTTTCTTATCGTTGCCCAACATTATACCGGTATTACCGTGAACGGTATGATATGGCCCAGCCCTACCTAGCAGGGTACCTGATCACGGGCAGGGCGTAGGTGTTGATAGCCCGGATCTTGTTCTTACCATTCAGCTGACCTCTCAGGACTTGCCTGACCCTCTGCAGGTATTTGGTGGTTGCAGCTTTTCTAGCGACCTCTTCATGGTTCCCATTTACCTGTGGGGGGGTTCAAGGTTCAAGGTTCAAGGTTCTTTATTATTTGTCACATGCATAGTTATACAAGTATAACACACAGTGAAATGTAACCTGACACGCTCCTCGACATGTGCACAAATTGGGGGGGGGGGGGGGGGGGGGGTGTAGAGGAAGAACATTTTATATATATATATATATATATATATATATATATATATAAAAACACCCAGCACGCCCCTGTGGGCGGTTTATCCTTCAAGCTCGGGTCCTCTACCAGAGGCCTGGGAGCTTGAGGGTCCTGCGCAGTATCTTAGCTGTTCCCAGGACTACACTCTTCTGGACAGAGATCTCCAATGTTATTCCCGGGATCTGCTGGAGCCACTCGCCTAGCTTGGGAGTCACCGCACCTAGTGCTCCGATTACCACGGGGACCACCGTTACCTTCACCCTCCACATCCTCTCGAGCTCTTCTCTGAGCCCTTGGTATTTCTCCAGCTTCTCGTGTTCCTTCTTCCTGATATTGCTGTCATTCGGAACCGCTACATCGATCACTACAGCCGTCTTCTTCTGTTTGTCTACCACCACTATGTCCGGTTGGTTAGCCACCACCATTTTGTCCGTCTGTATCTGGAAGTCCCACAGGATCTTAGCTCGGTCATTCTCCACCACCCTTGGGGGCATCTCCCAGTTTGACCTTGGGACTTCCAGGTCATATTCGGCACAGATGTTTCTGTACACTATGCCGGCCACTTGGTTATGGCGTTCCATGTATGCCTTGCCTGCTAGCATCTTGCACCCTGCTGTTATGTGCTGGATTGTCTCTGGGGCATCTTTACACAGCCTGCACCTGGGGTCTTGCCTGGTGTGATAGACCCCAGCCTCTATGGATATTGTACTCAGAGCTTGTTCTTGTGCTGCCATGATTAGTGCCTCTGTGCTGTCTTTCAGTCCAGCTTTGTCCAGCCACTGGTAGGATTTCTGGATATCAGCCACCTCCTCTATCTGCCGGTGGTACATACCGTGCAGGGGCCTGTCCTTCCATGATGGTTCCTCGTCTCCCTCCTCTTTCTTGGGTTTCTGCTGCCTGAGGTATTCACTGAGCACTCGGTCAGTTGGGGCCATCTTCCCAATGTATTCTTGGATGTTCCTTGTCTCATCCTGGACTGTGGTGCTGACACTCACCAGTCCCTGGCCCCCTTCCTTCCGCTTAGCGTACAGCCTCAGGGTGCTGGACTTGGGGTGAAACCCTCCATGCATGGTAAGGAGCTTTCTTGTCTTTATGTCAGTGGCTTCTATCTCCTCCTTTGGCCAGCCTATTACCCCAGCAGGGTACCTGATCACGGGCAGGGCGTACGTGTTGATGGCCCGGATCTTGTTCTTACCATTCAGCTGACTCCTCAGGACTTGCCTGACCCTCTGCAGGTACTTGGTGGTTGCAGCCTTTCTAGCGGCCTCTTCATGGTTCCCATTTGCCTGTGGGATCCCCAGGTACTTGTAACTGTCCTCTATGTCTGCAATGTTGCCTTCTGGTAGTTCAATCCCCTCAGTTCTGACTACCTTCCCTCTCTTTGTTACCATCCGACTACACTTCTCCAGTCCGAACGACATTCCAATGTCATTGCTGTATAGCCTGGTAGTGTGGATCAGTGAATCGATGTCTCGTTCACTCTTGGCATACAGCTTGATGTCATCCATGTACAGGAGGTGGCTGACAACTGCTCCGTTCCGTAGTCGGTATCCGTAGCCAGTCTTGTTAATGATCTCACTGAGGGGGTTCAGGCCTATGCAGAACAGCAGTGGGGACAGAGCATCTCCTTGGTAGATCCCGCACTTGATGGTGACTTGTGCTATGGGCTTGGAGTTGGCCTCTAGTGTTGTACGCCACATCCCCATTGAGTTCCTGATGAAGGCTCTTAGGGTCCCATTGATCTTGTACAATTCTAGGCATTCCAGTATCCAGCTGTGGGGCATTGAGTCATAGGCCTTCTTGTAATCAATCCAGGCAGTGCACAGGTTGGTCAGTCTGGTCTTGCAGTCTCGGCTGACTGTTCTGTCTACCAGTAGCTGGTGTTTTGCGCCTCTGGTATTCTTGCCAATTCCTTTCTGTGTCCCACTCATGTATTGACCCATGTGCCTGTTCATCTTAGCCGATATGATGCCTGACAGGAGCTTCCATGTAGTACTGAGGCAGGTTATTGGTCGGTAGTTGGAGGGGACCGGTCCCTTCTTGGGGTCCTTGGGGATCAGGACCGTCCGACCTTCGGTTAGCCATTCCGGGTGTCTCTCGTTAACTAGCAGCTGGTTCATTTGTGCTGCCAGATGCTCGTGGAGTGCAGTCAGCTTCTTTAGCCAGTAGGCATGAACCATGTCGGGCCCTGGTGCTGTCCAACTCTTCATACTGGAGACCCTTTCTTGGATATCTGCCACTGTGATGGTTACTGGACCCTGTTCAGGGAGGTCGCTGTGGTCTGCCCTCAGATCCACTAGCCACTGAGCATTGCCGTTATGGGTTGCCTCCTTCTCCCATATGCTCTTCCAGTATTGCTCCGTCTCCAGCCTTGGTGGTGCTGTTCTCTTATTATTGTTCCCTTGCCACTGAGAGTACACCTTTGCTGGTTCTGTGGAGAACAGCTGGTTTATTCTCCTGCCTTCTATCTCTCTGGTGTCTCTCGCTGATGACGTCACTGTCCTCGGTAGTCAGGCGGTAGATAGCATTAGCCGCCTGGCTAACCTCGAAACGGGCGTAGAACCGATTCAGCTCGTTGGTGAATGCAGAGTCGGCGTTGATCGGCGCAGTGTCCCTGGCTTTGTAGTCCGTAATGGTGCGTAGTCCGTGCCACATACTCCGTGTGTCGCCCTGGTGGAAGCAGGACTCCACACGTTCCCGGTACCTGCGTTTGGCATCTCTCACCGCGCGCCGCACGCCGTATGAGGCCGCTTTGTAGGCGCTCATATCGCCAGTGGCGAGACCCGCGTTGTAGGAGGTGGTCCTGACGTTTACTGCAGTGCGGATCGATCTGTCCATCCACGGTTTCTGGTTTGGGAATGTGGTGACTCTCGCAGTGGGGATAATCTCCTCCGCTAGCATATTGACGAAGCATACTGCTACTTCCGTAAACTCGTTGATGTCGACTGCGCATGCTCTGAACATGTCCCAGTCTACGTCGTTGAGTGCGTCCTGTAGCGTAGCTTCTGATTGGGCAGTCCACCGTTTTACTTCCTTCGTGGTCACGTCTTCCCTCCGTATGCTTTGTTTATACTGGGGGATGAGGAAGATGGCGTTGTGGTCAGACTTCCCAGACTGTGGTCAGACTGTGGGATCCCCAGGTACTTGTAGCTGTCCTCTATGTCTGCAATGTTGCATTCTGGTAGTTTGATCCCCTCAGTTCTGACTACCTTCTCTCTCTTTGTTATCATCCAACTGTGTTTCTCCAGTCTAGTCTTGCAGTCTCGGCTGACTACTTGGTCTACCAGTATCTGGTGTTTTGCACCTCTGGTATTCTTGCCAATCCCTTTCTGTGCCCCACTCATTGGGCTATTCATCTTAGCCGCTATGATGCCTGACAGGAGCTTCCACATGGTGCTGAGGCAGGTTATTGGTCCGTAGTTGGAGGGGACCTGGGGGTCCTTGAGGATCAGGACTGTCCGGCCTTTGGTTAGCCATTCTGGGTGTCTCTTGTCAACTAGTAGCTGGTTCATTTGTGCTGCCAGCCACTCGTGGAGTGCAGTCAGCTTCTTTAGCCAGTAGGCGTGAACCATGTCAGTGCCTGGTGCTGTCCAGCTCTTCACACTGGAGACCTTTTCTTGGATGCCTGCCACGGTGATGGTTATGGACCCTGTTGAGGGAGTTTACTGTGGTCTGCCCTCAGATCCACTTGCCACTGAGCATTACCGTTATGGGTTGCGTCCTTCTTCCATATGCTCTTCCAGTATTGTTCCCTCTCCAGCCTTGGTGGTGCTGTTCTCATAGGCTACGTTCACACTGCAGGTCTTAATGCTCAATTCCGATTTTTTTGATCAAATCCAATTTTTTTGTCTGCTTGTTCACACTACAAATAAAATGTGACAGCAAACGCGCTCTAGTGTGAACGCTCAAAGTGGCCCGCATGCGCAAAAGAAGATGTCACACACAACGCGCTCTGTTTAGACCCAGAGCAAACAGTATTGTTTGACTGATGGCCCTTAATATAAAGACTTCGGACTTTACGTTTCCCAATTTTTGCTTTTAGTTATTTTGTTATTTACATAATAATGTAGATAACTTAATAATTATCCTTATTGCTGTTTTAGAGAGGAGCGGTGCTTCAAAGGATAGTTGCAGATTTCTGTCAGTATCTGCAGATTATACAGTACAAATAAAATGTTCACGTTGTCTTCCCAACAGTTTCACTAACATCTACACTGGATGGCCAGGAAGCGTTCACGATGTCTTCTCGGGCGCTTCTCCGGCGCTGATAATTGGCGTCTGTCTTGTGTCAGTGACGTAAAAGATGGATTCAATGCGACATGACCGTTCAAACAGCAGTTGCTTTCTAAAACATCGGATATGTATCGGATTCAGTACCACATACGAAAGTGACCCAGATCGGATTTGAAAATATCGGATTTGTGCTGTTCACACTGTCATACCATGATCAGATATGGGTCGCATAGGGTCAAAAAATTTGGATTTGATGCACTTTTGCCTGCAGTGTGAACGTAGCTATATTGTTCCCCTGCCACTGAGAGTACACCTTAGCTGGTTCTGTGGAGAACAGCTGGTTTATTCTCCTACCTTCGATCTCTCTAGTGTACCTCTTCAAGCGGCTGGCCAAGGCTGTGAGTTGTTTCCAAGGCCTCAGGTATGGACAGCTTGCTGTACTTCTTAGGCACCTTCTTTGTCTCACCTTTCTGCAGCTCTGATAGTTGGCTAACCTCCCGCCGTACATATATATATATATATGTATATGTATATATGTATATATGTATATGTATATATGTATATATATATGTATATATATATATATATATATATATATATATATATATATATATATATATATGTGTGTGTGTGTATATATATATATGTGTATGTATATATGCACATTCAATTCAATTTTGTTATATACAAATTTGTAGATATGATTTTCTCAAGTCAGACATTTGAGTTTGATTAGTTGGCATGATTTATATGTCAAGTGTTGAAATAAAAAGATTCCTTAATATATAGAGAACCCTAAGAACCTTTCAATTTTCTCTCTTTTCTTGTCTCTATTTCTCTTTTCTGTGCCTCACTCCTTTTTACTTTTGTTATAAAGGTGATGCTGAACAGTCCTAAACGGATCGAAGAGGAGAAAGCCAAAATGGCCACAAAAGAAAAAGCTTTGAAGGAGAAAGAAGGAAAGAAGCCTTTAACTAAACCTAACAACACCATCAATGGCACTGGTGGAACACCAATGCACGTCAACACTCTGCAGGTGATCACAACTTGGGTAACTGACTTCTAAAATCTGTAACTATAGTGTATTCTGCTCTTTTACATTGTTTGTCATAAGTGCACATCTATCCTTAAAAATCAATACAAGAAAAAAAGACAATTTTTGAGTCTAATAAAGAAAAATATGTGCAGGTCAATACTTAAATTGTCTAATGCATATAAAGGAAATGGCAGGTCAAGATCACCTCAGGCTTCATGCATGCAGCAGTGAGTGAAAAGACTACTCAAAGTATGGATGTCCACAAAAAGCAAAAAATGATCCAGGAATTTTTTTGATTTATAAAGCAATACATGAGCATATATATATATATATATATATATATATAGCGATTAGACATCATAGGATAACTGGATATACCACACTAATGAGAATGCATGGTTACTTTGTAACCCTGGGATTCAGAGTAAAAGACTACAGTGGCTTGCAAAAGTATTCGGCCCCCTTGAACTTCTCCACATTTTGTCACATTACAGCCACAAATATGAATCAATTTTATTGGAATTCCACATGAAAGACCAATACAAAGTGGTGTACACGTGAGAAGTGGAACATTTTTTACAAATAAATAACTGAAAAGTGGGGTGTGCGTAATTATTCAGCCCCCTTTGGTCTGAGTGCAGACAGTTGCCCATAGACATTGCCTGATGAGTGCTAATGACTAAATAGAGTGCACCTGTGTGTAATCTAATGTCAGTACAAATACAGCTGCTCTGTGACGGCCTCAGAGGTTGTCTAAGAAAATACTGGGAGCAACAACACTATGAAGTCCAAAGAACACACCAGACAGGTCAGGGATAAAGTTATTGAGAAATTTAAAGCAGGCTTAGGCTACAAAAAGATTTCCGAAGCCTTGAACATCCCACGGAGCACTGTTCAAGCGATCATTCAGAAATGGAAGGAGTATGGCACAACTGTAAACCTACCAAGACAAGGCCGTCCACCTAAACTCACAGGCTGAACAAGGAGAGCGCTGATCAGAAATGCAGCCAAGAGGCCCATTGTGACTCTAGACGAGCTGCAGAGATCTACAGCTCAGGTGGGGGAATCTGTCCATAGGACAACTATTAGTCGTGCATTGCACAAAGTTGGCCTTTATGGAAGAGTGGCAAGAAGAAAGCCATTGTTAACAGAAAACCATAAGAAGTCCCGTTTGCAGTTTGCCACAAGCCATGTGGGGGACACAGCAAACATGTGGAAGAAGGTGCTCTGGTCACATGAGACCAAAATGGAACTTTTTGGCTAAAATGCAAAACGCTCTGTGTGGAAAACTAACACTGCACATCACTCTGAACGCATCATCCCCAGAGCACACCCTTGGCTAGGCAAGGGTCTGCCCAAGACCCCACGTTAAGCAAACAAGAGCTTTTCCATCTTCCTAATTGTCTGAATGCACCTGCTATACACTGTGAAGACCCAGGGAGCAGCCTAGCATAGAGCTACGTTATGGTCCGACCCAAGAGGGAAGTAACCACAGCCCGAGCTAAATGGGAATACGCTAAAGCCCACCAAGAACCAGGTTCCATGGGGGAACTGGGCATCCAGGTCTACAAGTTGAAAGTCAGTGGGAACCGCTAAGAAACGTCAAGATTAGGATGGAGTCAGTCCCATAAGTGCTGGGGGACCAATACGAACTGCCTTGATTGCTGCCACCATACCTCCCATTGTAACTGTAACTGCAGACTTGCCCACATCCAGCTGGGATTGCAGGAACTGCAGAGTGGTGTAAAATATGGCCTCGTGGGGGTCCAACTGGTGGACTGCACACCAGGAGGCAAACAGTCTTCAGTAGTAGGAGTAGGCAGCTCTAGTGGATGGTGCATGAAACTCCTGCAGAGTTTGCACCACTGGCTCAGGCAGCCCTAGGGCACAGAGCCTCTCTCTCTAAAGGGTCGGGCCATCTGCCTGAGCCCTGCAGGGAAGAGATGGATGGTCCTGCTCTTATGAGACTGGAGGTCCTTTTGGACAGGAAGCACCCATGCGGTCCAGTTCAGGAGCGGTGGGATTGCTGAAAACCATGGCATGTGAGGCCAAGAGGAGCCACCAGGATCCACTTCCTCTCTTCGTTCTGGACCTTTTTTCTGATATTTTTCCGAGTACATAAACCACTGACCGCAGACAATACCCCAGTAAGGTCCCCAATGCCACAGCAAGGTTTCACTGAGCGTGTCATGACCCCTTGACCAATGTGCCAATAAGCCTGGATGCCCTCCCAATATTGTGGCCCAACTCTGTTCTCTGGGAACTAGCTACTGGCTAAATACAAGACAAGTTGTATTTATCAGGGGAGAAGCACAGTCTCCAGTCAACGGCTCCCCTGGAGCTAGGGCTAGAGAGGAGCTGCTAAGAGGCTAATCTGAAATAAGCCACAATCAGGGGGAGGTAGAGACACCTACCTAGGGCCTGCTCCCCCCTCACATGTGAGGCAGCCACTTTCCCAACTGCCCTAGGCATATCAGAAAGTGGAGGGCCAGTGCACTTTTCCCCCAAAAACAAGAATGGGTTTCTCCAGTTTATGCAGGCAAGACAGAACAGTCTATGAATGACTGAGGACTTTCTCTAGCCAGCATAGCATGCTTGCTTATCGCTTAAAGGCAGCACATAATAGCAGAAATAGCACTTAATGTCTAACTTCGCGGCACCATGAGGAATACACTGAGCTCTCTCTGCAGCCTGGAGACAAAACTCTCACTTGCTGGTCTGACAGTTTCAGACCTGAACCCATGAGACCACAGGAAATACGCCAGAAGGATTACAGCAGGACACAGCGACACTGAGCGGGCAACTCATTAGACTGCGATAAATAGACTAGAGATAACTTCAGTCCAGCACTTGACCAGTATGCATTGCCAATTTCCATTTTGAAAATGTTCCTTTTGATGGATCAGATTTTCTGTAGTAGTGCACAAATTCTCCTCTTAAGTTTGTTGTAATAAATCCCAACTTGCTTGGGAAGTGGTATATGCCTCTTCAGGTCTGGTTTTCTATGTCTATGTTTATTCATGAGACCCCTGGTCTTATTTCTCGAACGCTGTTTTTGAAAACTGTTTTCACACATGAATTATGGACACCTGGAGGAGAATCTGGACATGAACATTGTCTGAAGCCAAGTTTTGTCACTTGCTGCATATGCGTAACAGAGCATTCTATGCATTTAATGCATTCTCACTACTGCAAATGTTCTATTTGGTTTCAATAAAAGGTGGTGATTGCTCTATTTTCGCATTAGCTCATTCAGATATTATATGGACTCTATATATGGGAATTGATTAATTGTTGTCTAAGCCAACCAATTTGATTCTCATTCAAATGTTTAGAAAAGTTAAAGACTGTGGTACATGTGTGAAAATAGCTGAAAGGCTCCATGTAACACCCTAGAGGGAAATTTCATTTCAAATCATCAAATTTTTAGAACATTTTAATTCATTAATTCAAACAATGCCAGAGATTTCAGTGTGCAACAAAATGGCCTGAAACTGGCCATTTTTCAAAGAAAAAAATATCTTGATAAGTATTTTGAAATATAAAGATAAAACCCCACTGCACTCATTATATATGTTATGTATGTGTCATAAATTTTTTATGCAAATGAGAGACTATTTAGCAAAAGGCCTGTCTCTGTTTGAGATGGAATGACTTAATAGCAATATCTGTTTTATAAGAGCAAAAAGAAATCTATTAATGTTGTTCAGTCAGCATGTGTCTTTTACCAGGTCGTTGAAACCCGCTGTAAGAAAGTTTGCACTTCGAAGTCTGACCTTCGCTCCAGTGACTTCAGCATCGTGGGATCTTTACCTCGAGACTTTGAACTTTCTAACTTTGACTGTTATGGTAAACCAGTTGAAGTTACAGGGGCCCTCAAATCCCAAAACAAAGCCAACAAGAAACCACCACCACCTAAACCTGTCATACCGGCAGCTGCTAAGCGCATTGATCTTTATGCAAGAGCCCTTTTTCCCTTCTCTTTCCTCTTCTTCAATGTTGTCTACTGGTCAATCTATCTGTAAGAGGAAGAAGAAGAAAGTGATTTGTATCTTGGGTACAGAGCGGACAGTGCTGACATTAAAAGTACACTTTTCTTTGATAAATCATATAGTAAATTTATATATAGGTCATTCCATTAAAAAAAAATCTGTTTAATCAGATAAAAGTTCCCACCTTACTCTGTCAGAAACAGCTTTCATGTACAATATTTTTAGTATTTTCAAGGAAGCAATGAATAATATTACCTTCATCCTGTCAATATTTTCCAAGGTACATGGATGCTTGAAATTTCATTTGTAAGTGTCAACTCACCATATGGGTTAGATATCGGGTTAAAGCAAGTTATATCATGGAAGGTCTCCTTTTTACCTACATTTTCAACCTGTTCACATCTGCTATACAGGTATACAACACAAAAACTGGTGGGTTGTTTGTTTGTTTGGTTTTTTAACAATGGATATGTGCCATAAAACAAGCTATTGCAGAAATCCACCATATGTGATGAAATTAGAAATGCCTCCAACTAGAACATGTTTCCAACAAACTAACAGTAATCTCTGAGCAGTCTTACTCGTTCAGCAGTGTTGATGCTCCAAGGAAACCATGCCTATCACAGCTTTATTCCAGTCGATCAAAACAGACTGGAAACTGTCAGTTTGTCTGGTGTCAAAAATACAACCATTATGAAGGCTGGATTTATTATTGCCAGAAGTTCCTACACAAGATTGCACGTCGTTGCTAACTAACAACTCTTTTTTTCTGTTTAGAGCCATGTTTGCAAAGCTGCAAAAACCAGTGTGGTTCCCGGGTATAACTGCAAATTTTCACAAATATAAAACTTAGCGTCCTATTGCTTGAGTTCCCTTAAAGCCTGTATATTAAGTAGGCACTGCATGTTTGTCTTTGTGTAATACAGGACATTGTGCTAGTTATAACCTAAATTATGCAGTTTAAAATATAACTGTTTCCTGTGCATTAGAAATAAATGCTTTTTATTGAGGAGTAACATTACTGGTCACACTTCATGCTAAAGGTATAGTATTCTAGAGTGGCCAATGTGGATGAGAATCGAGAAAAAGAAGGTTCTCTACAAGAACCGGTTCCTAGTAGTCCAATTCCTTGGAATTGTTAGTCTGCCTGCCTGTCAATCCCGCTTATCAGTTCTGGCATGTATTCTACAATTAGCTGATTTCAGTTATGGAGGAGCAAATTGTAGGGCAGTTTCCAGCGTGGATACAAACATAATTTTTATTTTTATTGCACAAAAGGAAGTGCAAACTGCATCCAGGACAGAACAGGTTGTTGCTAATATAACTTCAGTTCTTGCAAAGAACAGCATGCAAATGCTAAGCTATCCAAGATCCCAGAGCGATGCTAAGCTGAGTGAATGCTGATCCCAGCCCATGGCTGAGCCATCACTTGTGAGCTGCCGTGAAGCCAGCTGCCACTGAACTTCATCCGGTAACAAACAGATGAGCAGTTAGGCTGCAGGCTTCGTTTCTACCTGTTTTTATTTATATATTTATATTTATTTATATATTTATATAGCCCAAAATCACAACAATCTGTTCATGTTTCTGAAGTAGAATCAACATGGAGATCACTTAAAAGTCTCTTTGTGCTTGTTTTCATTTTTTTTTTGTGCTGTAGGCTTTGTGTTCATACCTAAATACTAAGAGAAATATTATATGTGTCCTCATTAGGGCAGGGATTTGTGTTGATGTGTGGGACTGTAAATTCAGGTTTATATTGGCAAATGGTAATTATGAGACAATATGTTTTTGTTCATTTGACCGAGAAATGCAGTTATAATGTAACAAATAGTGTAACAAAGTACTTCCTCCTCCTTTTGAGTAATGACCCCTGATCATAACAAAGAGTGGAAATACCTCCAACATCCACAAATATTTGACCCAGCGGATGTAATTAATTTGCATGAAAGTAATGTCTTTGACATGGTGCTTAGAGATGTTGGTGACTCTGAAAATGAGAATGGATACGGGAATCGAATCGATAAGTGATATCAATCATGAAATCCCATCCCTAGTGGCAAATAATAAATAAAATAAATTCCATGATGAAAATATAATCCAAAGAGAATAAAAAATGTAAAAATATTCTTCTGCAATTTCCCTGTTGTTTCAAGTTTGACAGTAGAAGCATGATTAAATTTATTTATATTATCACAGTCACAGGCAGCACGGTGGTTAGCACTGTTGCCGCACAGCAAGAAGGTCCTGAGTTCAATTCCAACATCAGGCCGGGGTCTTTCTGTGTGGAGTTTGCATGTTCTCCCCGTGTTTGCGTGGGTTCCCTCCGGGTACTCCGGCTTCCTCCCACCGTCCAAAGACATGCAGTTTGTGGGGATAGGTTAATTGGATAATCCAAATTGCCACTAGGTGTGAATGTGCGAGTGAATGTGAGCGCCAATGGTTGTCTGTCCCTGTGTGTTGGCCCTGCGACAGACTGGCGACCTGTCCAGGGTGTACCCCGCCTCTCGCCCTATGACAGCTGGGATAGGCTCCAGTGCCCCCCGCGACCCTGAAAAGGAGAAGCGGAAGCGAATGGATCGATGGATCACAGTCTTAATTTAGACATTTTATTGGCACCATATTGAAAAAAAAGAAACATTTTAATGTTTTTAATTAGATGCCGTGTTTTCATATTAAGGTAAAAAAAAAAAATCCAAGTCATATGGACTGGAAGGCTGACACTTGTTACTAAGACTAATCTTTTTAGTGGTTGTGATTGTGGAAGTCCTGTGATCCTTGTGCTTTTAGATCTTACTGCAGCGTTTGATACTCTTGACCACAATATTCTTACCTCTCGCTTGGAACACCTGGTTGGCATCAAAGGTGCAGCACTGGATTGGCTTCGTTCATATTTGAGTGGCAGAACGTTTAGTGTTAAAGTTGAAAATTTTGAGTCCACCTCAGCCCCCCTTCCTTGTAGGGTGCCTCAGGGCTCAATCCTTGGCCCTCTTCTTTTTTCATTATACCTGGTCCCTTTGGGGTCTATTTTTAGAAAACACAAAATATCCTTTCACTGCTAGGCAGACAACAGCCAAATTTATTTGCCTTTAGCACCAAATGGCCCAGGCTCCATCCAAATCCTTTTGAACAGCCTTGAAGATGTCAAAGCTTGGATGGCTCTGAACTTTTTGAATTGCAATGAGAGTAAAACGGAGGTGATTGTATTTAGACCTAATAATATTTCATGCAACCCGCTTAGAAATTGTGGTTGGCTAGGGTCTTATATCAAACAGCATGTGACAAATTTGGGAGTCATTATGGACTCAGATTTTAAATTGAACAAACATATTAGTTCTGTGTTGCAACAAAGCTTTTTCCAGTTGAGGCAAATAGCAAAGCTGAAGCCAGTTTTGTCAAAATGTGACATGGAGAAGGTAATACATGCCTTTATTTCAACATGGCTTGACTACTGTAATGCACTTTATGTTGGAGTCAGCCAAGGGTCTCTTGCACGTCTTCAGCTCATTCAAAATGCTGCTGCCCACCTCTTGACTGCTACCCACAGGCATGAACATGTAATACCTATCCTGTCCTCTCTTCATTGACTTCCTGTTCATGACAGATTACTTTCAAAGTCCTAACGCTGGTTTATAAATGCCTTAATGGTCTTGCTCCTCCATACCTTTCCAAGTTGCTTCAGCCTTATATTCCTTCGCAGACCCTTAGATCAGCTGACCAGCTGCTGTTGGTTGTCCCAAAATCTAGGCTAAAACATAGAGGAAAACAAGCCTTTTCAATTATGGTCCCCAAGCTTTGGAATACGCTCCCTTTAAATATTAGACAGGCATCTTCGTTTCCTGTTTTTAAGTTGCTTTTGAAAACACACCTTTTTTCGATATTATGTGTATTATTATGTTTTTATGTGAGTGTCAGTGGTTTTATCTTGTGTTTTACCCTTTTGTTTCTGTTCAGCACTTTGGGCAAACCTTTCGTTTTTAAATGTGCTATATAAACAAATTGGATTTGGATTAAAATACACTGCTCAAAAGAACACGTTTTAATCAGAGTATAGCAGCAAGTCACTTAAACTTCTGGGAAATGGATCTGGTCATTTAAATAGCAGCAAGGGTTTTTAATCACTATCATCTGCTTTGGTATTTATGAAAGTGAACCTGTTACCTAAAATTCCATTACCTTACATAAAATTTAACTTGGTACTGGGTACAGGGGGTAATCTACTAGTCGGACGATTGGTGTTTCGATTCCTGGCTGCACCATGTGTATGCCAAAGTGAGGAAGAAGAAACACTTCTATCATGGGAAGCTCCCAGCAGCCCAGGGCTATTGCAGTAAAACTAAGTGAGGATCAGAGTCACCTGATTCAGCCTTAACTATATGCTATATGGTAGAGAGGGTGTCTTTCTCCCAAATCCGAACTGGAAGCTGGTTCCACAGAAAAGGGGCCTGGAAAGTGAAAGGAACTATCTCCCATTTTACTACCCTAGTAGTCAAAGGTAAACTAGCAGTCTGAAAACAAATGCTCTATTGTGGAGCCTGGGTCCTCAAGACCTTGTATGTGAGGAGCAGGATTTTGAATTCAATTCGGGATTTAACAGGGAGCCAATGAAGAGAAGCCAATGTAGTCCCTGTCAGGACTCTTGCTGCAGCACTTTGGATTAACTGAAGGCTTTTCAGGGAGTTTTCAGGACATCCTGATAGTAATGAATTACAGTAGTCCAGCCTAGAAGTAATAAATGCATGAGCTAGCTTTTGAGCATGACTCTAAGACAGAATCTTTCTAATTTCAGAGAGATTGCCCAATTCGAAGAAAGCAGTCCTACAAATTTGTTTAATATGTGCATTGAAGGACATATCCTGGTCAAAAACGACTCCAGTATTCCTCACAGTGTTAATGGTAGGTCCACCACTAGTGCCCTGTAATTTAATGCCATCCATAGCAAGAATCTGGTTAGATACCATATTTCTAACATTCTTTTAGGCCACAGTAGAGTAAAAGAAAATTAGAGGTCATCCAGGTCTTTACTTTTATAAGAAATTCCTGCAATCTAATTGGTGTGTGCTATCTAACTTACTACTACGGATACTGCCAAAGGCAAGCATGGATAATGTAAACAGAATCGGTGTTAGTACACAAAGTGTGGCATCCATAACTAACGACTCTCCATTTACAGTGGGGCAAAAAAGTATTTAGTCAGCCACCGATTGTGCAAGTTCCCCCACCTAAAATGATGACAGAGGTCAGTAATTTGCACCAGAGGTACACTTCAACTGTGAGAGACAGAATGTGAAAAAAAAAATCCATGAATCCACATGGTAGGATTTGTAAAGAATTTATTCGTAAATCAGGGTGGAAAATAAGTATTTGGTCAATAACAAAAATACAACTCAATACTTTGTAACATAACCTTTGTTGGCAATAACAGAGAGGTCAAACGTTTACTATAGGTCTTTACCAGGTTTGCACACACAGTAGCTGGTATTTTGGCCCATTCCTCCATGCAGATCTTCTCGAGAGCAGTGATGTTTTGGGGCTGTCGCCGAGCAACACGGACTTTCAACTCCCGCCACAGATTTTCTATGGGGTTGAGGTCTGGAGACTGGCTAGGCCACTCCAGGACTTTCAAATGCTTCTTACGGAGCCACTCCTTTGTTGCCCGGGCGGTGTGTTTTGGATCATTGTCATGTTGGAAGACCGAGCCTCGTTTCATCTTCAAAGTTCTCACTGATGGAAGGAGGTTTTGGCTCAAAATCTCACGATACATGGCCCCATTCATTCTGTCCTTAACACGGATCAGTCGTCCTGTCCCCTTGGCAGAAAAATAGCCCCATAGCATGATGTTTCCACCCCCATGCTTCACAGTAGGTATGGTGTTCTTGGGATGCAACTCAGTATTCTTCTTCCTCCAAACACGACGAGTTGAGTTTATACCAAAAAGTGCTACTTTGGTTTCATCTGACCACATGACATTCTCCCAATCCTCTGCTGTATCATCCATGTGCTCTCTGGCAAACTTCAGACGGGCCTGGACATGCACTGGCTTCAGCAGCAGAACACGTCTGGCACTGCGGGATTTGATTCCCTGCCGTTGTAGTGTGTTACTGATGGTGACCTTTGTTACTTTGGTCCCAGCTCTCTGCAGGTCATTCACCAGGTCCCCCCGTGTGGTTCTGGGATCTTTGCTCACCGTTCTCATGATCATTTTGACCCCACGGGATGAGATCTTGCGTGGAGCCCCAGATCGAGGGAGATTATCAGTGGTCTTGTATGTCTTCCATTTTCTGATGATTGCTCCCACAGTTGATTTTTTCACACCAAGCTGCTTGCCTATTGTAGATTCACTCTTCCCAGTCTGGTGCAGGTCTACAATACTTTTCCTGGTGTCCTTCGAAAGCTCTTTGGTCTTGGCCATGGCGGAGTTTGGAGTCTGACTGTTTGAGGCTGTGGACAGGTGTCTTTTATACAGATGATGAGTTCAAACAGGTGCCATTCATACAGGTAACGAGTGGGGGACAGAAAAGCTTCTTACAGAAGACGTTACAGGTCTGTGAGAGCCAGAGATTTTCCTTGTTTGAGGTGACCAAATACTTATTTTCCACCCTAATTTACGAATAAATTCTTTACAAATCCTACCATGTGGATTCATGGATTTTTTTTTCACATTCTGTCTCTCACAGTTGAAGTGTACCTCTGGTGCAAATTACTGACCTCTGTCATCATTTTAAGTGGGGGAACTTGCACAATCGGTGGCTGACTAAATACTTTTTTGCCCCACTGTACATAAACAAATTGGAGTCTGTTAGATAGATATGATCCAAATCCCTGCAGTACAGAACTTTTAATATCTTTAGCATGCTCTAATTGCTGTAATAAAATATTATGGTGAACAGTATCAAACGCTGCACTGAGGTCTAGCAGGACAAGCACTGAGATGAGTCCACTGTCAGAGGCCATAAGAAGATCATTTGTAACCTTCACTAAAGCTGTTTCTGTGCTGTGATGAGCTCTGAAACCTGACTGGAAGCTCTTCAAATAAGCCATTCCTCTGCAGATGATCTGTTAAATGTTTTACAACTACTCTTTGAAGAATCTCATTAGGAACTGTCAGGAATGACAAGCGTGTGGGGCCTATATTGACTACTGAGTACCATGTTGAGTGGAAGGAACTAAATTCTGTCAAAATGAACTAGCCAGCACCATAATTTTTTTACTTCGATTTTCAGGGTGCGTTTGAATCCATATTTAGATCTGATGCATTTTCAAAGTGGTGCTTTAATTTTTTGCGCAGTGTAACTATTAACTATTTGTTCTAGTGTGATCTTTTTGATACCTACATCTCACTAGAGACTTGACATTTAGGCTTATTGTCCCGTGTGCAATCCTATTACAAAACAAGGAACAATTGCTGCTGCTGAATATTTCTCTGTTATTTTTAATACACACATACATATATTTTGTTCTTTTTTTTCTTAATTTGAAAAACCGTATGCAAAATGCAAGGAGTTAATGTTACATAGCATAACATTACAGAAAAACTACTCCAAAGTTTAATTTAACAATTATTAGTTCTTATGACACCTTGCTTTTTATGAATAACTTCATGCTATCTGTACTTTGTAACATAACATAACATAACATAATCAGCTCAGTCAGTAACATTCCAGTATGTAAAGATATAATCATACAAAAGGAAGAAACTCTTCACTTAAAATGCCAAATAGAAAATTGTGGGGATGTGATTTAAATGAATGGGCAAGAACAGGAAAAGAATCAGAAATATTTCCATGTGGCTCTGACTCTGAATCAAATACATATATAGTAGACTGATGGCATTATGCAATATGTCAAATTTCACTAAAGATCGATGATATATCTTTTTGCTGGAGTGTTCTAACTAACTGCTAGAGTACTTTGACGTTAGATTGCACAGTTTTAAGTACCAGCTAAGCTTGACTGCCAGTTGCTAAATTGTTTGCTATGCCCTTTCTTAAAATATATATTGCCATGATATATATTTCAGAAGTACTGTCTTCCCAGCACTGCAAAGAACTTGAATCATTTTTGTGGAAGTGAATAAAATTTTCTTTTCCCCAAGAAGAGATGTGCTGTATTTGTTTTTTGCTTGTTTTTTGTTTGTTTGTTTTATTTATTTTTAAACACAAACAAAATAAACACAACATGAAGCAGTTCACATTCTCAAAGAAAATGTACCCATGGTAACAATGGCAATAAATTCAAGAAGACAGCAAAACCATTTAGGTCCCCTAAGCCTTTTCAGCATCTTTTGTTTGTCCTTCAGTATTTCTAGTATAAGATCTGAAATTGAGCTCTCTTTACCTTATTTCTCTTTAATCTGTAGCATTTGGACTTTAGAGTGTTTTTGGCATTAGAAAACTGAGGTTAAGTAATATTTTTATTCTTAAAACAAAGCCAAATCCAAAACACTTCAGGCAGTGTGTAAAATGTAAACTACAGAATGCAGTTTAAACTGAGGAACTGGTCCATTTTAAGAAAAAATAGAGCTGCTAATCAGTCCTGGGTCTTCTTTGTCATGTTTTTTGGCTCATAATGGGCCAGATGTTTTCAGTTGCCAACAGGTCTGGAAGTAGGCAAACCAGTCCAACAACTTTTCTAATATGAAACCTTAGTGTTTTAGTGGATGCAGTATAGCGTTTAGCATTATCTTGCTGAATATCATGTATATGAATTATACATCTGAAAAAGGTGTAATCTGGATGGGCGCATATGTTGTTCTAAAACTGTATATGGATTTTAGGATTGGTGGAGCCACCTACTCCCTTCTCTCAAAATAGATTACAATGTCATCTGCAAACACTATAATCCTATATTATATCCTATATTCCTGCCCAACCACATCTGTCAGGCTTTCCATCAGCAGTGCAAACATAAAGGAGCTCAGAGCAGATCCCTGATGTTGTCCCACCCCCACATTGAACCCATCTGTAATTTCTCCCGCACACCTAAACACTGACTTTTTCTTTTCTTGGTACCCTAATATGTGCTTTCTCTAGACCCACAAAAATACAATGAAGCTCCTTCTGACCTTCTCTATACTTCTGCATCAACACTTTAACAGCAAACATTGCATCTGATCAGTGAGGAGCAATATAAAGCCTACTGCAGCTCACTGATAATAACCTTTCTTCTTAACCCAGCTTTAACAGCTAGGTTTAACAGTATGCTTCTTCTCCATTCCACATCCCAAATGTGTTCTGTTGGTCTGAGGTCAGGACTTCGTGCCAGTCAAATTCATTCACACCAAATCTGCTCATCCATGTCTTTATGGACCTTGCAGGTCCATGTTTGAACAGGAAGGGGCTATCTTCAAACATTTTCTGCAAAGTTGGGAGAATGAAGTTGTCCAAAATGTCTTGGTTAGAGATACTGGCCTAAATTACTGGATTGGATATCGGAGAGAAATAAAAAATGTAATCTGATCCATTAAATATCACGAAAGCACCTCACAAAACTTGTGACATGGCGTAACTCGGCTCATAACCTTAGCACGTCGGAGCAGTATGGATCACGTGATAGAGCGGCTGTGGCGTGTGAGACCTGTCAGTGGTCTGGTTGAGCATTTGGAGCCTCGCTACCAACCCGGCATTTCATCTCCGACAAAGTTATCCCAGAGAGAAGTAAAGCAAGTGTGTAAGTTCATCTCTGAATGTTTGTAAAGCATTCCCACGTCAAGCTTAACAACCGATATATGGAGCGACTGCTTCTTCTCTCTCCCTCCCTCTCCTGCTGCTACTTCAATCATGAAACTGCTTAATGATCAGCTGATCTGCTTTTCTGTCGCGACTCCGTCTCTCTTGTTTGTTTATCGCCCACTTTGCACCAGAAAGAGGAAACCAGCGGATAAACAACAGCAGCATGTTTAACCTTGATAAGCTGTTGTTAGAATTTATTTAATATTACTTTCTACAGGGAGTGCAGAATTATTAGGCAAGTTGTATTTTTGAGGAATAATTTTATTATTGAACAACAACCATGTTCTCAATGAACCCAAAAAACTCATTAATATCAAAGCTGAATGTTTTTGGAAGTAGTTTTTAGTTTGTTTTTAGTTTTAGCTATTTTAGGGGGATATCTGTGTGTGCAGGTGGCTATTACTGTGCATAATTATTACGCAACTTAACAAAAAACAAATATATACCCATTTCAATTATTTATTTTTACCAGTGAAACCAATATAACATCTCCACATTCACAAATATACATTTCTGACATTCAAAAACAAATCAGCGACCAATATCGCCACCTTTCTTTGCAAGGACACTCAAAAGCCTGCCATCCATGGATTCTGTCAGTGTTTTGATCTGTTCACCATCAACATTGCGTGCAGCAGCAACCACAGCCTCCCAGACACTGTTCAGAGAGGTGTACTGTTTTCCCTCCTTGTAAATCTCACATTTGATGATGGACCACAGGTTCTCAATGGGGTTCAGATCAGGTGAACAAGGAGGCCATGTCATTAGTTTTTCTTCTTTTATACCCTTTCTTGCCAGCCACGCTGTGGAGTACTTGGACGCATGTGATGGAGCATTGTCCTGCATGAAATCATGTTTTTCTTGAAGGATGCAGACTTCTTCCTGTACCACTGCTTGAAGAAGGTGTCTTCCAGAAACTGGCAGTAGGACTGGGAGTTGAGCTTGACTCCATCCTCAACCCGAAAAGGCCCCACAAGCTCATCTTTGATGATACCAGCCCAAACCAGTACTCCACCTCCACCTTGCTGGCGTCTGAGTCGGACTGGAGCTCTCTGCCCTTTACCAATCCAGCCACGGGCCCATCCATCTGGCCCATCAAGACTCACTCTCATTTCATCAGTCCATAAAACCTTAGAAAAACCAGTCTTGAAATATTTCTTGGCCCAGTCTTGACGTTTCAGCTTGTGTGTCTTGTTCAGTGGTGGTCGTCTTTCAGCCTTTCTTACCTTGGCCATGTGTCTGAGTATTGCACACCTTGTGCTTTTGGGCACTCCAGTGATGTTGCAGCTCTGAAATATGGCCAAACTGGTGGCAAGTGGCATCTTGGCAGCTGCACGCTTGACTTTTCTCAGTTCATGGGCAGTTATTTTGCGCCTTGGTTTTTCCACACGCTTCTTGCGACCCTGTTGACTATTTTGAATGAAACGCTTGATTGTTCGATGATCACGCTTTAGAAGCTTTGCAATTTTGAGACTGCTGCATCCCTCTGCAAGATATCTCACTATTTTTGACTTTTCTGAGCCTGTCAAGTCCTTCTTTTGACCCATTTTGCCAAAGGAAAGGAAGTTGCCTAATAATTATGCACACCTGATATAGGGTGTTGATGTCATTAGACCACACCCCTTCTCATTACAGAGATGCACATCACCTAATATGCTTAATTGGTAGTAGGCTTTCGAGCCTATACAGCTTGGAGTAAGACAACATGCATGAAGAGGATGATGTGGACAAAATACTCATTTGCCTAATAATTCTGCACTCCCTGTAGAGTTCCTTTTACTGGACCTAAGGGCCTGAGCCAGGGCTGGACTTGTAATCTGACATACTAGGCATTTGCTCTTCTGGACAGAGATCACAGGTGTTGTTCCTTGGATCAGTTGGAGCCACTGGAACCACTGTTGCCTTCATCCTCCACATCTTCTCGAGCTCTTCTCTGCGTATGGTACTTCTCCAGGTTCTCGTGTTCCTTCTTCCTGATGTTGCGGTCATTCGGTATAGCTACATCTATCATTACGGCCGTCTTCCTCTGCTTGTCCACCACTACTATGGTCAGTTGGTTAGCCATCACCAGTTTTTCCATCTGTATCTGGAAGTCCCACAGGATCTTAGCATCAGTGGATGTGAATATGTGAATGAGCCATGTTGTATAAAACCATTGAGTGCTCTGGGAGAGTAGAAAAAGCCTGTGAGCCTGCAGAAGCCTGCAAGCTTGAAGGCCCTGTGCAGTATCTTGTCTGTTTCCAGGACTGCACTCTTCTACACAGAGATCTTGGATATTGGTCCCTGGATCTGCTGGAACCACTCGCCCAGTTTGAAAGTCCAATTATCACCTGAACCACTGTTGCCCTCCACCCTAGAGCTCCTCACTCAGCCCTTGTTATTTCACAAGCATCTCGTGTTCCTTTTCCTCATGTTGCCATCACTACATGTTGCTACACTATAGCCTTCTTCCTCTGGTCATCCACCATCACCATTCGTCCATTTGTAAAAGTCCCACAGGATGTTAGCTCGATCATTCTCAACTGCCCTAGGGAACGGGACTTCCGGGCCATGTTCTGTACAGATAATCCTGTGCCGAATGTGTTTCACTAAAGGATAATAAGTGAATGTCCACAATTTAAACTTTAATTGCAGGGGATTATACTAAAGCAATTTAGCAAATAGTAATAATGACAAAACAATAACCAAATCACTTAATCTATACTTATATAACTTACCTACTCTGAGCTAATGCTGATTTTGTTCTTATCTTTGGTGAAGAGAGGTTGGAGAGAGAATGAGCACAACCAGACCTAAAGTTGCACTTATCCCTTTGTTTCCAAGTAGATGATCATCTCCAAACAGCTGGCCATCCAGTGGAAGTATAATGTAAACCAAAATCCTTGTGAATTAACCACATAACATGGAAAAAATGAGATGTAGATGGAAAGACAAAAATTACAAGATCAATTCACAGGTTCACAGATTGTGCTGCTGTTTTCACACTCGCATCCCTGCTGGAATTTTAACTTGAACCTCTTAGATCCAATCTTCTGAACTGCTCATCTCACAGAAGACAAAAAGGAAAGAACCCAAATCTCTATTACAGCCCACTTTTCTCCCCCCTCTCATGCTAGCCATCACATCTTCATATTTTGGTCATTCAGTCAAGCTGTTTACGTCTAATCATCCAGTGTCCACCCACACCCTATCTATCAGTCTCTGTTTATCCAACTTTAACACAAAGTTTAACCTTTAAAACCACTTTATTACATATTCTTTGTTATTTCTAGTATAGAGAGTTCACATCACATTTAAATATTCAGTCACAGATGGATATAATTTATTCTGTTTCATTCAGTTTATGTAATTCAGATTTGTTTTTAGCACATTTTCACATGAACATTTATTGTAACATAATTCCTTTATAATTCAAATACAGAAGATAATACTTTCTTTTCATAATGTTTGTCAATCAACGTTTATTTATTTTTAAAATTTATTTTAGTCAACTTCTTTTATAAAATCATACATTTTGTGAGTCAGACATTCACTGAAAATAGTGGCTCCAGTGTGTCATGTTGACGCATCCTGCACCAAACACACATACATACATACACACACTCACACACACACACACACACACACACACACACCAAGGTCAGACTCTGTACAGGCTCTCAGTGAGGCCAGTTATTAGAATCACATTTATTGATTTATTATACTAGTTAACTTAAACATTTTTATTTTTATTTATTTTATTTTGATTCAACATGCCAGTATTGACCAATTGAACATATTTACATTTGCTGTGTTACAGTTTGATCAGTTTTAAGCGATTGTAGTAGTAAAACCTCATATAAATCCTGGTTCTGTGTTTAACAATTATTGTTCTGATTCAGGATTTTGTGTGACAACACAGTTATTGTCTTCCTGCATTCCTGGCTCATGTGCACACACGCACAATCACAGACACAATACTGAGCCATTAGAACATTTTCACTACTCAAACAACATTTCACATTTATATATAGATCTAACTAATTTTGATTTATCTTTGAGTAAGAATCCAAATGCCTTATTATTAGGACATACAGAAAAGCTCTGTTTTTGCACTTGGATCATTTTCAGTCACATAAGGCTGGATTTTAAGTAGGGGTGCAACGATACACAAAATTCACGGTTCGGTTCGGTTCGATACTTTGGTGTCACGGTTCGATATTTTTTCGATACAAAAAAATGTTCATGCATTTTTAATTTGTCATTTATTAAAATTATAAATATATATTTTAACTCAAAAGTACAGTTTTTAAATTTAACCCTAACCCTTGTGCGTGTTTTTTATTTTGACAGCGAATGCGCACCTGTGGACCACTTATGTGCAGCCCTGGTTATTTAGCTCATCATATTGCAGCCACAGAAATTCTTTTGTCCATGAAACCATAAAGCTGCACTTTCTTTTTGCCTTATAGTCTGATTTGTCATAACTTTTCCGTTTTGTGGTAAGCTTTTCTTTGGCTGTCACTTCTTCACCCTGACCTGTCTTATTTGGCTCAGCAGAACTGAAATGCTTTTACACGCTCACTCACATAAGCTCAGCGATTCTCTGCGCGATCAACCTCTCACATGTTTAAGCTTGCTGCGGGAGATTTCACTTGTCATGTTTGCATAGTAAGCTAACGATTAATAAGACGATGTCAGAGGAATTGGTGCACAAATTATCATCACTCACAGATCAGTGCTGTCGCTCTCTATACACAGTTCCACGATTGCAAAGTGAAAGCAAAAAAACAAGCGCAAATTCAAACGCGACTTCAATATGTCACATATTGACAGTGGCTCACCGATGCCAATGACATAATTACCCAGCTACATTTCTGAAAGAATGCAAAAGCACTGACATATATTTTTCCTACAATAGCCCGACGGGCAGGGAAGAGATAGATTTTGGTAGCCCGACTGAAAAAATCGCTAGCTCCGGGACGTCGGGCTAGCGATATTGCAAGCCCTGTATCTGATTGAGGAATCACTCATCTTTGGAAAAGAGAGTTTATTACAGAGAAATGTCTCTTTCCAAAATAAAAGCTATACTATCCGCTTCTTCTGGGCTATATTCTCAGCAGCATAAGGAGAATCATGTGCTAACAGCTGTCTAAATGACTCGGCTAAAGTTAGTGGCATGCTTGTTGTTTTTGTCTTTGCACTAGGATGATGTCGGCGTAAATGTGCAGTCATATTCGTTGTGTTCCCACTAGTGCTTTCAGGTTAATCTCGTTGAAATGACCTTAACGCCACAACACGGCAAATCTCCGTTAACGAGCTACCGCCGATCGCTCCGTGCATGGGGCTAGACGGCCAACACGTTAACGAGCTAACTGCGCTAACACACTAGTTCACACCAATGTAATTGAGCATTGCATGGCACATCCAACATACTGTTTTACTTTAGTCCATGACTCGCTTACCTTCAGGGTCATACGTCACATGAAAACCAAAATAATTCCAAACGCCAGATCTGAATGAGGGTGGGGGAGGTGCCCTGCGCTCTTCCTTCTGACTATGCTGTCTGTGTTGAGCGCTCAGTGGATCTGCGCTCAACAGTGCAGCCTAGGCGGAGTAGTCGAACACAGATTCACTGAGCGCTCAACACAGACAGCATCGTCAGAAGGAAAATTGATAAAATAAATTACAAATGTTGTATTGTTCGATACATATGCGTACCGAACCGAAAGCACTGTATCGAACGGTTCAATATCGATACGAATATCGTTGCACCCCTAATTTTAAGATCTATATCACAGCTAACGGAGTACCCTCCGTTAGCTGTGATATAGAGGTAGCCGGGCGTTGGGTGGGGATGGCTTCAGTCTCTTTTTGCCCTACGTAACACGGCAATATATATAGACACAGCTGCTATACAGCAATGTGAAAATACATAGTAACATATTTAAAGGCGCATGTGTGACCTCTGTGTAGTGTCTTCTCTGGTCTGCATTCACAACAAAAAGGCAATGGTTAGAATGCTCTCTTTTTAATGTCGTGGGCAATCAGCACAAAATCTCGCAGGAATCCTCCATTATTCTCAGGATTACATTTCCACTTGCAGTGTGATCGTATAGTGGTAAATTTATACAACCAAAATAGAAAAACTTCAACACCATTAACATTGCATGTTAAATTTCCCAAATGAAAGGAATATAGAAATATATTTTAAAGCTGTACATGAAACAATGTAAATTCTCTAAACAGTGTGGCACAGTCACATACCTGCATTCACAACAAAAAGGCAATGGTTAGAATGCTCTCTTTTTAACGTCGTGGGCAATCAGCACAAAATCTAAACGGGAAAGCAACAACAGAGTTAGCTAACTATGCTCCCATTTTGTTTCCTCTCCTCACAATAAAGAAATCTCACATAAACGTGCACTCAGTTCAACATAAAGACTGGAGAAATGACCCGCAACAAATGATGTATAAACAACAAAAATAATCGGGTCAGACTGTATTACTTTAACAGCCTGCGATATGATTTTTCCTCCCCACGACATTTGCGCATTCCTTACCTCGCAGGAATCCTCCATTATTCTGAGGATTACCCAGAATCCCTTGCCCTTTGTGAATATTGCAGGGTGACTTTTTCGACAGTAGGTGGCGCCAATGTCCCATTTAGCGGGATTTAACTTCGACTCTATTTAACTATGTTACACACACACCCCTTAAATCCTGCTAAATTGGGGCATGACAACAGAAAAACAGAAACTTCCAATGCATAAAACATAACAGTGTGACCGTGGGAGCACATTATAGTTCAAGTCAGTTAAAAAAACTTTCCATATGGAATAAGGCAAGCAAGAGAGCGGCCAATTCCCCTGCCAACCCAGATATGAAAGATGCCGTATACACCTCCCATGATGTGAACATTGCTCCACGCAGGTATTACCCAAAACGTTCTGAGTAACAGCACATTTACAAAACGGCTAGTAATCTATCCTGAAAACATATTTCGCACAAATGAAAACAAGGAGTCAACTGTCGACACTGAATCATCAACCTGTTGTTCATTGATCTCACAAATGAGACGTGTTGGAGGTTTCACAGGTCTACCTGATCTAGTACAAAGAGGTGGTGGCTGTGTACGCACTACACGGTCCTCTGTACTCAGTCGTGTGTCAGTCACAAGATCAGGGGAAAGGACATGTGGAGCATCTTCCGCCAGAAGCTGCGAGGAGGCACTCCGGGACACAACAGATTCAATAGAGGGGGCAGGGGAGGGCAACTGGGAAACCAACGGGTCACACCCAGCAGGCGGGGCCACAGTCGATTCTGCCTCAGAGGTTGGGACGCTGAAAGCCGCACCAAGAGAACAACCAGGTTGACCAACTGCAGAGTCCCTGTCACTTGCTTGGTCCATCTGCATGAGCCAGCGAACCGTCTTCGTCTCACCATCCTGCACATCACCTGGAAGTTCTGGTTCACCTTGTCCACTATCCGCAACAGAGGGGCAGGTTGACACTGGTATGCACTCGTTTCCTGCAGGAATGAAACTCACAGGAAGTAGTAGGTTTCGGTGAACAACTTTTTCCCTGAGAGTCACAGGGTCTCTGATGTGGTACACATTGATGTCAGGTTTCACAGACGCCACCTCAAAAACTGTGGATTCCCATTTGTCAGCGATCTTCCTCTTTCCTCTCTCACCACGATTAGCAAGCAAGACTCTGTCACCGACTGAGAGGGGCGCACCCTTAGCCTTGCGGTCATAATTCTTCACCTGGCGAGCCTGGGCAGTACGGCTGTTCTGCCTGGCAATGCGGGCAGCCTCAGACAGGTCACGCTTCAAATGGGCGACAAATTCACCGTGGTCAACAACGGCACCATCAGGGAGAACATGCTGGAAAACAACATCAACAGGCAGACGAGGAATTCTCCCAAATACGAGAAAAAAAGGTGCGAAACCTGTTGTTTCATGTTCAGTGCAATTGTAGCAGAACGTCAACATCTGAAGCATTTGCGGCCACCTGGCTTTGGATTGAGGGGGCAAAGCCCGTATCATGTTTCCCAAGGTCCTGTTGTATCGCTCGACAATACCATTCCCCATTGGGTGGTAAGGAGTGGTGTGTGATTTCTGGATGCCAGCCATGTCCAGGAGCTCCTTAATGAGTTGACTCTCAAAGTTGGCTCCTTGATCAGAGTGTATACGTCTGGGAAAGCCGTACACACAGAAAAAGTCATTCCACAGGCGGCGAGCAACCTGCTTGGCAGACTGATTCTTACAAGGGAATGCATGCGCTAATTTGGAAAAATGGTCTGTGACAACCAAAACATCAACGCACTTCTTGTCAGTCTGTTCAGCAGTCCAGAAGTCGATGCAGACTAGCTCCATCGGTTCAGTGGTACAAATGCTCTCCAGTGTGGCACGGTCATTCGGCTCTGGGGTTTTCCCAACCACACAACGAAAACAGCCTTTCACATGATTGATGATGTCACGCTCCATCCCTGTCCAAAAGAATCTCTGCCTTGCAAGAGACAGGGTGCGGACTTGGCCCTGATGACCCGCCGTATCATGGATGCCTCGGAGAACTTCAGTCTTCAGAGTGTCTGGGACAACAAACTGGTAAATCGTCATGTTCATGTTCCTGTCTTTCTTCACCTTATACAACATACCATCTTTAATCAAGAGCCTGGACCAATGTCTGAGTAATTTCATCACACCACGGGACTCGCCAGCACGTTCACGCCTGGTGGGCCTCTTGTGACGCCGGACATAAAAGGAAACTCTGCCCAAAACCTCATCTTGTTCCTGCAGGTTAGCGAGTTCACTTCTTGGCGTACAGGCTGGACGGGCAATAGTTGGAACCTGAGGGATATCAGATCCCACACCTCTCACATGGCTGATACCACCAGTGTCATGTGCAGCCAACACAGCAGAAACATCCTGTGACGAGAGAGAACCTTGAGGGTTAGCTAGGATAGTTGTAGCTCCTTCCTCAGACTGATCCACAACCAACTGGCAGTTTGCAGCACACCGAAACATATCCTGCACAGTCCCATCCACCAGACCGTGCATTTGGTTCAATAGGGCAGCATAAGGTTCAGTGACTAGCCTGTGGCCTATGCACGACTGGACAAATGGCTCTCTACTCAATGCATCCGCGACAACATTTTTGGTGCCAGGGACATACTGTATGTTCAAAACTGTATGCTGCAAGCTTTGAAACCCATCGTTGCTCACATGCATCTAACCTAGGCTTGGTTAAGATGTATGTCAGCGGGTTATTGTCCGTCCACACTGTGAAGTGGCTCCCTTTCAGCCAATGGCTAAACTTGTCACAGACTGCCCATTTCAGAGCAAGAAACTCCAAACGATGCGCTGGATAGTTTAGCTGAGAGTGTGACAGGGTCTTACTGGCGAATGCCACTGGTCTGGCGATGCTACCATCAGGGGGCAACTGTGAGAGGATGGCTCCGAGGCCGTCAAAGGAAGCATCAACTGCAAGGAGAAAGGGCGCAGTAAAATCTGGATGGGCTAATGTGACACTATGCACAAGTTCATGTTTTAGGGCCTTGAATGCTTCCCTGCACTCATCAGTCCAGTCAGCCGGAGACAGCTTCACATGGCCCCTTTTAAATTTAGGCTTACGGCCTCTACCTCTCTTGCGTAGCGCAGCTGGTTCAGCCACAAGATCAAACAGTGGCTTAGCTTTTGCAGAGCACCGCTCGATAAAATGATGGTAGTAGAGAACCATCCCCAGGAAGGATCTGATTTTCCTTGCACATGGTGTCACCCCGTCAGACTCCATCAGGTCTGCTTCCTCCACATTGTCTATAGCCTGCACTTTACTTGGGTCTGTTTTCACACCCTCACCACATATGATGTGTCCCAGGAACTTCACAGACCGCTGAAGAAAGTGGCATTTCTTTGGTGCGAGCTTCAGGTTGTTGGCAGAAAGTCGTGAGAAAACCATCTGCAGACGTTCAAGAGCCACCTGTTCGGATGGGGCATAGACCATAAGGTCATCCAGATAACACAACAAACTTGTGAAGTTCTCATCACCAAAAATGGACATCATCATTCGCATAAAAGTAGCAGGACTATTTGTCAGGCCTTGAGGCATCCTGTTATATTCATGAAGGCCAAATGGGGAGGAGAATGCCGTGTATTTTTTGTCGTCCTCGTGGAGTCTGACATTGTAAAACCCCGATGTGAGATCCATAGTAGAAAAAAAAAACATTCCCACCAAGTGCTGCGAGGGCGTCTGACTGATGAGGCAATGGATGTGCATCTTTAACTGTTCTTGCATTTAACCATCTGAAGTCATTGCATATGCGCAGGTCACCATTTGGCTTAACAACTAAGACAAGGGGGGATGAGAATTCACTCTGGGACTTACGGATTATCCCTGACTCCTCCATCTCATCTAGGGCAGTGCGAAGCTTCTCGTAATGGCATGGTGGGACCCGTCTGTATGGCAGTCTGAAGGGCTTGTCATCCACCAGGCGGATTCTGTGGACAAAGTCAGCAGCCTCACCGCAGTCCATTTTGTGCCTTGAAAAGATGGACTCATACTGCTCAATGAGTCGCAGCAGCCTATCTCTCCATTCTGGGGAAACTTCACAGGACGAGAGGTCCAGGTCCTGCAGGCCCAAATCACACAAGCGCTGTGACATCTCCGCTTCTGATCTCGGTGCGGGCGACGAGTTCTGTGTGTATTGTGTACTGGATCGAATTTGAACAGGTTCAGGTAAGTCCTGCACAGAAAGACAGGGGGACACATCAGCAACCTTAGCATTTCTCCTGAGAGTGAGGGGCTTGTCGGAGGGATTCACCACTTTAACAGGGACCCAACCATCCCCAAACAAGGAAGTGACAACTCGTCCCACTAGGATCTGTGCAGGTTTGGATCGAGACTGAGTGGGTTCAATAATGACAGCACTTCCCACCGCTGAGGCATCAGGAGCAGGCAGCTTAGCCCACACTAAATGTTCAGACAAGGGCTGCAAGGTGACGCGTCTCTTAAGCTTTGCAGTGCCAAAACTTGGAGGCATTGCTCTGCCACCACAGTCATCAGAATAGGACAGCAAAGTTGCCAAATGAGGAAAAGCATCATCCTGGGTACCAACAGTCATTTTTAACTGTGAAATAAGCCACTTTATCGCATTGCTGCCCAGAATCATGTCATCAGCCTGGCCCGGAACCACCAGAACAGGAATCACCACCTTAAAGCCATATATTGACACTGTAAGATCATACATAGCAGAAGGCGTAACGAGGTGACCCCCACAACCAACAATGACAACGTCTTCAGCTGAACGTCTCTCAATATCAGGTATCGATTGTGAAAGTTTCTCATCAACTGTCTCACTTATGGTGCACGCCATAGAGCCACTGTCCACTAATGCTTTAAGAACTTGTCCACCACTAGTAGTCACTGCAGAGTAGAATAAACTGTCAGTGTTTGAGAGCCTATGCAAGCCCTGTGCAATCAGTGTTTTATTTGGCGGGACAATGCCACTGTAAGTAGAATACAAAGTGTCATAATCATTAATATCAGTCACATCCAAGATGGGAGGCTTACTTGCTGGATCTGCGCTGTCCTCCCCTCCACGCAGATCGTTCAGTTTCCCTGATGACCACTGGAAGGAGTACACTTGCCCTCTGGGCAGTTACGTCTCGAATGACCAGGTAGGTGACACAGGAAGCACAATCTGTTTTCCCGACAGTGCGTGAGTGTGGAGTGGGAGCTATCTCTGCAGATGGAACATGGTGTGTTATCTAAGCCCGGTATTCTCGGCAGTCGGGCACTCTGTCGCCTGGCATTAGCTCGAGCATAGCCTGGGCCTTGAAGCAGCACCTTCTCTAGCATGCTGATCAACCTCTCAATAGCAGAGCCATCCTGACTCACAGCTGGCCTCTGCTCATGGTCAGCCAAACAAGGAGTACCATTTGTGCTAACCTCTGCCTTATTCACATAGACACAGTTACCCGTCTGTGGAGGAGACTGAAACCCCTTACCCAGGTGATACTCATCCAGTACCTCTTGAACTTCACGAGCTGACCATTTATCACATGTTTTGGTTCTAAAAATAAGAGCCAAGTCTCTGCAGGGGCAGTGTCTGATGAACATGCGTGCAACCTCCACACCAGAGTTCTCAAAAGATTTCCCCTGCTCCTTAAGACAGTTGCCAACAACATCAGCAGCCTTGTTCAGCCTCAGCCAGTACTCATATGGATCCTCTCGGTCCTTCGCCAGGGTGGAATAAAAGTCAGCCAGGGGCACAGACGAGCACTGGGTGGAACTAAAATGTTTGTGCAGAAGTCTGTAGATAGCTTGTGGATTATGCTGGACATCAATTCCACCATTCCTCACACCAAATTTCACAACATCTTTTGCCCTGCCTCTCAGATGCATCAAAATCTCCTCAGCTTGGTTTTCTGGAAGAATGGCACTCTTCTTTATGTAACTCTGCATGGCTTCCTGCCACTCATCAACAATGAGTCTGAACTCTCCCCCCGAAACACAGGTGGGTCTTTAACCTGTCGTGGAGCCACCAGCTGGACTTGAGAGAGATCTAGTGAGCGGCTGGAGGGGAGATCTGTTGTTTCATGCGCCACCTCAGGACATGTATATGTAGCAGATGCAGGGCTCGAAGTGTGTGGCGTAGTCAGGTGTGACAGAATGCTATCAGCCAGGCGTTGCCCAATTTGCTGCACAATGTCGCTCATTTGGTCGACTAGACTCACATCAGTTACTGGGGGGTCTGAGGTAGATGACTTAGTGCACTGTACTGACTGCGACTCAGCCACCAGCTCACAAGAACTATCTGCAGCTCTATGCCCCACCCGACAGTCACCCAGTGAAAAAGGAACAGTTGTGAACCCTCTGCCCCTACCCACAACAAGGGGAGTCACATTTGGGGTGTCATCAGAGTCACTTAGATCCATATCTAGCAGAATATTAATAGAGCTAAGGTGGACTTAATACAATATGGCAATATACAAAGCCAATATAAAAGTATGTCCAACAGTCCCCAAAGTTTGATTCCGTTACCCAACAGACTAAACAATAAGGAAGCTGATGCTCCACGATGATGCTGCGACGAGAAGACACCAGCCCGATTCAGCAGCGTCACGAACGAGTCACGGCACCAATGTGACCTCTGTGTAGTGTCTTCTCTGGTCTGCATTCACAACAAAAAGGCAATGCTCTCTTTTTAATGTCGTGGGCAATCAGCACAAAATCTCGCAGGAATCCTCCATTATTCTCAGGATTACATTTCCACTTGCAGTGTGATCGTATAGTGGTAAATTTATACAACCAAAATAGAAAAACTTCAACACCATTAACATTGCATGTTAAATTTCCCAAATGAAAGGAATATAGAAATATATTTTAAAGCTGTACATGAAACAATGTAAATTCTCTAAACAGTGTGGCACAGTCACATACCTGCATTCACAACAAAAAGGCAATGGTTAGAATGCTCTCTTTTTAACGTCGTGGGCAATCAGCACAAAATCTAAACGGGAAAGCAACAACAGAGTTAGCTAACTATGCTCCCATTTTGTTTCCTCTCCTCCCAATAAAGAAATCTCACATAAACGTGCACTCAGTTCAACATAAAGACTGGAGAAATGACCCGCAACAAATGATGTATAAACAACAAAAATAATCGGGTCAGACTGTATTACTTTAACAGCCTGCGATATGATTTTTCCTCCCCACGACATTTGCGCATTCCTTACCTCGCAGGAATCCTCCATTATTCTGAGGATTACCCAGAATCCCTTGCCCTTTGTGAATATTGCAGGGTGACTTTTTCGACAGTAGGTGGCGCCAATGTCCCATTTAGCGGGATTTAACTTCAACTCTATTTAACTATGTTACACATGTAATGATTACGATAATAAAAAAAAGACAGAAGGAAATCATAATTATAATGTATATAATATAATTATTATAATAGTTTTTAGGCACTGCTTAATGCAATTAGAAATTAGTTATTGTAAAAATTCCCAGTGTGCATCTGTTATGTTAGAATTTGTGTCAGCCTCCTGGAGCGGAGGTTTATAATAACCTCATGTGCAGCAGTCGGCTGCTCTCGGTTCTCTCTCGTGCTTCATCGGCATTCCTGGGCAATTCAGTGCGCGCGCCCTCAAGTCCAGCTTCAGCAGCAGCACGCGCACCTCAGGCGACAGGATCGCGCATCTGCAGAGCCCGACACGTTTCTAAATAACACCGGAATAACGCCATGAGATTACATCGTCTTTGATGGAGGTGATGTTTTGGTAGGAACCTCTATCGTAAGATGCTGTGGTGTTGTGCGAGGATCCTGAACACCACAATGAAGCTGCTATTTTTGGTGGCACTCTTATGGCGCGGGGCATTGTGCGGATCTCCGAGCGTCCAGATTGGTAGGATTTTTATATCTGTCGTCGCCCGATCGTTGTCATCCTCACCTTTCCTGTTCCAGCGTGTATTAAAGCTCGTCTTTTACCCGTTCAAACCTTTCCTTTTCATTGTCTTTTCGTGTCTTCTTTATTGGCCCGTGGGCCTCTCTCATCTCCATCCTCTTTATACTGCTGTCAGTAACGCCAGGCCTCGTGATTGCACGGCTGCTGCTGCTGCAGTGTTCTAATTGAGTTAATACGTTCATCATTTAAATAGTAAACTAAATAGATCAAAAAATAAAAGGAATTATATGCGTCCCAAACGTCTTGCTAACAATGCAGCATTCCGTCAATCTGCAATTGCTCCTGTGTGCACAGAAGTCTTAATGGTGCTGTCATAGGGACAAGTGAAGATCTAAGCTCACTGAAACGCAGCACATGAGACTTATTTCCTGAACTGCATTTCTTGTTGGACCTATATCCATCAAGCCCTTAGTGGAAGTGGGTGATTTTCAGCATTTCATTAAAATGTTAGAATAAGCTATAATGAACATTACTGGTTGTTTGTGTAAAGTTTTCCATTATTACACTTAGTTAGCTTTCAAATCTACAGTATTTTATGCTATTCAGAGTTTTTCCTCCTCAGTCACATTACACTGCTTTTACATTTGAACTATAAATCTCATACTTTACACTTTACATACTTTACATTTACTTTACATACATGATACAGTGCTGGAAAATCTTTTTTAAAAAATGTTTTTTAAATATCACAGCAGCCTTTTCTCTGTGGAGTAGGTATGTTTTTCCATCTGAACTTAAAATTTTGGTTCAGCTGGATTGTTTGGCTCGTATTTAGTAAGACAAGGTTGGAGTAGACTAAAACATACATTTATATTTTGAACAAATTTAAAATTATATTTGAAACTTTTATAAGACATTGTTGTACCAATTCTGTCTTCTGAGGACTGCATAAGTCTAAAAATGTAGCTTTTCACAAAAAGCTACTTCCACACCTTGGTTAAGGTTTATTAAAATATATTAATGTAACTAAAATTCAGAAGGCTCGAATAACACGTTGCAAACAATAATTGCACTATGAGAGTATTGAAAATGTTATTGAAAATGTTACTTAAATATTTCTGGAAAATATGCAAACATTAGAAAAATATCTCTGTAATTTTTAAATTTCTGGCATTTTACAATATTATTTTTGCAAACATGAGCCTTTGGGTTAAAGGCTCATTCTTGTATCACTCTCTTCCACCCTAAAGAGGACTATGGATCACTAAGCATCACTCCAGTTCTTTTTGCCCTCAGCCCATGTAGTATGCTTCTGATGATGTCTGATTTAGGAGTGACATGGCATTAATAATGTGATAGCTATAGCAGGAGCGTGTCTAAAGAGGGGTGTTGGGTGGCAAAGGTTTTGCCAAATAACTGATTTTGTGAGACACACTACTTAAAAAATGGCAAAACACTTAGGATCTATCAATATGTTAAACGTGTTAGCTCACCATTTCCGTTACTGGTAGTCCAGAAGTCCAGCTCCCAAAGACAACAACTAACTGTGGCCATCAAGAGGGCAGTAAATTATAGGATTAAGACTGGCACTTAATGACACTTAAAGACTATATAGAGGCAATGAAAGGTATTTTCCCCAAAGTTTTTCCATTTTACTATATGACGAATTAGTCCAGCATTTCAAAGTATAAATGCTTGCAAAGATATGAACTCAAACACTGCTGATTTTGTAGTCTGGCCATTTGACAATATTTACTCTAAACCTGCAAGGGGCTCTTAAATAGAAAAAAAAATCAATTGTGAAATAAGACAAAATTATACATTTCTTAAGCAGAGGGTTTGCTGACCTATCTATAATGGGCAGCTTATCTGCCACATCAAGACAGTTCCACAAAGTCTCCAGATGCTACTGCTGATATGGGTCTGTGAATGCAATCAGGCAGAAGAGAAGTATCTTTGGGCTGATTAAGGAATGGGAGCTTTAGAAAAATGATTATATATTCTAACCTAACGGAGACAGAGAAGCAGATATTATATATGTATACTTCAAAGGATTTATATTTCATGTGCTATGATGAAAACACATGAAATATCAATAGTAATTAAAAAAAAAATTACTAATTTAAAGGGGAAGGAAGAAGAAGAAGAAGTAAAAAACACTTAAAAATCTACCAAACTGTGCTGGTGCTTCCCATAGACTAAATTGTGTTTATTCATAGGCATGAAGTCCATTTCCTTATTTAACATCAAGCAAGTAATTTATATACTTAGCAATGAATAACATGGCCCTTAGAATAATAATGTAGTCTTGCAAGACCCAGCTGCTGTGTCCACATGACAGAATTGGTAGTCTGATGCTAATAAGACACGAACCCTAAATACCTCAGCTTAACACCTAACCCCTTAACCCAACTCTAACCACAATGCCACGGCTGCCAGAGGTAAGGCGAGATCAGAGAAAGGGTATGATAACCGTCTGAATAAATGCTGAGCATAAAAGTTGAATGAAAATATAATTTTCTTAATTTTCATGTTTAAGAATTTCAGGTTATTACCTTATTACCTTCCCTGGATTTTTAAAATATTCTAACTAGTGAAATCTCAGATATTGTAATGTATTTCTTTCAAATTATAGATCTAAATTAAGAAAGGGAAATATAAATGTCATACTTTTATCTTTAATTGTTTTTAAGGTATATTCAAGAATGGCCTCAGATTCCAATGTGCCAAAATGGCCTGAAAACTATGATATATGAAGGTAAAAGCACATATGTTCAAACTTTGAACCAAAAGATTAACATTTTTAAGCAAATCACAGATAGTGAATCAGAAAATGTTCTAAAAATGTATATATTTGTAACATTAAAACAACACAGCTTTATACCAATTGAACCAACTTCCACAGGTTGGATATTACAACCTCAAAAGCAGTCTCTTTATTTTCTGTAATGTGACCAGAGGTACCACCTGCAAACTGAACCCCAAGATGCTCTCTGATGCTTTCATGAGAGTGGGAATGTGTTTGAATACTACATAGAAAGAACTTAGGCACAGGAAAAAGTGACTGCATGAATGTGTGAATGCACCATGTTGTATAAAGCTTGTTGAGTACTCAAGTACAGTAGAAAAGCACTATACAAGAACAGTGCATTTACCAATCCTACTTTATGACTAGCCTATGTAAAGACGTCACACATTACCTTATAGAGGACTCCGTGCAAATCCTTGAAGCAGCATTCTGGACAGTAATTGAGGTATGACAGCATGTATGAACATTTCCATTTCACCTGAAGTTCTGGAATGCATGACTTGATGCCAGAGACAATCGTTCTAGTAGACAAACTACACAAAGTGTAGTGGAAATATTTGTATAAAGCTACTTAAAGATGCGCCCTTATTCCCACATGATCACCACTGCAGGAACCTCTGCATGTTTGATTTGGCACATTTTTATGCCAGATGCCTGTGTTGATGCAACCCAAGGGATTTGTCACCTCCCGGGATATAACAGGGGATTGTTCACTTTGTAGGCAAATGTGTAAACAATTACACTGTGGAGCCATAATTTAAAACATAATATTTCAGAAATATAGTATATTCTATACAATTTGTAGATTATAGTGTAGAATATCAGGTATGTGTACACATACAAGTAATTTAGCTTATGTCCTTAACAGAGTAGACAAACAGACAATAGCAACATGACACAGAAAATAAAGCATATTTATATTTATATGTGCAGAGTGCAGATCCATCCATTCATTCTCTTCTGCTTATCCTTATGAGGGCCAAAGCCTATCCCAGCTACCATTGGACGAGAGGCGGGGTACATTCTGGACAGGTTGCCAGTCTGTTGCAGACCTAAGACATAGATACAGACAAAAATTCACACTCTCATTCACACCTATGTGCAATTTAGAATCACCAGTTTACCTAATACCTCTAACTGCATGCAGCATACCCGGACAGAACCCACACAAACACGGGTAAAACATGAAAACTCCACATAGAAAGGCCCCGGCCACATAGTGGAGATGAAATCCGAGCCTTCTTGCTGTAAAGCAACAGTGCTAATCACTGTGCCACAGGTATATAATGAAATAAAATCATGAAATAAATGAGGTATGGATAACTGTCAATTATGTATACAGTATGTATTTCCAGATTTGTGAATATCCAGCCCTACATTTACTGTCACATTTGCACATATTGCCAATTTACAATCACCTGTTAAAATAATCCTGCTAAGTGGGGACTGTGGCACAACAGCTGAGTAACCACAGAGAACACGCACAGACATCCAAACTCCATACAGACAGCTAGATGGGCATGAGCTAATCACCACCAACACTAACATATCCTCCTTTCTTGTGTCCAGTAGGCTAGTTTATGTGTGTTTATTCTTAGATGGAGTCAGTTATGTCTGAAGTTTAAAAAAAATTTCTAGCCTTTGTTGTCTGGCAGCTTTTGCAATCAGAATTATGATCTGAATGCAGCGTGGTAACAAACACATTTCCTTTTCCAAGATGAGCTCTATAAATTCTCTCTTGGCTACTCTTGTTCATGTGCTTCTTTTACATGTTAAGTTATTAATTTCTATGAACATTATTTCTGTTATTACAGTACATGTGTAACATAACAGCATCAAAGCTGAAAAGTAGGAGAGAGAGAAAAAAAAGGGCAGAAAATATATAAAAAGATAAAGAGAACAGAGAAGCAATAAATCGCCAAAAGCTGCAAGTTTAAGAAAAAAAACATACAAGAAAACAATCACAAACAGCACCCGGAAGAGAAAAACAAATCAACCGTCTTGTATTGTGTGTGTGTGTGTGTGTGTGTATGTTTATGTGTATGCATAAGGTTCCTGGCTCCAGAATTGCCTGTGCAGTGGGTGCATATGTTTGAGTGTATAATGCCCACTTGGAACATGTATAGTGTGTTCTATGGAGAGGTTTGTTTAAGTTGTAAGTTGGGACTTGCAACATTTTGATCGTATTTAAGCATATGTGTGTCCAGGTAACCTTAATGGAGAGATCTCGCTCCCATTTGTCAGCTGGAAGTAAAATTGAGTCATCGATTTTTAACAATAACATTTTTTGATAACAATTTAGGGATACAAAGATTTAAAAATGCTCTTGCCCATGTATGCATTTCTAAGTTCAGCTGACGGCTGTTTTCTGTACGATGGACTTGCTGATATTCAAGAAATTTACTGTTGCTGATTCCATAATTTGATAAAAGTTCTTTGAATGAAAATAAGTTTTCTCTTGAATAACATGTTCTGGACACCCATTTGGATTGTTTCAAATGGTTGTCAGTTTACATGAGGTAAAGGAAGACTTTGTTATTTTTAGAAATTCCCAGCAGGATGTCAGAGAAGTGTTTCTGCAAAGACTTTTAAGGCAGTTATGATTCTTAACTCTAGAGCTAATAAAAGGCAAATCAGAGATTTTTAATTTTCTACAGAATGCTTGTCCTAGGTCCAACCATGGGTTGTCTACTGAGCTTGATTTGATCCAATTTGAAGAACAGCAATCTACTGGCTAAGAAGTAGTGATAAAAGTTCCTCATCCAAGCTGTATATGATATCTTACCGAGTCCTTATACCGCTGCTTGCACCATGACCAGCTGCTGATGGTAGCTGGTGAAAGCATCTCCTCGGTGATAACAGCAAGTAAGCAACAACCTAATGCTCACAATCCAGCACACATTGCAGAAACATCTTTGTGCCCAGATATTGTGATAATGTCAGAGGCCTCAAGACAGATAGCTCTGATAGAATTGATGGTTCCTTGGAGACTGCATAGAGGGCATTTGGAAGGTAGCTGGCCAAATGCCAGGGTTTTCTGGAAGAGTGTTGGAGGGTTAGCAAACATGCCCTGTGGGTTAGCAAGCATGCCCTGTGGAAGTAGGCTGCAGAGGCGTCACCGGCCAGTCTCTCCACAGAGCGTACACACTGCTAAGCTTCCAGGTGCTTGTGGATTGAGAGGGGTGATCCATGGCCAAATGCTGCTGCAGCTAGGGCATGATCAACCTCGGCTGGGTCACCTGGGTGAGGGTGTAAGATGTTGTAAGATCCTAACACCTAATGAACCCAGGATACATCACTAATGATCAGTGTTGGGACTAACGCGTTATTAAGTAACGCGTTACAGTAACTACGTTATTATTGTGGTAACGAGCACGGTAACTAGTTATTATGCCAAAACCGGGAACGTGTTACTCGTTACTGGGATTTAGATAGGCTCGTTATTCGTTACTTCGTGTGGTGGCTATCGCGGAGCTTCCACAGATTCAATAACATTAGCAAGTGGTGGAAGCCAGCAGGTGGATGAAGGAAAAGGGAGGCAAGAGGAGAGACCCGAAGCGGCCGCTGGTCCGAGAGTGTCAGGTGAACTGAACTTCAGGTAAGAAGTTATAACCTGCAGTCCATCTGGGTCAGATATGAACCAAGTTTAGTTGGAGTTTATTTTTGTTATGCTGACTTTTTCGTACTGCGTGCTAGCTAGCATGACGGAGTTTCTATACAGCTGGGTGGGTGCTATGTTACTGATGTTGAACTTTATTTTGTTCATAAGGTTAATTATTAGAGTTGCCAACCGTCCCGTAAAAAACGGAATCGTGCGTTTCTTATTGAGGTGAAAAGGAATGCAGTTTGTCCCGGACTTCAGCTACAATAAAAAAGACACAAAGCTGGAGTTATTCTGTGTTTACACTGCACAGCTGCCTCTTCTTCTCTCATCCTCTCCCCCTCCCTCTCCTGTTGCTACTTTAATCATGAAACTGATCAATGATCAGCTGATCGGCTTTTCTCTCTTGTTTATTTATCGCCCACTTTGCGCCATGAAAGAGGAAACCAGCGGATGTCGCGCTAAACAACAACAGCACTTTTAAGCTTGATCAGCTGTTGTTAGAATTTATTTAATATTAATTTCTAGTATCAGCTGATGTTGGCTGGAGCCACAGCTGTAAAGCTGCTGGTCATGATATCGGTTTGGTTATGTGATGAGAGGGAAACATGAAGATGAAACCAGGAGATGTCCTTACTGAATCATCAGAGCTGTGATGGAGAAACAGGTTTACCTTTTAGGTGACATGAATGAGTTGAAGGGAAGTTATGAACTGTTTCTGAGAGACAAATAACACCAGGATCCTTTTTTAGGTAGCTGACAGGTGGTAACTGTGCAGGGGCGGATCTAGCAAAGTGTTGCCAGGGGTCCATGTAGGGCATTAAAAGGGAGAGGGGGGCACAAGGAAATACTTTCTTATTCTCATTTAAAATGTCTCACTTTTAAAAAAATAATTATCTGAGTCTTGCAACAAACAATTGATAGATTGATACATATAAACCATCAGAACAGTGTACATCACTGTCACAACAGTGTTTATTTTCATTCAAAGGCTTTATGATTTTTCCTATAATGGTGGGCCGGTCTCTAGTCAAAATGCCCGGGACGATTTTTTTGTCCCAGTCCAGCCCTGTATGCAGCTCATCTGCAGTCTGGTGTTACCTACATCTTCCTATTCAGAAGGCAGAATTTCCGAGTTCTGAGTACAATCGAAAGCACCGCGACTGCAGTTTTTGTGTTGGATGTAAAAAGCAGGCTAGGATAGAATCAGGTGGAAATGTGCACATTATTTTTTCCTTTCTATTGGTAGGTGGCACAGTGCACTTGTGGCAAGTAAGCAAGCTAGAAGACTGGCAATCTTGCTGGGTATCCAGTTACGGAAGCAACAGATTAGCAAGAGAATTCTGAGTAAAACCAAAGTTACTTTCCCTAGTAACTAGTTACTCTGAAAGTAACGAGTAACTTGAAGTAACTAAGTTACTTTTGATAGAAGTAACTAGTAATGTAACTAAGTTACTAATTTAAAGTAACTTACCCAACACTGCTAATGATGCATCCCAGCACATCCATTGGATGTGCATACATTTCTGAAATTTCTGATTTATACTTGCATTTCAAATTATAAAAATGATTCATTAGAGACATCATAGTAAACAAAATCACATTTTACCCACTCCGATGTTATGTTTTTTGTGTGCTTTTAGACCAGTTGTGGTAATACAGTATGTGGAAAAGAAAAAAATAACTTCAGACATGTGAGGTTGTGCTGAAAGGAATGTTGCCAAAGAAGACAAGGTAAACCATTGTTAAAGGTGAAATACCGCAGAGAGCTACAGTATGTGTTATAAATCTACCTTCCACATCTGCTACAGTCTTACTAATGGTAATGTTTATGTTTCTTTTAATTAACATCACTCTGCCTTTTTGTTTTGAGTTGTAACAGGACAAATGTGAGTGAACTGTGGAGTGGTGAATGTATGTACCGATTTTTTGGACATATGTCCTTTAGAGAGACAATGTCTGCCTGAGATAGATATCTCTGTCTCAGGCAGACTCTAGCTCAGAATTACTGATTAGTATTTCTATTGCTGTTCCTAAACCCAGACAACCGGGGAGTTCTGGGTCAGGAAGGGTTCCCAATGTAAAATATTTACCAAATCAAACATGCTGATAAATAATAAGATTTCCATATGGGATTGGCCAGCGCTTGGCTTAATGCATAGGTTGTCAGACAAGAGAGAGAGAGAGAGAGAGAAGGATTCTGAAGTAAGCTAGCTGAAGTGGTAGAAAGTTTCCCCATGTGGAAAAGACTGGTGATTGGAGCAGACTTCAGTGGACATGTAGGTAAATGGAAGAAAGGTGATGAGGAGGTGTCAGGTAGGTATGAAGTTTATGAGAGAAATGCAGAACATTTGAACTAATATAGAACAAACAAACAAAAAAGTAAATAACTCAATAAATATGAAAAAGGAGAGCCTAAACTGCTGAGATTCCACATTACATTATAAAAACATTTTGACGAATATAAAATTTAGCAATTGTTAATGAAGGATTGCAATTTCTTTGTTGTTGTTTTTTAAGACATAAAGTGGTAAAAATGTCCCTATCTCAACATTTTTGTAGCTAGAAAACCTGTTTCTCCACTTAGTTTTGTTTTTCTTTATGATCACGACCTTTTCTGTCTCTGTTTTTCTCAGGTGGTTTATTTCCCAGAGGCGCAGATCAGGAGTACAGTGCATTCCGAGTTGGCATGGTTCAGTTTGGGATGGCAGATTTCAGGCTAACTCCACACATAGATAACCTGGAGGTGGCTAACAGCTTTGCTGTTACTAACTGCTGTAAGTATTGATCTCTTCATTTTTAAACAAACAAAAAAAAAAAAAGAATTATTTTTATTGGGTCATTATTTAAAAGTCTAGAATAATACTTGAAATTTAAAAAAATACAAACATGGCAATATGTAGCAATAGTTGTGCAGTGTGCTGTGGCTGTTCATCCTAACCCTAAACCCTTCAATTCAGTTTTATTTATATAGCACTAAATCACAACAGAGAAACAATACAGAGAAAACAGAGAAAACCCCAACAATCAGATGACTGACAATGAACAAGAGCTATGGTGATACTGGGAAGCAAAAAACCCTTGTTAACAGGAAGAAATCTCCTGGAAGCTGAAGGCTCTGCCTCTCATTCTACTTTTAAATATCCTAGGAACCACAGTATGCCCACAGTCTGAGAGCAAAGTGCTCTATTTGAGTGATACGGTACAGTAAGGTCTTTAAGATAGGATAGGGCCTGATTATTCAAGACCTTCCATGTGAGAGGAATGATTTTACATTTGATTCTGGATTTAACAGGGAGACACTGAAGTGAAGCCAGTATTGGGAAAATATGCTCTGTCTTTCAGCATTTTGGATTAACTGAAGGCTTTTCAGGGAGTTTGTAGGACGTCCTGATAATAATGACTTACAGTAGTCCAACCTAGGATGAATAAATGCATGAACTGGTTTTTCAGCACTCTTACAGGATGTTTTGAATTTTAGAGATATTGTGCAAATGGGACAAAGCAGTGCTACATATTTGTTAATATGGACATTGAAGGACATGTCCATGATTCTGTAGTTTAACTTATTGCTGTGTGTTATCTGGTTTCATGGATAGAAAAAAATTGTGTCCTCTGCAAGGCAGTGGGAAATGTTTTCTATGCCTTCTAATGATTCTGCCTAATGCAAACATATTATGAAACACAATTGGTCCTAGCATGGAACCCTGTGGAACTCCATAATTAACTCTTCATTTACATAAAAATTGAAGTGTATTAGATAGATGCCATTTAAACCATTGCAGTGCAGTACCTCTAATACCTACAACATTCTCTAATGATAAAATATTGTAGGAATATAAGAAGATTATTTGTATTCTTCACTAAAGCTGTTTCGGTACTGTGACATGCTGTGAAACCTGAAAGCTGATACACAGGAATTTGAAACTGCAATTCTCCCACGGCCCTCAGTGTACACTAAAACAATATAAACATAAAAATAAAATGCAAGTCTTATGTACAACACAATACAATTTTACATAAACAACAATGTCCAACACAATCAGAGTGCTTTCAGGAAAGAGTTTGTGTGCAAGTGGGGGTGGGGCAGTCAGTGAAAAGGCGTTGGTAGAGGTCTGGGGGGGCTCAGAGGAAAGAGGTGAATGCAGGTCTGGAGTTCGTGTGTGTGAGAGTTGCGAGGGACAGAGCAGGGAGTGAATTCAGCATCCTAACAGCCTGATGAACGAAGCTGTCTCTCAGTCTGCTGGTTCTGGCCCAGAAGCTCTTCAGTCTCTTTTACGATGGCAGCAAACTGAAGAAGCTGTTGGATGAATAAGTGGAGTCACCTGTAATGCAGAGGGCTTTCAGGTGAAGCGGGTGCAGTAGATGTCCTGGAGGGAGGGAAGAGAAGTGCCCACAATCCTCTCCGCTGCTCTCACTACTCGTTACTTTGCAGTGCAGGAGCCATACCACACAGTGATGCTGCTCTCAGTGGTGCCTCTGTAGAAGGTGCTCGCAATGGGGGATGAGGCTCTTGCTCTCCAGTTTGCGGAGGAAGTAGAGTTGCTGTTGGACTTTACTGACAAGTGATGCTGTGTTTTTTGAACAAGAGAAATCTTCTGAGATGTGCACACCCAGGAACTTGGTGCTGCTTACCCTCTCCACAGCAGCACCATTGATGGTTAGTGGGGTGTGCAGGGTGTGATGATCTCCTTAGTCTTCTCCACATTCAGGGCATATTGTTGTCACTGCACCACTCAGCCAGATGGTTAACTTCACTCGTGTAGTAGGGCTCATCATTGTTGCTGATGTGACCTACCACAGTTGTGTCATCTGCAAATTTGATGAAGATGTTGGAGCTGTGTGATGGCGTGCTGTCGTGGGTCAGCAGACTGAAGAGAAGGGGATTCAGCACATATCCTTGGGGAGCCCCCGTATTCAGTGTTCTTGTGTTGGAGGTGTTGCAGCCGACATGTACTGTCTGCGGTCTTCCTGTCAGGAAATCCAGCAGCCAGTTACAAAGCGAGTTCCTGATCCCCAGCAGATCCAGTTTGTGAATGAGTTGCTGGGGAATGATCGTGTTGAATGCTGAACTGAAGTCTATGAACAGCATTCTGACGCATGAGTCTCTAGTGTCCAGATGTGTGAGGGCTGAGTGAAGGGCAGTTGAGAATGCATCATCGGTCAAGTGGTTTGACCGGTATATGAACTGAAATGGATCCAGTTTGGGGGAAGAGATGTTTTAAATGGATGCATGACTAACTGTTCAAAGCACTTGAGGGTGAGTGTGACCGGATGGTAGTTCTTAAAGCAGGAGGGAGGAGACTTCCTTGGTACAGGAATGATGGTGGAGGCTTTGAGGCATGTGGGAACGACAGCCTGGCTCAGTGATGTATTAAAGATGTCTGTGAAGACATCTGTGAGTTCTGCAGCACAGTCCCTCTGTGCTCGTCCAGCTTTGCGAAATCCATCCATCCATCCATTCGCTTCCGCTTATCCTTTGCGAAATCCTCCTGGAGTATTGCCTTTTCACTTCTCTAATGCAGGTTTGCCCTTGCTGTTCTTAGGCTCACCTAATCCCCAGCTCTGAAGACTGCATTTCTCTCCCTCAGAAGCCTGTAGACCTCACCTGTGAGCCATGGTTTCTGATTGGCCTGGATAGTGATAGTCCTGGTCTCTGTGAAATCATCGATGCACTCTGAGATATAGGAAATGACAGTTTCTGATTATTCCTGCAGGTCTGTGGTGTTGTCACGTGTGGCGGCCTGTTTAAAGACCTCCCAGTCTGTGGTGGAAAAACAGTCTTCCATTGTCTCTGAGACCACATATGTACCTGCTTACAAACTGGTTTGGTGACTTTGACCAGGGGCTTGTATGCTGGAATTAGCATAACAGTTATGCCAATTCCAGGTAGGCATTCAATTCAGTTCAGTTTTATATATATAGCACCAAATTGAGGCGACTGTGGTTCAGGGGGTTGGGAAGCTCATCTGTAACTGGAAGGTTGCCAGTTCGATCCCCCAGCTCTTGCTGTCCTGGTCATTGTGTTGTTGGGCAAGACACTTTACCCTACCACCTACTGGTGTTGGCCAGAGGGGCCAGTGGCACGCTTCTGTCAGTCTGCCCCAGTTGTACAACGAGTGTGTGAATGTGAGAGTGAATGAATAGTGGAATTGTAAAGCACTTTGGGTGCCTAGAACCGTGCTGTATAAATGCAATCCATTATTATTATTAAATCACAACAACAGTCGCCTCAAGGCGCTTTATATTGTAAGGTAGACCCTATAATAATGCATACAGAGAAAAACCCAATCATACGACCCCCCCCCATGAGCAAGCACTTTGGTGACAGTGGGAAGGAAAAACTCCTCTTTAACAGGAAGAAACATCCAGCAGAAGCAGGCTCAGGGAGGGGCGGGGCCATCTGCTGTGACCAGTTGGGGTGAGAGAAGGAAGACAGAATAGAAAACAGGCACCAAGGTGGTGGAGGGGGAGGGCTTTGTAATCTCCTCTCTGAGTGGTGAAAACATTGTCCAAAATGGGTTTTTTTCCCCCCTGTGTAGGAAATTTAATGCAGATGTTCCTCTGCAGATGATCAGTTAGTTGTTTTATAGCTACTCTTTCAGAATTTTTTTAAATAAAGGGAAGTTGGAGATTCACCTATAACTAACGAGCTAAGCTCAGGTGATGATGTTTTAGATAGCGTTTAACATTGACAGCTTGAAGGCCTGTTGCTGATTATTTAGAGATAGGCTGATCATATTTAAGACTGAAGCATCAATTAATTGTAGGGTTTCTTTGAGCAGTCTTGTAGAAACGGGATCTAAAAGACACATTAATGATTTGGTGGAAATAAATAATGAAGTTAATTCAAGATGGAGACCATGTCTATATTGGGTCCCTCAGTCCATGACCAATTCTAGATATCTATATGACGTCCAAACAAGTTTCACAATTTGGACACCTAAACATGACCCAACTTGGATGATAATATGTTGATCAACATTTGAACTTTGGATTGGGTAATATTTTTGGACATCATGTTGACGTCTATGACAATTGCAGGAAATTTGCATGATTAATAAATGTAATTTTTTAAATTTACAAATATTAACATTGATTTTGTCAACATGATACAAATGAATATGGATTATGTATAAACAAATATAATTTATTATGTGTCAGCCTATTGATTTCTTCACTACACGTGGGTAATTCTTTTTGTTATTTTGCATTTTTCTGTTTTTCTTTAACTGGTTTATTTATTTTAGTATATCAACTTATTTGTTTGTAACAAGGTTAAAAATGTCATTTATTAAAATCTGTTGATATATTAAAAACAATGAAATCCATTTTAAAATGTAAAATAATAATGGTTAAAGTATTTTTGAAATTGAAAGTGCATTTGCATTGTATATAGTTAATTTTTAAGGTTGAGAGAAGGTGGGAGAAGTTGTGATGGAAAGTAAGAGAGGTTTGTGGTTTTTCTGCTGGTTTATAAAAATTATCTCTAAAATGAGTCAAAGTTTGACTTTGAAAAGACATCCACAACAACCATATTTGGACTATAAATAGCCCGTACACCGTGGCCGTACCGCTGACAACAACATACTTTCAGCAGAGTTTGGGAAAAAAAAGATGTTGCCTGGTGTTATAAAACAACCCCTTCAGTGGACCAAATTTGGAAAATGATTTATGAAAGACGTCACGCCGACGTCACTTTCCACAGTGGGATACTTAATACCAATTCTCTCATTCAGAATAATTCACCTTCCTGCAGCCACACAGCTGGATCATGTATGCTGACACAAAATACATACATTTTTTCTCAACAGATGATTGGAACTGGCATTTTAATTTTCTTCTCTGAAGTGTAATTGGTTATAGCTTATTACACCTGGCCTCTTATACTGTTTTATGCAGCTTATAGAAACTTAGCACTGTCTATATCAGATATAAAGCCCTCTAGCTTTTAATTGGACAGAAGCACTTCTTTTTTAAAATTTTTTGTGTTGCTTTGTTTTAGAAATATTTTATTTTACTTGTTATTGTGAACCACAGAATTTCCACTCCTATTGTAACTACTGTGCTTATTAATGTACCCTAATTTAAAAAACTGTTCTTCAATGTGATTAAATATAAGTGTGCGTTTAGTGTTTATTTGGGATAAAGGCACTGGGACACTTAATGAGTGCAAATATTCTTCCCAGGTCCTGTGAACTCACTGTTTAATTTGTACAATCTTTCTCTTCTTCTCTCTTTCCTAGTTTGTTCCCAGTTCTCTCGGGGTGTCTATGCCATTTTTGGCTTCTATGACAAGAAATCGGTCAACACCATCACATCCTTTTGTGAGACACTTCATGTCTCCTTCATTACACCTTCTTTCCCAGCAGAAGGAATGAATCAGTTTGTTCTCCAAATGAGGCCGGACATCAAGGGGCCACTAGTTTCATTAGTGGAATACTACAAATGGGAAAAGTTTGCCTATCTGTATGACAGTGATCGAGGTAAGGAAATTCTCATTATTTATCGCATAAATATTGCTAGTGCTTAATTTTGAAGATAAGATACTGAAATAATTGTAAATACAGAAAATGTTAAGCAAATGCAGAAACTTGCTACAGTTATAGAAAGCACAGCAAGGCAGAGAAATATGCTTCATATAAATAGAAAAGAATGAGATAGAGATTTGTTCTACAAATGTATAAGTTAATGAATTATTAATTATTAATAATGAGACTCTGTGTGTGTAGGTCTTTCGACTCTTCAGGTAATACTGGACACTGCAGCAGAGAAAAAATGGGTCGTCACTGCAATAAATGTAGGAAACCTGAAAGATGAGAGAAAGGATGAAGCCTACCGGTCCCTGTTTCAGGTACTGGTATTCTGCTCTTATATTGGAATGCAAGAGAGAGACGGAGAAAATCAAATTTTAGACACAAATTTAAAGTTTTGGTCATAACAGCTTTTTCATCAGTTTAGGCTGCTAACCAGCATTTTCAACAGTGTCTTCTGTTATGTTATTTATTCTTTGGCAAGCACATGCACTGCAGTTGGCCTGATGTGAAAATCCTGACTATGTCATAGTAATTTAGCAAATGACACAGTCCAAAATATTTAAGTTATTTTGGTTAGATTATAACAAACAAGCTTCTCTTTCCTTTTTTTTTCTCTTAAAATGAGTTGGAGAATTGTTCCAAGAATTCAGTCTTTTTATTTTTTGTTCACAGTTCAGTGGATAAATGTTGAAATAACTCCATATGGTTTTTTCAGTTATTTTATTTAAACCATGTTCACAATTCTCAAAAAAGTGTTTTTACAAAACAAGTCTTTTTTTCACCAGCACTCAGTCCAACTATTTGACATGAAAATAAAATAGTCACATTAATCCAGCTATATGAAAACATTTTATCAATATCTAAAAAGCAAAATGTCCTCATATAGTGCTGAGCATCTGAGCATTTTATTTCCTAACTACTAACATTCACACTCCAGTGAATGCATCAGAAAGCAACTTGTAGTTAGTATGTCACCCAAGGATATTTGGCACGCAGACTGGAGTAGCCAGGGATCAGAACACCAACCTTCTTATTAGTTGATGGCCTGGGCATCCTTCTGAGCTACAGCCACCTCTTCCTCTTGGTGAAGGACCCTCCATTCATCATATACAACCCTCTTCTGGAATGATGATTTTTCCAGAAAAAAAACCATCTTTATTATGTACAATAAATAGTAGCGGAAGCAGTCCAAAAGGAATTCCATGAAGGAAAGGTAACAGAGTCTAGGAGTCCAGGGAACACATGAAAGTAGGTTAACAGAAGGTAACAGAATTTAAAATGGACTAAACACTCAGAGAAGCCAAACAGCACTGTTGCCTCACAGCAAGAAGCTCCTGAGTTCAATTCCACCATTAGGCTGGGGTTTTTCTGTGTGGAGTTTGAATGTTCTCCCCGTGTCTGCGTAGGTTCTCTCCGGGTATTCCGGCTTCCTCCCACAGTCCAAATACATGCAGTTAGTGAGGATAGGTTGATTGGAAACTCTAAATTGCCCAAAGGGGAGTTAATGTGAGTGTGAATGGTTGTCTGTCTCTGTGTGTTAGCCCCTGCGACAGACTGGTGACCTGTCCAGGGTGTACCCTGCCTCTCACCCTAAGACAGCTGTGATGGGCTCCAGCCCCCACCCACGACCTGAAAAAAGCGGAAGCAGATGGATGGATGTTTTTTTGTCCTGCATCATGACCTGGGGGGCAGAGCTATGGCTTCCAATACCCACTATTAGATGCTTACATGGAGAAATCCTATGAACATAAGCGCGCTCACACACACAGGTGTGCACACAGGTGTACAAACAGGTACTCACAGACACACACTATTTTGGTTGGCTGATGCCTCTAAACATTTCACGCATTATTAGTACTGTATGCTGCTCAGTAACATTCAATATTTATTATTTACCTGTGGTTTCCCTACTGTGTTATCTTCTTTTTGGTTGTCTTTTTTTTCTCTCAGCAGGTGATCAAGCAGATTTTCAGTGTCTTTTCTCTCACTATTCCTCTTTTCCTCTATTTTTCTTCCCCTCTCCTTCATTTAACTCTCTTCCCAACCTCTCTTTCTTTCTCTTTCCTGTCCCCCGGTCCTGTCCATTCTGATTGTAATAACTCAAAATGAAAATTAAATAAAAACTTATAATAATAATAATAATAATAATAAAAACAAATATGACAATTAAGTGGACCGTATAGCAATAGCTGTAATGGTCTACTTGGGAAAACAAATCTGTTGGGCACTTTTCTTGGTGTTTAGACAATAATTCTGATCGCTGATTGAAAGGACATAAAAAAAACCTCAAAAAATAAAAACATGCTTTTATGCACTTATTCTAAAGTTAGCTCAGCACATTCCCACTCCCACCACATACTGACACAGTAGCTAGTGCCTTACAATTTGAAGCCTATGGGTCCTGACCAAAACTTGGTCTGTGATGTCTTGGGAAAAGGGCTTTGTCAGCTGTTCAGTGTAGCAGCTGTACAGCATTGTAGAGTATACTTTGCTTTGATGTTATCTATTGTTTTTACATATGCTTGTTTTAAATACTAAAATAAGCTTAAGCTTTTAGTTTGTCTTTTCCAGAAAGCTTTTCAGGGTTTTGTAGCTAGTTATAATAAATATCTTTGTCTAACCTATGGTGTCAAGCAGTATGTGGCAGCACTGCACCTCAGGAAGATGCAATTTGATCTTGTACTGTGAGCACACAAATCTTTAAAGACTGTGTAATAATGTTGGATGCTTGTCTTATTTTTTTAGGACCTGGAGATCCGTAAGGAACGACGCATCATACTGGACTGCGAACAAGATAAAGTGAAAGACATCATGGAGCAGGTTGATTTTTATCTTGTTACTGCTGCTACCAGTATGAGCAATATTTTCTCTCCATCAAAAATGAAGCTGATTCTATAGATCCATTCTTTACTGGGCATTCCTTAAAAAACAGTGAATGTCTCTCATCCAACCAACTCAGAGTCAACTGATAATATTTCTATATGCGTGTGTCTGTGTAAAAGAAGTAATGAAACTATGCAAAACATACTATTGGAGACTTTTGTTCAGTGAAACCAACAGTATTGTGGTTATCCTGGATGTTTTTTAGGTGTGATACCAGACCAGACATGAACTAGTCATGATGGTATCTGTGTCATTTTAATTTTCTTAAATAACAATTAAATGAAACTACTATACTTGTTTTGAAATCTTTCAAATTCTATTCTGGCAGAGTTAATTTCCTCTTCGGTAAGTACTGTTGGCCTGTTTCCATCATCAGATGGCAAACAATGGAAATGATGTGTGCTTAGTATCCAGTATTTGTCTTTTCTACATGGTTAGCAAAATGATATCGCGTAGAACTTTCACTGTTCACATGCAGATGGCTGCTACATAATTATTAGTGTTAACTTACACTGTAATGATGATAATCTAGAAAACAGTTGGATTTTCTTTTTCAGCTTGGTTTGATTGGCTGGATCAAAACTGTGATCAAAACTAAAATTAGACCCCTATCTGCTAACTGCTTTACGGTACCAGCTCATGATAATCATTTGGAAAACCCTATTTTGATAATGTCACAATTATCAGAACTGGGCATGTTGCTCATGACATCTGCAAATGCTGCAAGTTAAATCTGCAAAGCACAAGCTGTTAAACATTTTGAAAATATGACAAATGCATAAAAAACAGTCAGTTAATTCTGGGGGAGGGGATTTGTTTTGACTGATTTTAAATATTTGTATGAACCCTATATGTTGCATCTCTGTCACAGAAGACAAAAAAAAAATTACAAAGAAAAGTAGCTAAATAGAAGCTACTATACGGATAGCATGGTGGTACAGTTGTTAGCACTGTTACTCTGTGGAGTAGGGTTACAATAGAAATCAATACTCTGATATGAATCAAAATAGCTATTGGATACACATTAGCAGTAGTATTGATACCAGACGTGCTATCTGAGTCTGAAAGCTTTTTACAAACCAAAAAAGTTTATTAGGGTCATGAAGACTTTTGAAAGGTCACTAAAGCTCGTGTTTCTAAAAAAAATGTATTAAACAGTTATCATAAACATTAACTTGGCTACTGCACACAACTGTTAAACTTGTAGCAGTTATTCAAGAGCCACATTACCCGTCTGTTAAGTTAGCATTAAAGTAGCGGCTATTTCCAATAATAAAATAATAATCTTAATGTGGGAGCTAGGCAGCAAGTATTATTAGTTCTGCAAAGTGTTGTAATCTGTAATGTTAATAGACAGTGATCATTCAACAATATAACACAACTATTTCTGCAACATGTTCCTCTTACAGTCCCAGATAGGTGGAGAGAAAAGTCTACTATCAACTAGACAGAAACAGTGGTGGTATATCTTACCAACTCTATTTGATCAGTGATGAAAAATTATGTGTCGAATCACCAGAAGCAAAGTGAGACTTCAGATAAACTTTTTTTGTTTATTCCAAAAGTTGATTCTGTTCATCTGGACGTAGCGTTTTGTGGGAGAAATGTTTCGTCACTCATCCAAGTGACTTCTTCAGTCTCAGCTGACTGCAGGTTTCCCCAATCTTATAAACAGTACATTTGCATAATGACTGAAACCAGCCCACTGAAGGAACAATGGGCTGGGAGGTCAGTTCCTTAATCATAATTATGCAAATTCTCATGACCATTGATCAACAACCACTGAGCAAAACCCACTGATCAATGGCCATGAGTACCATTCACAGAGTGTTGGGGAATGGCTGCAATCACAGCATTGTAAGATGGCGAAAGATGTACCCTTAGGGCCCCTCCTCGATTCAGAGATGGTCTTTCCCTTTTCACGTAAATGTCCTAATGTCCTAATTGGTCCTTGGGGTGGACCAATTTTTGGCGCAGCATTTTTTGAGGTGTTTGAAACCCACAGAGACACGGTGTTTAGAAAAAATGCGTCTCAACTGTTCCGATACTCCTGACACGTACAGGATCACTACAGGTTTTCGCTTGGGCAGCGGTTGTCCTTCTCTCCTGGATTGGCGGAGCTTTCTTTAGGAGCCTTCCCAGCTTTGACAAAAGTCCAGCTGGGATAACCACATTTACTCAGGGCCTTCTTGATGTGATGTTCTTCTGCCTCCCTGGCCGCTGTGTCAGTGGAGATTGTGTTTGCTCTGTGTTGTAGCATTCTGTTGACAACCAATTTGTACTCCAGTGGATGATGAGAGTAAAACTTTAAATACTGATCCGTATGTGTAGGTTTACGGTACACGTCAGCTTTTAGATGTCCCCCATTACTGATGGAAATCTCACAGTCTAAGAAGGCAAACCTGCCACTTTTCATATCTTCCCTGGTGAATTTGATGTGTCGGTCCACCGAGTTAATGTGATCCGTGAAAAGTAGTACGTCCTGAGATTTGATCTTCACCCAGGTGTCATCCACATACCTGAACCAATGGCTTGGTGGTGTTCCAGGGTAGGATAGCAAAGCCCTCTTTTCCACTTCTTCCATGTACAAGTTGGCCACAATGGGTGAAACTGGGGAACCCATGGCACACCCATGTTTCTGCCTGTAGAACTGACCCTTGTATGTGAAGTAGGTGGAATGAAGACACAGTTCCAAAAGCAAACACACTTGGTCGATGCTGAGAGTGGTCCTGTTGCTGAGGTTGGTGTCTTACTGTAATCTCTTATACGCACTATCTCCAACGCTTCCGTGACTGGGATGCAAGTGAAGAGAGATGTAACGTTGTACGAGACCATGGTTTCATCTGCCTCCATAATGACATCTCTCACCTTCTCAACAAAATCCAGGGTGCTCTGGATGTGGTGTTCAGAGCTGCCCACCAGCGGGTTGAGGATCGAAGCCAGAAACTTAAAGATGTTATAGGTCACAGAGTTGATCATGCAGACAATCGGTCTTAAAGGTGCACCCTGTTTATGTATTTTCGGTAAACCATACAGACTTGGTGTAGACTCCCCTGGGTATAGCCTGTGGTATGAGGTCCGGTCGATAGCCTTGTCTTGTTCTAACTGCTTCAGACAGTCTATTACCCTCTTCCTGCAGCCACTCCCTGGGTCTCGTTTCAGGGGCTCATAAGTATTTTCATCACTGAGTAGTGACAAGATCTTTTCATAATAGTCTTTCTGGTTTAGCAATACTGTGCACCTACCCTTGTCTGCTGGAAGGATGATAATGTTGTTGTCATCACTAAGTGATGTGAGTGCCTTCCTCTCTTTTTTAAATTTTTTTTTTTTTTTTAAATCTGCTGAACCACCTCCAATTTTAAATCTGCAGCAATGCTTGAACATGAAATGTAATTTGGCAGCTACACTAAGGAAAGTTTAAGTATTGGGTAATTAAAATATTAAAAAAATTAAGTATTCCTTTAAAATCCATTATTTGAACACACATTAATTAAAAAAAAAAACTTCTCATTGCAAAATGCAACTTGTGGCAATTTCTGAATTGTTGATAGTTATATCTCACAATAATACAAAATAAAACACGGAGATTTTTCATTCAACTTTGTACCAGAAAAATAAAATTATCAGCAGTTTAATCTGAAAAGAAACAAATTCTGGAGTATCCACATTTACTTGCATAATAACTGTGAAAAAAATTGTTAAATATGAGCATTTGTTTCATCTTCAATACCTTCCCGACCTACTGCCCCAGAGCTGTCTTATAATTCAAGTTAGGTTTAAAACACATACATGTTTGTGGCTAAGAATTTCATGTTAAAAATATTTTCTTTTTGCATTTTGGGGAAATATTCACCTGGTAAAATGTAATGTAAAATGTAATGAAGACAAAACCAATTTTTTAAATAGATATATTTCTAAACGTGCTATCGACATGACATGACATGACCAGATGTCTGTAACACTCTAATCCATACATGCAAAGAAATCAGATCATATATGTCCATAAATTATGTGTAATAATAAGAAATGACACAGATAGAAAGTCGTGACACCGGCTGAAATCACCAGCTAATGGCATTGGTTACAGAAAAATTTCTAAACAACTAAAGGTCCCAGTGAGCACTTTTGGAGAGTTGTCTAAGAGGCAGGACCGGTTGAAGAGAGCTACAGAAAGACTTGAAATCAGCAGGTACTATTTAAAAGAAAACAATAAGTAGTGCACTCAACCACCATGGCCAGTATGCACGCTCACCATTCAAGTATTCACTGCTGAAGGAAAAACATGTTGAAGCATGCTTAAAGGTTCTGAACAACATTTAGGCAAGCCTGTGAAATACTGAGAGTGGTCAGAAAGAGACCAAAATTAAACTCTGTGGATTGTAAGGTAGATCCTACAATAATACATACAGAGAAGAACCCAATCATATGACCCTCTACAAGTAAGCACTTTGGCAACAGTGGGAAAGAAAAACTCCTTTTTAACAGGAAGAAACCTCCAGCAGAAGCAGACTCAGGGAGGGGTGGACATCTGTCCTGACCGATTAGGTGAGAGAAGGAAGACAGGACAAAAGACATGCTGTGGAAGAGAGCCAGAGATTAATAACAAGTATGATTCCATGCAGAGAGGTCTATTGACATATAGTAAGGGAGAAAGGTGACTGGAGAAGAAATACTCAGTACATCATGGGAATCCCCCAGCAGCCTACACCTAATGCAGTATAACTAAGGGAGGATTTAGGGTCACCTGATTCAGCCCTAACTATATGCCTTATCACCCAAAAAACCTACCAACAGTGAAGTTTGGTGTTGGAGCTATTTTTTTAGTATACGGCACTGACATGCTTCAGGTAAGGCAGGATAATTGGAAAAATCTGTTGCTATGTAAAAGGGTGATGAAGATGAAACGAGAGTGGATGGATATCCAGCATCCAGATTGACAGCGAAATGACTACTAGCTCAGTGTTCCAAAATTTGGAAGAAGAAACTCCTCTCAAGGCTAGAGATTGACGAGGTACAACACAAATGCTACTGCAAGGGGGAGCAAGAGCGACAGGTCAAGGGGGAGGTATCATCACCCCCACCCGTGACTGGGTACCAAGCTCCAAGTGTGATGGAAGAAGGATCACTGAGTGCGAAAGGAACTGACCTGAGTGATAGGATCTTGGCAAAGGTTGAAACATGGATCCTCTGTAGCTGGTTATCAAGATCACATGAAGTACCTTCAGAAGACTAGATGTCTGAATGCAGGGATACAGACAATACCTACTGCAACCATTACAGAGACTAACCAGCTGTGCTACACTATGGCAGCAGTGATTGGTGAGATGCTTGGCTACAAGTTGAACAACCACAAGGAGTGGTACCCTCCATGGAGAAGGAGAGTAGAGGCCAAAATAAAGGTAGCACGGAGTGAGGTTAGCCAGCTGCCGGAGCTGCAGGAAGGTGCAATGAAGGAAGGTGGCTAAGAAGTACAGCAAGCTTTCCATATCTGAGGCCTTGGAAACTGCCAATCAAAGACTCACAGCCTTAGTCAGCTGCATGAAAAGGTATAGAGATAGAAGGCAGGAGAATAAACCAGCTGTTCTCCACAGAACCATCCAAGGCTGGAGATGGAGCAATACTGGAAGAGCATATGGGAGAAAGACACAACCCATAACAGCAATGCTCAGTGGCTAGTGGATCTAAGATCAGACCACAACAACCTCCCTGAACAGAGTCCAGTAACTGTCACAGTGACAGATATCCAAAAAAGGGTCTCCAGTATGAAGAGTTGGACAGCAGGCCTACTGGCTAAAGAAGCTGACTCCACTCCATGAGCATCTGGCAGTGCAAATGAACCAGCTGCTAGTCGATGAGAGACACCCAGAATGGCTAACTAAAGGCAAGACACTCCTGATCCCCAGGGACCCCCAAAAGTGACCAGTCCCATCCAACTACTGGCCAATAACCTGCCTTGGCACCACATGCAAGCTTGTGTCAGTAGTGTTGGGAAGGTTACTTCTAAAATGTATTCCATTACAGATTACAGAATATATGCCTCAAAATGAATTTTGTAAACGTATTCCTTTACATTACTCAATGAGAGTAACATATCCTGAATACTTTGGATTACTTATATAATCCAAAGTATTCAGATATATTATCATGCTTTTTACAACTACACGAATGTACTATTGCTGTGTGATTTATTACTATTACTGAAGGCTATTTGCCATACCAATATCAACTAGATGCTTAAATCTTAATATAAATGAGTAACAGTAGGGTGAATATTAGGTAAGGCTGCACTTTTTGCAGCGATCTCATATAGAAAACTATTCAGGCGTATGTAAAACAGGTCCGTGGCTCCAAACCGTAGTAAAGGGAACTCTGGCTAATACGTCGGGTTCTGTGTCAGGCTTGTAGCTGAAAACTAGCTTTACTTTGTTTTCTGGGTTAACTTTGCTAGCGAGAGACAGAGAGAGGCGTTGAAAGGCTGCTCCAACTGAACTTATTGTTTCGGAGAAAAAAAAAACAAACACAGAGTCTTAATAGCTTACTTACAACTGGGCTACACTCCCCATAAGGCTACATTCTATGCCTGTAACACTCTGCCTATTGCCTTCATATTAATTAATTTTTTGAACAATAATTCTTCATAATGGGGGCTGCAAGTAGAGGTGACATTGGCCGCGAGATTGAGAGACAGGCATTAGAGCCTCTTAATGCATGTTTTGTTTGGATTTACACCGGTGTGAAATTACCAAAAATAGAGAGGGGACAGCCTAACATATTAAACAGGAAAAGACCGCCGTGTAATCAATTTATTTCAACAAAGTAACTGTATTCTGAATACCACCTTTTTAAATGGTAACTGTAACTGTAGTTACTCATATTTTGTATTTTAAATACGTAATGCCGGTACATTTATTCTGTTACTCCCCAACACTGCGTGTCAGGCATCATGGCAGGTAAGATGAACATGCACATACAGAAACAGAAGAGAAAACAAACAACAAAGAGCAACATAATAAAAACAACATCATCACAATAAACTAGCTAACAGTAGATACTTTTTTAATTTCACCTGTTGAGAATGAAAAAAGAAAACAAGAGTAATAGAATAAACAACATCACGATGATATATGGGAATATAACGGTAAATACTAAATATTAAACATTATTGTGCAGCACGTAAGATCGACAGCGCACAGTGTGCTTTGTGGTAGGAGCCAAAAAGGGTGTCGTTTGTGTGTGTGATCACCCGTGTGTACACCTGTGAGCATGGACGCGCTAGTTTATAAAAGGTTCCTTCATGTAATGATCTGCTAGTGCAGACCTTACCAAAGTGTGGGGCCCGCCCCCTGGGGGGGGGGGGCGCAGGGCCATGGCAGGGGGGGCGCGGGATGAAAAGGGGGGGGGGAACAAAATGCTTGGACACTGCTAGCACGGGCACCTACACAAACGCAAAGCAGGAGATGAAGCATCGCTGAATATGTTTCCAAACCAACTTCATTCAAGCCAAAGACTAGAAAATATGGTGAAGCATATCTGCCCTTTGGTTTCACCTGCACAAGTGCCAAGGTAGGTCTCCCCTGCAGAATTGGTTTTCCCTGCACAAGCTGGGCTGTTCAAATCATGGACAAACAGCATCCCACATTCGTGATTTTTAGTTCACAAACACTTCTTGTAATGACCAACTACTGCTGACATTTTGAAGATATACATACTATACTATACTTTATACAGTAAAGTTACAGTGGGATATAAATAATATCAGGCTGATCCTGCCACGATTTGTTCCCCCGGTTCAAATCCCGGACAAACAGTATCCCACAGCTGTTTATGTTTTTAAACCTATTTTGCACAGAGAGGCATTTTTTGAAAAATGTATTGATAGCAATGTTGAATATTATTACACAGGAAAAAAAACAACTACACGTAAAATAATCACACCGTGACGCCTCTGCCTTTATAAATGGAGGGACAGTAACTGCGTGTTTATGTAAGCGTGTAAAACCTGCAGATAGTCAGATTAACAGTATTTTGTCTCTATCTGCCGTTCTGCAATTCATCTCATGTAAGCAATAACGTGGCGCACAGCGTGATGTGAAAAAAGGCACATACTCTTGACGTTGGGTGACGAACTCTGTATTCCTCGTCCACACGTAAACGCAAAAAAGGAGTTTTAAAAAATCTCAGTTTTCAGTGATTCCAAACGCCGTTTACGTGTGGAAGAAACAGCTGCGTTTTCAAAAATACCCGTGTAGGTGCGGACGTAGCGTAAAAGAGTTAGTCGTTTATTTTCTTACTACCTGTAATTTATTGCAGATTACTTGTATTTGCTTAATTGTTTACTAAATGTTTGAGGTGTGAAATAAACCACAATGGAGCAAAATATGGGTGTGTGTGGTTGGAGGATGTGTGCGTGTGTGTGCGTGCGCACGTGCACGCCGGGGGGGGGGCGAACATTTTTTTTGTAAAACAAGGGGGGCCCATCAAAAAAAGTTTGGGAACCACTGTGCTAGAGGGTGTGGGGAGCCACAGCCCCGTCCACCAGGGCATGAAACAGGTATAGAGGAGATCAAAACTCCAGACATCCAGAGGCCCTCAGAACACAAGAGACCAAGGAAGACCAACAGAGGGGCAGCCATGCCACTATCCCAGAAAGAGCTGAGGAGAGTCCCAGTTGAGGGCTCACTCAGAAGCCGCGGAGCAGAAGGTTGCAGTGACGTGCCCGTGAGCTCCGCCGGCAGCCAGCTGCGCCAGAGTGACCGAGAGGCTGAGGGCACCCCACCCCCGAAGTGGCCCGAGCGAGCCCCAGGCTCCAGGCCCCGATAAGAAGCCACGAAGGAGTGAGCCGGTGTGTACCTGGACGCCCATCCCCGGACACAAAGACCCACCAACGCATCGATGTCTGAGGGCGTCCGCCACTGGCAGGGGAAGTGGTGGGGAAGATAGGCCTCCATACCTTGGAGAACCTGGGATGTCCCCAGAGAGGTGGCGTCTGATACCCGACCTGACATATGGACACAGACAAACAGGCACACACAGATACAAACATCCATTCCCACCCTCATGCTCTCATATGCAATTACTCATGGAGCATGAAATTCTAACACTGTGACAACCCTACTATGGAGTTTGCATGTTTTTCCTGTGCCTATATAGGTTTCCTCCATGTACTCTGATTTTCTATTACAGTTCCAAAGACATGCATGTTAGGTTACTTAGTGATTCTGAATTAACCATGAATGTGAGGATAATGAAGTGCTTTGAGGTATTACAATAAAGTGCTCCTTGAAAGCACAGGGAAAATGTGATGTTCTATGACTGGTTAGTAAGAGTAGAAAAGTGTTATATAAATAAAATTACATACCATGTATCTCCAAAAATTATGATTTTTTTTCTCCAGTGAATTGAAGCATCTAGTGTTTCTTTCTGGGTTAGGATAATTAACCTGTTGACCATTTAAAATTGTTGTTTATTGCTGACATAACCTCTTCCTCTTATTCACCAGGTGATCACTATAGGCAGGCACGTGAAAGGATATCACTATATCATCGCAAACTTGGTGAGTCATTTTCCAGTCTTTAAATGAGGCTGACCAAGTATATTTATGTATGTACTGCAGGCTATTTATGTATGACTGTTTAACAATAACAGCGGTTTACATAACTCAGTTTAGATTAGGATCTAATAACAGGTTTACACTTAGTAACTGGGATTCTAAAGCAGGCAGTCACATTTAGACATGCTGTGAGAAGACTACCTTTTGCTTGCACTACTGCAATTTATATAATAGAGCAGTAGTTGCTGAGTATACTAGTCATAACTCATTCCATATCTATTGGCATGCGGACTAGATTGCTTTTGTGACTATTCTCAGTGTCATTCAACAGTATTTTTAGATGTTGCTGATTCTGGCCTTATGTTTAACACCTTTGCTCTAAGTAAATCTCTGAAAAATAGCTGGAGGCACATCATTTGCTCTGCATGATCAAGGCTCCATGAGATCTTAGAAGAAAATAGTGTTTGCATATTAGTATTAAATAAACTTTTTGTAAATTTCAGTAATTGTATATTTTGTTGATCTTGTTCCAGGGTTTTGTGGATGGTGACCTCTCTAAAATCCAGTATGGAGGTGCAAATGTGTCTGGCTTTCAGATTGTAGATTTTGATGATCCTGTGGTGGCAAAGTTTGATCAGCGATGGGAGGCTTTGGAAGAAAAGGAGTATCCTGGAGCTGATATAAGGATTAGAGTAAGATTTGGACATCCAACAATCTTTTTTTTGTTTAATTTAGTGGAGTTTTAGTTATTTCAGCAAAAGTTATATGCTATAAGAAATGGATTAAGATTGCCGGGAGATGGTCTAAGAATCAGGCCAGCAAAAATGTATTCTAATATCAAGTAATCTTTAGTATAATACATAAACAAGTATAATACATACAGCTTGAGTTAATCAAAGTGAGTTGTACATGACTTAGGTGTGCATTAAAATTAAAAGTCACACCTGTAGCACTTCTAGGGAATTCTAGAAGATTTCAGGCTAGACTGAGACATATATGAAAATGATCAATGGGTTTGAGAGCTTCTTTGCCTTCTCTTTAGCTGGCAAATAAAATACTGCACCACATTCAACATAAAAAATGTCAGCTTGGAGGCTCGTTAGTTCATGCCATATGTAGTCTGTACTATGACAAGGGATGAAACCTTGTCATAGTTTCATCCCTTGAATTCTAACCTATGTTAGAAAGATCTGGCTGATGCTTGATGAGTGGTCCCTTGCTATATCGTGGTTCACCATTTGCGGTCTCGCTGTTTCGCATATTTTTTTTTTTGTGTGTTTGCAATTTTGCATGCTTTTTTTTAATATCAGTCAATCTTGTGCCGTGTCTCCTGACAGTACAGAATGCGTTCAGCTTGTCAAATTTACATAAATCTTCAATCGCTGTCAGTGTGACTCTGAAGTGCTGTACTGTATGTTTGTAAGTTTTCTCCCCAACAAACACAACAATGTCGACGATACGTCGTCACCTGCAGGTGCCTTTTGCCTTTCAAACTGATCCATTCACCTGAAATTTCGTGTTAATTCTATGAGATTCACAGTCAACATCAGACATTTTGACATAGGTTAGAATTCCTTAACAGACAGCTCCCTGGTTGGACACCTGGCCAGTTGGTGCCTTGCAGCATTGCCTTTATTGCAACTGTTAAATGAAGTAAAATGTCCCCAAACTATATTTTTTGCCATTATTTTTGTCCTTCAGTATACTTCAGCCCTCACCTATGATGCAGTCCATGTGATGACTGAGGCATTCCGATTCCTGCACAAGCAAAGAATAGATATAAGTCGTCGTGGCAACAGTGGGGACTGTCTAGCTAATCCAGCAGTGCCCTGGGCGCAAGGGGTGGAAATTGAGCGTGCCCTCAAACAGGTAAAAAGGATTTGAATGTCTTTAGTTTGAATGCACAAAGAAGAAATCATAAAAGCTAGGTGTAAGAGTTTAGATCAGAGATGTTGTTGAAAAATCTTGCTGTCTTTTATTTGGTTACTTGTCAAAAGCTATTAAAATTTAATGTTTGAAAATCCATCCATCCATCCATCCATCTTCATCCGCTTTATCCGAGGCCGGGTCGCAGGGGCAGCAGCCTAAGCAAAGAGGCCCAGACCTCCCTCTCCCCAGCCACCTCCTCCAGCTTATCCGGGGGAATACCAAGGCGTTCCCAGGCCAGCCGAGAGATATAATCTCTCCAGCGTGTCCTGGGTCTGCCCCGGGGCCTCCTCCCGATGGGACATGCCTGGAACACCTCACCCAGGAGGCGCCCAGGGGGCATCCTTGTCAGATGCCCGAACCACCTCAGCTGGCTCCTTTCGATGTGGAGCAGCAGCTGCTCTACTCTGAGCCCCTCCCGGATGGCCGAACTTCTCACCCTATCTCTAAGGGAGAGGCCAGCCACCCTTCGGAGGAAGCTCATTTCTGCCGCTTGTACCCGCGATCTCGTTCTTTCGGTCACTACCCACAGCTCATGGCCATAGGTGAGGGTAGGGACGTAGATCGACCGGTAAATTGAGAGCTTCGCTTTTACACTCAGCTCCCTCTTCACCACGACGGACCGGTGCAGCGTCCGCATTACTGCAGCTGCAGCACCAATCCGTCTGTCGATCTCCGGCTCCCTTCTCCCATCACTCGCGAACAAGACCCCGAGATACTTGAACTCCTCCACTTGGGGCAGGAACTCATCCCGACCCGGAGTGGGCACTCCACCCTTTTCCGGCTGAGAACCATGGCCTCAGATTTGGAGGTGCTGATCCTCATTCCCGCTGCTTCACACTCGGCTGCGAACCGTTCCAGTGCGAGCTGGAGGCCCTCACCCGATGAAGCCAACAGAACCACATCATCTGCAAAAATCAGAGATGAGATTCTGAGGCCACCAAAGCGAAAGCCCTCCGCCACTTGGCTGCGCCTAGAAATCCTGTCCATAAAAATTATGAACAGAACCGGAGACAAAGGGCAGCCCTGGCGGAGCCCATCACCCACCGGGAACGAGTCCGACTTATTGCCGGCAATGCGAACCAAGCTCTTGCAACGGTTGTATAGGGATCGAATGGCCCGTAGCAATGGGCCAGACACCCCATACTCCCGCAATCATTTGAAAATTGTTTTAGCAACACAATCAGTCATTTGTTTGAGTGGAAGTAGTGTGTGGTGAAGGTACCAGTGGAGATGACCAAAAGTAGGGTTGCCCTTTGTTAACTTATCCTACTATAGCCATCAGGTGTGCATGAGGTGTGGGTGTGCATGAGATCCAGAAAGTGCCTATTTTCATTTTAATTTTTGTAATTTAATTGACTGAATTTCATTCTTAAGCTGTGCCATTAATAATTCAAATAATGTGTATGCAGGTGCATGTAGATGGTTTAACAGGGAATATACAGTTTGACCAGTACGGGAAAAGGATCAACTATTCGGTGACAATCATGGAGCTTAGGAACAATGGACCTGTTAAGGTAACTAAAACATCAGGTTGCCATAATATGTATCATTAGAACACATTTTCTAGCTTGTATGTGCAAGATATTTGCATAACCTTACTTGTGTCTGTTCACAGATTGGGTATTGGAATGAGGTGGATAAGATGGTTCTGACAAAGTCAGACCTTTACCCAAATGACACAATGGGAATGGAAAATAAGACTGTCATCGTTACAACGATACTGGTAACCCATGAATAGAGTTACAATTGACCATGTCAGTCAATGTCAAACGTTTTCTGTCTTCTATTCTCTAATAGTGCAGTAGTAAAGATGATCCAAAATGTGAAAAAATGAAATTTTGAAGAGGCTGTCTGTCTCCTGATTCCAAACTGGGATCTTGTTCCACAGAAGAGGGGCATGAACGCTGTAGGCTCTGCCTTGCATTCTACTTTTAAATACGCTAGGAACCACAAGTACATCAGCAGTCTGAGAGTGAAGTGCTGTATTGGAATAGTATGGTACTATGAGGTCTTTAAGATAAAATGGGACCAGATTATTCAAGCCTTGTATGATACAGACATTACAGATGTACACATGGAAATCTGTCGAAAGCATTCAGCAGTGTTGGGACTAACGCGTTATTAAGTAACGCGTTTGTTACGAACTTGCATGTCCATGTGTTTGTTTGTGCAGGTGTTGCGTCTTACAGTAACTACGTTATTATTGTGGTAACAAGCACGGTAACTAGTTATTATGCCAAAACCGGGAACGCGTTACTCGTTACTGGGATTTAGATAGGCTCGTTATTCGTTACTTCGTGTGGTGGCTATCGCGGAGCTTCCACAGATTCAATAACATTAGCAAGTGGTGGAAGCCAGCAGGTGGATGAAGGAAAAGGGAGGCAAGAGGAGAGACCCGAAGCGGCCGCTGGTCCGAGAATGTCAGGTGAACTGAACTTCAGGTAAGAAGTTATAAATAAAATAAGATAAAACAAGTTCAACATCATTAACATCATAGCACCCGCCCAGCTGTATAGAAATTCCGTCATGCTAGCTAGTACGCAGTACGAGTTATTGTAACTGACTGTAAAAAGTCAGCATAATGAAAATAAACTCCACCTAAACTTGGTTTATATCTGACCCAGATAGACTGCAGCTCATAACTTCTTACCTGAAGTTCAGTTCACCGCCTCGGGTCTCTGCTCCTCCTGCCTTTCCGTCATCCACCTGCCAGCGTGTTGCATCTGCTGGCCTCCACCACTTGCTAATGTTACTGAATCTGTGGAAGCTCCGCAATAACCACCACCAAACAACTGAGTTATTTTTACACATCTCCCAGCATCTGGCCAATCCACCACCTTTCAGTGTTTATACCGTTACGGGAAAAAAACGAAAAAAAAAAAAAAAACCCATCGGCCCATAAAAACGAAAAATCACCATCAGCCCACCGGAAATGCCCGGTATGCCCGATGGCCAGTCCAGCTATGGCTACACCCGCAGAAACACACATATACACACACACCCTGCCTACACATACAACATGTGGAACATAGACATGACAGCATCGTGCAGAAGACACACACATCAAATAATAGAAATAATAGTCCACACTGCTCACGGACCCTGAGTCCCCGGAGCCGGGTCCGTGACAGATCTCTTAATTTTTAAAGGGAGAATATTCTATAACAACCTCACAAAAGAGGGAGGTTCTCCCTCTTCTCTTTCTCCCCTCCCCTCATTCTCTATAGCAAAAGTTATTTTATTACAATTGTCATGTTTATTCAACACTATACTTCAGTTTGCATAATACCAACATGATTCCTTATCATGTTAAAAAGAAATATGTGGTTTCCCTCTATCATTCTATGTATTTTTCATTTCTGATTACTTCTTTTTGTCCAAAAATCTGTTTTCCTTGTCTTCTCTTTTTAACACCTGTTAAGATCTGCAGTCACATTACATTTAAAACGACTTTTTCTGGTTGTTCATGATAAAAAAAAAAAAACCTTTCTATTTCTCTGTCTTTCTGCCTACTCTACTCACACCCAGACAATTGTTTAGTCTAACTCCTTACACACACACACACAGAGCTCAAGGTCACATCTGCACAGAAAACAAATTCTTAACATTAGAATTATTTCATTGTAATGATTATGTTCTTATTCACCTTAAATTAAATTATTCAGCTTGTTAATTCTTGATTATGTTTTGATCAGGTTTCTGATTTGATTGCAGCAGGAATAACTGCCCATTGAAAGTGCATACATAAAACTCTGTCGCTCTGTGTTACATTATAACACCCACAAAGGCTGGAGTTACTAAATTAATTTACTTAATTTCTGGTTGGAGCTGAGCTGAGGGATCTCAGTCTTCTTGATACAGTCGAATGAAATGTTGTATCTCTGTATATTGTGACCAAATGGTACCATAAATAATCGAAAAAAGGATAGGTCCCCTGGGAGACTCCACAGTTCAGTCCAGACTACACAGACCTGCGGTCACCAATGGAAACAAAAAACTTACAGTTTGTCTAAACCACCACAGAGATGTCCCAGACACCATCCCAGTGCTGCAGCCAGAATTTGATGTCCTGTTGTATGAAATGCTGAACTTATGTGAGGTAGTGCAAGAATAGAACATTCACCATACAAGCAGTTTTTAAGATGTGATTTGTAACCTAATACACAGTCATAGTATTGTGATGCTGACTGAATTTTTTTCAAGGATGTTGTTTTTAAGAAGCTGAAGACAATCTTCTCTAAGAGTTTTGCTGTAAAATGTTACTTTGAGATTGGTCTGTACATTTTTTACACAGCATCAAGATTTTGCATGATCTCACAACAACAAAGTGAGATCTAATTTAAGAGATGGTCCACTGTGTTACAAACAGTGCCATGGGTTTAGATCCAGGGTTTTGAGTTTTGGAGATGTTTAGGGGATTCTAGTTAGCATTTTTAATAATCTTGCATTTTATTTCAGTATTCTGTATTATTTAGTGTTCTTTTCATCTACTAATTGGAAGACTGTTGGTTGATTCCTGGCTGCTGCATGCCAAACATCCTTGTGCAAGATACTACTCTGAGCACTCATTCACTCATTTACACAAGCACCTATTTTATGCCTTTAAGTGCTTTCTATCTATACTCACACACATTCATACTCCAGTCTACTGTATTGTTAACATTTCAATGTGTTTGTGTATATAGGAAGCACCGTATGTGATGCTAAAGAAGAATGCTGAATTGTTTCAAGACAATGACCGTTATGAAGGTACGTTACATCAGGTACTATATGTCTATATGATACTCATAAAAAATGTTTGAAAAGTTATTTACAGCACAGTAAAACATTTTATTTGTTATTTAAACCAAAAAATCTAGACCAAAATTGTCATATCAGTATTCTGTATTGAGACTGACTGAAACTGGACGTTCAGTACAGAATCCCAAAAGGTTGATTCTGTCCATGTGGACGTAGTGTTTTCAGTGGGAGAAAGTGTCACTTGGATGAGTGATGAAGCATTTATCTAAATGACAACACTACGTGCAGATGCACAAAATTAACCTTTGGGATTTCCTTGCCTGGATGATGGCGCATGCATTAAGACGTAAAGTAACGTAGAGCCAAGTCTTACATCCAAGATGGCACCGGAGTGCATGGCTCGCCGTCCACGGCTGTCGGATCCACTTTTGCTCTGCGTGTTTATATTGTTTTTGTCACTTTTATTGAACAACGCTGACTCTCTACTGATCTACGATCGTGAAACTCTCTTAAATATTCGACTTGCCACAGAGAAACTGGTAAGGACTAGCGCTGATGGACAGGACTTTTTCCCACCTCCGCTACTCTCTGGAGTACCGGCTCACCTAGGCTACACCCCTACCCCATCTCATAAGAAGCGCTTTAAACGTCGGAGAAAACGCAGCGGGCTGTTAGTGAAATTGAAATCATATTTAGGTTTTTCATCTGGCAGAGACAGAACAGTTTCCCAATGCACTCTGGCGGAAATCCGACCTTTGCACTGGCGTTTCGTCCCCCGTTGCTTCCTGGAACCTATTGCCACCTGGCTGGTACCTGTTGTCGGCTCGGCTGAGGAGATCCTGCGTCCCCGCCTTCTCTTACCTGGTCTTCGCTGCGGTGGAGTAAATCCGCAGAATCCAGTGAAACAGGTTTCTTGGATGGCTGTCACCGCAATGATGGACCCTACCCGGATTGCTCTGGGTAACGCTAGGTTGTTAGCAAATAAAACGTTCATATTGAAGGATTTCTTCACTTCTCATAATCTGGATTTCCTCTGTGTGACAGAAACCTGGCTAAGTGACGGTGAGTTAAGCGCTTTCTCGGAACTATTACCGCCAGACTGTTCCTATTTTAACTCACCGAGGACTACGGCCGAGGTTGAGGAGTGGCAACAGTTTACAAAAACATTTTGATTTCTCGCCTAGAACATCATGTTGCAATTAGAGGCACTGCCTTGGAGTGGTTCAAGTCATACCTGTCTGACAGAAGTTTCTCTGTCTCACTTGGTAAATTTTATTCATCTTCCGCCCCCCTCCCATGTGGTGTACCCCAAGGATCCATCCTTGGGCCCCTTCTTTTTAGCATGTATTTACTTCCCCTTGGCCATATTATTAAAAAACATAAAATTCCGTTTCATTTTTATGCAGACGACTGTCAAATTTATTTACCCCTGAAACACAATGACCCTAACCCCCTCAGGCCTATTTTAGAATGTCTTAAAGATATCAGAGCATGGCTGGCTCTGAATTTTTTTAATTTTAATGAAAAGAAGACAGAGGTCATTATATTTGGGCCGAGTGGCCCTGGTGTGCCTCCATCTTGGGCCCTCTCACTTCCTGTGTGAAACCAATTGTTTCCAACCTTGGAGTAAAAATTGACACAGCTCTTAAAATGGACAAACAAATAAATACAGTGGTGAGAAATAGCTTTTTTCAGTTGAGGCAGCTTTCTAAAGTCAAACCTTTTATTTCTTTTTATGACTTCGAGAGAGTTTTACACGCATTTGTGACCACTCGCCTTGATTATTGCAATGCGCTTTATATTGGTATTGATCAGGCTTCACAATCACGCTTGCAAATGGTCCAGAATGCTGCTGCTCACCTGCTGACAAGGACACGCAAACGTGAGCACATTACCCCTGTTTTTGCCTCCTTACACTGGTTGCCTGTCCATTTTAGAATTCATTTCAAAATTTTGTTTGCTTTTAAAGTTTTAAATGGCCTGGCTCCTTCTTACCTGTCAGACCTTCTACATCGATACACTCCACGAATGTCTTTCAGGTCAACTGACCAGTCACTCCTTGCTGTCCCCATGTCGAGACTGCTTTTGCTGTTGTGGCCCCCAAAATATGGAATAAACTGCCCTTCCATATTAGGTTGGCCCCAACACTTGAAATGTTTGAATCACTTTTAAAAACTCACTTTTTTTCAAAGGCTTTTTAGGAGTAGTAACAGAGTCAGTTTGTAGTCAGCTGTTGCTCTTAATCTTTTTTATTTTGTTAGTTTTATTCATTGTATATTTTATTGTCTATTTTACTCATGTTTTAATATTTAATATATATACTGATTTATTTTATCATTTTCATTTATGTATTTATTTTACTGTTATTTATATTTATTTCTTTGTCTGCTTAGTGTATGGTTTTTAACGTTTATCTGTTTTATTTTTGGAAAGCACTCTGGTCAACTTTGTTGTTTTAAAATGCTATATAAATAAAGTTGGATTGCATTTATAGATTACATGCTACTGCCACCATTTAAAGTAGCACCATGTGAGTGGCAACCAGTGTGTATAACATTCTGCATATAAAACCTTTCATTATTCATTCCTCTACTTGAAGTATTAATGAAAATAATTTGTTGTTTGAAGTATGTGCCATGAAGATAGCTCTATGATACCACAATAGCATATGTTTTTCCTTACTTTTAAAACTTTTTCAAGACACATAAGGTGCCGTTAATTTAGAGTAAATTTGATATTAAGATATGTGATATTCAATTACACACTACTCTTGTATCTCATATAAGCGACTTTGTTGTTTGGCTGTTTGTACTGATGCAAGGTTACTGTGTCGACCTGGCTGCGGAGATTGCAAAGCACTGTGGGATACGCTACCAGCTGAGGATTGTGGGAGATGGCAAATATGGAGCAAGAGATGCTGAAACCAAAATCTGGAATGGTATGGTTGGAGAGCTGGTATATGGGGTAAGACTTTACACAGGCACAATAAACAGCAGAATGTTTTATTTAACTTGAGCATGAGACAAATTAAATATTGGTGGTAGTGCAAAACAAAAATGGTGTGTGAAAACCATGTTAAAAGCAAAGTTTATAAATATTACTTAAGACATGGAATAGAAATTGTTAAGTACTAGATTTTATCTCTGCTGAACCTCTCTCTTAGAATTGCATGAGCACATTTAACCAAATGCCTGGAAATTTGTGGACATCAACCAACTGCAGCTGCATTTTTCTTTATGGTGGTTTTACCTGCACGTCCTGCAGTGTGAATGACACTTTAAACTTGAAATTTTCTTTACTTTTAATTAGATTAAATTGGTATTAATAGTGATTAATAACATTCATTAAAGATCTGAGTAACTGACCAAACACTCCGATCATTTAAGTTAGAGGAGGCAGTCTGAAAAATCTGGAAAATTAAGCTTTATGTAGCACCAGTTCAGAAAATTTCCTCATGTAAGATTAGCTGATTGTTGGGGTTTCATCTCTAACACTGTGTAATAACTTTAGTAATTTAGTGAGTTACAACGTATTTTTCGACAAATCCATTACATGAGATTCTTGGATGAGACTCAAATAACCATTTAATACCATCCAATCCCCCATTTTATAGATAAAATGGAGAGGATGGGGTGGATTCCAGCTTCATCGCCCAGATTTATTGTTTTGTTCCTGTTCACACTATATTCTTATCTTTTGTAACAAGAACCCAGAACAACAGACAGTTTTGCCAGCACATGACACTTCTTATTTGTGAAAACAGTGGAGGGAGGCTTTTCAACCCCACTCTCTCCAGCTTAGTAATTCCCTACTCTCCCCTCCATTCAAAGTAGGCTATTGGGTCATGAAGGTGTCCCGAATTCTTTGATGTTGGGCTGAGAACAAACAACCAATACTCAGAGCAGGTCTAGTCAATCCACAATTATTTATTTAGCTTGCATGCAAGGGAGATGTACACAATACCACCTTCCGTGTAGTTCTCAAAGAGGAAGCACTTTGATACACAGTTTTATATGTCAGGGTTCACGCCCCTTCGTGCGTAAGCAGATAACATAACATGCATCAGTTACAGTTAGTGACAGCTAGACACGATTCCTTTTTTGGTGATCTTCTACAATTACTCAGAAATCTATCTTAACTGCCTTTCACCCCCACCTGTTTCCTGTTGTTCTCGTTATGAGTCTTATAATAGTAAATGACACATCCTGAGTCCATCCTGTTCTGACTGTCGCTGTGCAAGCATGTATGCAATTACAATCAAAGCACTTCTGGTAATACCCTATGATCTAGCACATTTTATTAGCGGCTGGGTTAATATGGCCTTTGCTGAAATACTGCTTCATGATATATTTTCAACAATTCCCCCTTTTGACCTTCGAAAGAAGGTCACCATACTTCTGATGCTGCTACTCCCCTAGGCACCCCTATTGCATCCATATATGTTAAAAACCCCACAAATAAGTCAAACAAGTAAGTGTACGTCCAGAACAGCACCTTGCATCTACACTGGGCTGTGAGCTGCCTTGCCCTGTTTCCTGAGAACCTTACCCCCTTTTCACCCAGCATAATAGTACAAACCCGCTCTTGCCCACGGGCCAATTTATGTCATGTTTATCCCCTGGAGGCATTCCCTTGGGCTGGATACACCACCGTACACCAGTCCGCTGGGATCTCTCCTACGTCATACTTCTGACTTCCCTTGCTGCTCACTGTAAAATCAAAACAGGTATAGTTAGCGTTTCTTCGGGTAAAAGGTCCCGGAGTAGTTTTATTATCAGTTGGTGGAATTGCACTTCTGGTTATTATAAGCACACAACCAAATCCCCGCGTGTCATTTGAATAGACAGGGCCAGGTTCGGTGAACAGGTGTGGGCGGGTGGCTACGCACGCCACACAGTCTGACACCTTTTGTTCCTTTATATTTTGAAATAGCCAATCTAACCCCAGGTTGATATTTCTATACCCAGTATCTGTCAGTTCTCTTAGTTGTCGCGCTTTCCCTCTCTGGACAGTCTGTCCCCCTTTAACGGCTGGACCAAATGTGGGATGACCACTGTGTTCGGGCAATTAACATAACATAAAAATCACACAAACTATTAGTAAAGCTAATACTCTCAGACCTCCCATTACTTTTCAGCTTCCACCTTTGTGCTCAAACTAGAAACTCTGTCTAAAGGGCTTTTGACCTTCTTTACATTTAAACAGCTAATCTTCTGGGACGGGCAATTCTCTGTGCTCTTCTCCTCTTCTTACTTTAACCTCATGGGTGGACCACCATGAGGTCTTTTTCCACAGACCGGGGGATTATTCTGCCCCCTTTTTGAGGTCTGGGTGTTTCTCTGACTCAGCCAAGTCAGGACTTCTGGCCTTCTTAGTCTGGTCCTTCTGGATTTCCGCCAACCCCTTTGTGGTTATTGCTGTGGTTCTGGAATCCTCTCGAGGTGACCAGTAGGAGCCCAAACGGCATGACCCTTGACCTCAATCACTGACTGGGCCATCTGCTATGCCTGGAATGATGTGTGCTTCTCGCTGGTTCTCTAGGAAAAAATCTGGAGCTCTAGGAACTTATGGTCCATTATAATCTTAAATTTTACCTGTACTTGAATTGTTAATCACACAAATCACCATAAAGTCATAGGAAAAAAAAAATCATAGAAACTATTGTTTCAGGCATGTGGCCCCTGGTGCATGCCTCTAAAGTCTTCTTTGTGCATGTTCCAGTATTCTACAGGTACTTCCTCCTGCAGTCCAGAGATATGGATGTAAAGTTAGGTGAACATCCTTACAGTGTGTAGAATTAAACACTATATGATTGTATAGTTAAATGTGGCTTGTAGGCTAGAATCACTTATGTGATCACAACGACTGCCAAAGCGCTGTAGTAGCAGCAGCTCTTCCAAGTCCATGAAGCAATCACATTGTCCCTGTCACTGTGTCTCTACTTTCCAACAGAAAGCAGATATAGCTATTGCTCCCCTGACAATCACTCTTGTCCGTGAAGAGGTGATAGATTTCTCCAAACCCTTCATGTCTTTGGGAATCTCCATCATGATTAAAAAGCCACAAAAATCCAAACCAGGTGTTTTCTCCTTTCTGGACCCACTGGCCTATGAAATCTGGATGTGCATTGTCTTTGCCTACATAGGAGTTAGTGTTGTTCTCTTTCTGGTAAGTAAGCCTGCTATTATGAATTTGCATGCTTTGTTGAAATCCTCTTTTAGGTGCTATCCTGTTTTCATAAGTATCAGTGCCTAATATGGTTATGTTAAAAGAAGGCATAAATACTATGTTTGAAATAAGTGACATAATACCTACTGACACTTATTGAGACTAATGTATTATGTCTCAAAAAGTGTAGTTCAAGTTTGAAGCCCAACCTTCCTTGCCTCAACTTTAGGGTTAATTTAATAGAAAACTAGAAACTTGCTTCGATTCAGAAAGATTTTATATTTATGATCAATTGATTACATGTAATCTGATTTAACAACGAGGAGGTACACTACAGAGGAGCAGTTTAGTTAAAAATGTGTCATTTCTTAAAGAGCAATTGTGTCTTTTTATGGCTGTATAGTTAGACAGAAGCTCCTCTTCACAGCCTAGGCCTACTTTCTGGCTGGGCTCTTTGAAACAGTGGAAAAAATGAAATGCCTTGTTTTTTGCAAACTTTTAGAAAACCCTGTTATAACAATCTATGTAATTTGTGTATTTCTGTTGACATTCTAATGCTTTGCTGCTGTAGGTATCCAGGTTCAGCCCTTATGAATGGACGCTTGAGGAGCCAGAAGATGGAGCCTTGCCATTAACCACTGAATCCACCAATGAGTTTGGGATCTTTAATTCTCTTTGGTTTTCTTTGGGTGCTTTCATGCGACAGGGTTGTGACATCTCACCAAGGTTGGTATGCCCTTGACATTTCATAGTCATATACGGTATTAGCTCCCGATGTTGTAATCAGTATATTATATTAATATACATTCACTGCCTCGTTAATCAGGAACTGAATATTAATACTAATTAAGGGCTGTAAAACAGGCACAGTTCTTATCATAGACTGAATGAGGTGAGATAAAAGTGCATTAGAAACTCTGTTCATGCTACAATTGTTCTGTTCTACTTCAACCCTAATATTTTTACACTGACTTGGTATAGCATCATGTTTGTAATGTTAACTATGGCCATGAAGAGATGTATGTGGTCATTGTTAAACTGTCCAGTTTGGGTGAGGCTGTTGCCACTATGGCATTGCTGCTGTAGCTAGCTGTGTTGGGCAAGTCACTGTAGTCTGTCAGCTGAAAATATTTTCTTTATCCACAATGACTTATATATACCAGTCAAAAGTTTGGACACACCTTCTCATTTAATGTTGTTTCTCTGCTCCATATATTTTGCTCCATCAAATATTGATGGAGCAAAATATATGGAATTATGTAGCAGTATTTTGGATTCCTGAAAGTAGCCACACTTTGCTTTGTTCACAGTGCTGAAAACTTTTGGCCTTTTCTCAATGAGCTTCATGATGTAGCCACCTGAAATGGTTTCACCTCACAGGTGTGCCTGTCAGGGTTCAGTGGTGGAATTCCTTGCCTTCTTAATGGAGTTGGGACCATCAGTTGTGTTGAGCAGATGTCAGGTTGGTACACAGCTGACAGCTCTATTTGACAGCTATTCAAATTCATATTATGGCAAGAACCAATCAGCTAAGTAGAAATGACAGCTAAGAGAATTATCAGTCTATCATTACTTTTAGAACTTTTAGAACCAAGAAGGAGACCTGACCTAAAACCCAAAGGAGATGGTTTCGGATGGAATGGACCGCAGAGTAAAGGTAAACAGGCCAACAAGTGCTCAGCATCTCTGGAAACTCCTTCAAGATGCTTGGAAAACCATTTCAAGTGACGACCTCATGAAACTCATCAAGAGAATGCCAACAGTGTGTAAAGCAGTAATCAAAGCAAAGGCTGTTACGAAGAATCTTAAATATGAAACATGGTTTGAGTTATTTCACACTTTTTATTACACAATTCCATGTGTGTTCATTTACAGTTTTGATGCCTTCAGTAAGAATCTACAATGTGTCAAATCATAACAACAAGTGCCTCAAGATGTAATTGAATGAATTTGTCATGAGTCCTAGAACAGTTTAATTTGATTCATGTGTTTATGTGGGCAGGTCTCTTTCAGGACGTATAGTTGGTGGGGTGTGGTGGTTTTTCACTCTGATCATTATCTCATCATACACTGCTAACCTGGCTGCCTTCCTCACGGTGGAGAGGATGGTGTCTCCCATTGAGAGTGCTGAAGACTTGGCTAAGCAGACGGAGATAGCATATGGAACACTGGACTCTGGATCCACCAAGGAGTTTTTCAGGGTAAGGACTTTTAGTATCAGCTGGACAATAGGAAGAGCCTGCTTCAGCACTTCCACGCACCTAGAGTGTTTATGAAATTTATTGTTTCAAATGGGAATCCTTAGATGACAAAATATGATGATTGTAGTCTCGCAACTTAATCCAAAATTTCCGATAGATCTTTCCTTGGAGTTCAACTGAATCATGTCCTGAAACCTGTCCTCTTTATAAGCTGAAAGATATATTTGTCCCCAAAACAAAATTTTGTCATCCAAAAGAAAACTTGAATTCAAGTCAGCATGGTTTCAGGCCCTTTGTATGTTAATTTTTTGTATGTCACATTCATTTAACTTAGTTTCACATAGTGGTTCAACGGCACACAACTGAGCTAGATGTGGGAGGAAGTGAGCAGCTTTAGAGAATCTATCAACGACGGTGAGAATGACGCTCTTTCCAGAGGAGCTGGGGAGACCAGTAACAAAATCAAGGGAGATGTGAGACCAAGGCCGGTGAGGTGTTGTGAGCGAGTGGAGCTGACCTAGGGGGTGCTTAGTGGATGGCTTGTTGTGAGCGCAAATGGCACAGGCTGACACATATTCCTTTACGTCCTTTATTAGAAATTTCCATCAGAAATGTCGTCTAAGGAGTTGTATTGTTCTACTCACGCCAGGGTGGCACGAAAATCGTGCAGTGTGAATCCAATGAATGACCGCCCCATGGGCGGTAGCGGGGACGAAGTGCCGCCCAGGTGGCTTGGTACCTGGGTTGGGGTCCCCTGCGAGGGCCTGGCGGATAGTCTCCTCAATGTCCCAGATGAGAGCGCCTAAAACGCAGGCAGGGGGCAGGACAGTGGCGGGAGAGGATGCTTCAGTGTCCAAGGAACACTGACGGAAGAGCGCGTCAGGCTTGCATTCCGTGACCCTGGGCGATAGGAGAGAGTGAAGTCAAAGTGAGTGAAGAATGGAGACCAGCGGGCTTGCCATGAGTTTAATCTTTTGGCCGTTCTGAGGTAAGTTAAATTTTTATGGTCTGTCCATATGAGGAAAGGCTGTTCCGCCCCCTCCAGCCAGTGGCGCCATTCTTCTAAGGCAAGTTTTATAGCCAGGAGCTCCCTGTCGCCAATGTCATAGTTTCTCTCCGTGGGGGTGAGTCGGCATGAGAAGTAGGCGCATGGCTGGAGCTTACCTTGTGGCCCGGACCGCTGGGAGAGAACTGCCCCAACTTCGGTGTCGGACGCATCAACATCCACGATAAACTGCTTTTTTTTTGTGTGTGTGTGTGTCCTGTCTGGCACTGTAGCAATCAGAATTATTGTCTGAAGGCCAAGAAAAATGCCCAACAGATTTACTTTCCCAAGTGGGCCTTTTGCTATACTGGTCATCTTGATTGTCATAGTTTATTTGATCTTTATTAGTTATTTTTATATTTTTATAAGTTATTGTAATCAGGCCAGACTGGACCCGGTGACGGGAAAGAAAAACAAGAAGAACAGTTCAGAAGAAAGTTAACAGAAGGAGAGGGAAAGAAAAAGGAGAAAAGAGATAGTGAGAAAAGACTGCTTCATCACCTTTGTCTTTTTTTTCCCTCTTTTTCTTTTCCTGGATCACCTGTTGAGAAAGAAAAAAGAAAACAAGCAGAAGGAAACTAGAGCAATAGAATAAACAACATCATGATGATCTATGGGAATATAACAGTTAATACTAAATGTTAAACATTATTGTGCAGCACGTAAGATCGACAGCGCACAGTGTGCTTTAAGGTCGTAGCCAATAAGGGTATAGTTTTTTGTGTGTGAGCACCCGTCTGTACACCTGTGAGCATGAATGCGCTTGTTTTTAAAAGGTTCCTACATGTTCCTACATATCTGCTAGAGGGTGTGGGGAGCCACAGCCCCGTCCACCAGGGCATGAAGCAGGTATGGAGGAGATCAAAACTCCAGACATCCGGAGGCTCTCAGAACACAAGAGACCAAGGAAGACCAATAGAGGGGCAGCCGTGCCACTATCCCAGAAAGAGCTGAGGAGAGTCCCAGATGAGGGGTCACTCAGCAGCCGCGGAGCATAAGCAGTGACGTGCCCGGGGAGCGCCGCCTGCAGCCAGCTGCGCCAGAGTGACCAAGGCCGAGGGCACCCCACCCCCGAAGTGGCCCGAGCGAGCCCCAGGCTCCAGGCCCCGATAAGCAGCCACCAAGGAGTGAGCCGGTGTGACGCCCATCCCCGGACACAAAGACCCACCAACGCACCGATGTCTGAGGGCGTCTGCCACTGGCAGGGGAAGTGGTGGGGGGAGATAGGCCTCCATACCTTGGATGGCCTGAGATGTCCCTAGAGAGGTGGCGTCTGATACCCGACCTGACATATGGACACAGACATACAGGCACATATGTCAGGCACTCACCCAACGTGGAGACAGACATAAAGAGACGCTGTACACACGATCACACTCCCCAAGCGTACTCTAAGCCCCAGGTCTAGGTACCCTTGCCCCTGGAGGGGGAAACTGCACCCAGACCCAGGTGGTGTTACCCTTTTCCCTGCGGTGGGGAGATGCAGACCGCCCCGACTCCGCAGCAGCAGGGAGGCCCCACATTCCAGACGCCAGTCGAACGGCCAACTCCTCCTCCTGGCCCCCCTGCTCCATCAGGCCGCAGAGAACGGGGGTGTGAGAAGATTCCAAACCTCCCTCCACCCGCTCATATGTATTGTTGATGCATGTGTGTTCTAAGGTGCATTTAAAACCCAGGAGGACATGGAGCGGCATCCTGCGCCAGGGCTGGGCCCCCATACACCCACCCGCCCACAACCCCGGCAACACACCAACCAGGGCCCCAGCCCGGAGACGGAGCACCCCCACAACCCCACGCCCGTCCCGGACCCACCCCGGGGCAGCCAGGCTACCAGGTCAGTAACCCACGTCCGTCAGCACAGACCCTCCCCTAGCCCCACTGCACGCAGCTACGAGGAAACCGTCACCTAAGAGCCAACAGAGCCCTTAATAGGCCATGACCGCTACCCCAGGTTGAGCCCTCCAAGGTAGATGCTCCTGGGGAACCCCCCGACGCCCTAAGCCTGTCCCTACCCCCACACCAATCACAACAGCAAAGGTGGGACCAAACTATGACCCCCCATCCCTGCTAGGTGATGGAGCTGATCAAAGGAGCCCAGAGCAATTGATCTGATGTGGTAGCAGAGGCTCATCAAGACTAATGTAATCTAATAGATAATTTCTATATTGGTTAGAATTAAGATTATTTTTATTTTTCCAGTTCATGAGGACTTGGCTATGCATAGGGCAGTGAAAACCATATGGGCGATATTCTTTTCTGTAGTGACATTATCTAAGCTGCCCAACAAACACACTAAGGGGGAAGTTGGAATGTTACATTTCAGACACTTTGATAAGTCCTCACATATCTCGCGCCAAAACTTCTGAACTGGTGGACAGAACCAAAGAGCGTGGATATAATTGTCCGGTGAATTGGTTTGGCAGTGTGAGCAGTTGTTGGTAGACGTATAACCCATCTTGAACATCCGATGACCTGTATAATGCACTCTATGTAGTATTTTGTATTGAATTAATTGAAGACTGGGATTTCTAATTAGATGAAAGGTTTTTAAGCAAATCTGAGACCAGAAGTTTTGGTCTAAGTTAACTGATAAATCCGCTTCCCATTTTGCAATAGGAAGTGATATTGATTCATCTGTTTTAGAAAGCATTCTGTAAATTTTGGAAAGTAATTTGGGGGTTTTAAGAGTAAGAAATTGAACCACACTTGGTGGTGTTTGTAGTTCAACTTGACCCGGTTTAAATTTCTTTTTTACTATGGATTTAATTTGTTGATATTCTAAAAATCTTTTCTTGTTGATCCCATATTGTGTAACTAGTCTGTCAAATGGAATAAATTCTGTTCCTTCTAGTATATGTTCTAAGTATTTGATTCCTTTACCACTCCAATCTGAAAGGTTTATCATATTATTGTTTTATAATATGTCAGGATTGTTCCAGATAGATGTACGTTTGCATGGGATTAATGAAGACTCCGTCAATTTTAGAAACTCCCACCATGCTGTCAGAGAAGAGCTGATGTTGACGCTTTTGAAGCATTCATGTCGTTGGATGTTTGAGCTGATAAGCTCTAGATTATTGCAAAGTGCTTGTTCTACATCTAGCCAAGGTTCATCTAAGAGGGTATGTTTTAGCCATCCTGAGATAAACTGAAGCCTGTTGGCTAAGAAGTAGTGCTGAAAGTTAGGTACTTCTAATCCTCCTTTATCCTTGGTCTTTTGTAGTGTTTTTAAGCTTATACGTGGGGGTTTATTTTTCCAAAGGAATTTGGACATACATGAATCTAGAGATCTGAACCAATCTTGTGGTGGTTTAGTTGGGATCATTGAGAATAAATAATTTATTTTTGGTAAGACCATCATTTTTATAGCGGCAACCCTTCCCATGAGTGATATGGGTAAACATTTCCACCTAGCCAGATCACCTTCTACTTTCTTTAAAAGTGGGATATGGTTTAATTTAGTTAGATTTGCAAGCTTGGGAGAAACATTAATACCTAAATATTTTATATTTCCCGATTGCAGTGGTGTAGAAAAGGAGTTATGGAAGGAGCAATTAATCAGAAGGACTGTAGATTTTGACCAGTTAATTGAGTAATCTGATATTCTTGCAAAAGAGTTTATCAATTCAATCCCCTCAGAGATATTGGTTTGTGAGTTTTGGAGAAAAAGTAACACATCATCCGCATAAAGGCTGATTTTATGTTCCACGTTCTTGCATTTTATGCCCTTAATTACTGTATTCTATCTAATTGCTGCTGCTAGTGGTTCAATAAAAATTGCAAACAGTGAAGGGGAGAGTGGGCATCCCTGCCTGGTGCCCCTCAGGAGACAGAAGCTGGAGGATTTTTGGTCATTTGTTTTGACACAAGCTGTTGGGGAATTATATAATATTTTTAACCAGTTTATGAAAGAGGATCCAAAACCAAATTTGTGTAAAGTTGCAAATAGAAATTTCCAGTTAACTCTGTCAAATGCTTTTTCTGCATCTAAAGAAAATATTGTAGTTTCAAGGTTTTTACTGTATGAGTAGTCTATCAAATTAAGTAATCTACGTGTATTTGTTGATGAGTGCCTACCTTTTATGAAACCAGTTTGGTCAGGATGAATTAAGAGGGGGTTATTTTCTCCAGTCTCTTTGAGAGAGCTTTGCAGATTATTTTAAGGTCTACATTTATAAGGGATATTGGACGATAGCTTGAGGGATATACAGGGTCTTTGCCTGGTTTTAGCAGGAGATTAATATTTGCAGAATTCATATTTGATGGAAGTCTGCCCTTTTCTTTGATTTCCAACAACGTTCTGTAAAAAACTGGTGCTAGAATCGACCAGAATTCTTTGTAGAATTCTGCAGGAAAACCGTCTGGACCTGGAGCCTTATTATTGGGCATACTTATCAGAGCTTCCTGGAGTTCACCTGGGGTCAGTGGTGAATCCAGTGCCATTGCTTGAGTGTCCAATAATTTTGGAAGAGTTATGTTGTCCAAAAACTGATCAATTTCCTTTTTAGATGGGTTTATTTGTGGTGAATACAACGTTTTATAGAAATCCCTGAAAATGTTGTTTATTTGTATCGGTTCATATATTGTGTTCCCAGATGAATCTTGAACAGCACATATAGTTGTTTTTTCTTTCTTTATTTTTAGCTGGTTTGCTAGAACTTGACCGGATTTATTACCATGTTCATAATTTTGTAAGCGTAGTCTTTGTACTAAGAATTTTGGTTTTTTTTTTAATCAATTATCTCATTTAATTCTAGTTTTGTTTTGCGTATTTTGTTCAATGTTTCCTGATCTTGGTGGGACTCGTAGGCTTCTTCTAGTGATTTGATGTTTTTTTCTAATTCCTGAATATTTTTGTTTTCTTTTTTCTTTTTATGTGATGAGAAAGAAATTATTTTACCTCTCATCACAGCTTTCCCTGCTTCCCATAGAACAGAAGCTGATGTTTCGGGAGTGTCATTATAGTCCAAATATGAAGTCCACTCTTTTTTAAAATATTTAATAAAGTCTTCATCTTTAAGCAGCGATGTATTAAATCTCCAGTTTTTACTTGGCGTAGTATTATTCTTGTTCATTAGTGTTAAAGATACAGGAGCATGATCGCTGACAGCTATAGGGTGAATCTCAGTGTCTGAAATGTCACTCAGCAGTGAGCTGCTGACCAAAAAATAATCCAGATGAGAGTAGGAGTGATGAACAAGTATATTCCTTACTAGTGGGGTGAAGGGAGCGCCATGCATCGCAAAGACCAAAGTCGCTCATATACTGTTTGATTATATTTGTGGGTTCCTGCTGTATTGAGCCTATCCATGTCTTCATTTAGTCCAAGGTTGAGGTCGCCTCCAAGAACAAGTGTGCCATCTAAGTGTTCAGAGAGTGCGCTGAAAAAACCGTGAAAGAATGAGGGATCATCAACATTTGGACCATATACACTTACAATACATAGCTTTTTATCAAGTATAGATAGTTTAATGATTAAGAATCTGCCCTCTGGATCTATAACTGTATCGAGTACTGTGAAATTAATATTTTTATGTATTAAAATTGCTACTCCCCTTTGTCTAGAATTATAACAAGCTGAGAACACATTGGGAAACTCAGGTGTTTTAAGTTCATTCGAACCTCTAAGAGGTCTGTGGGTCTCTTGTAAAAGGACAACATCTGCCTGTAGTTTTTTGAGTTGGTTAAATATTTTTAACCTCTTTTCTCTGGAGCCAGCTCCATTTATATTCCATGTACCAAAACCTCAGTGCCCCCATAGATGTCTGTGTATAACTAGGGGTGTACGCTGTGTGTGTCACTTCGACAGGTGGAGAGAATACATCACTTGTTCGTAAATAAAGAGAAGGAGAGAGAGAAAGAATGTGTGGCGAGATGCTCCCTGAGTCTGACTATGTGTGTGCATATTTACTAATATGAGTACGCTTGGCTTAAGTGCGTGTATCTCATAGGTCTGCGTGCGCTGTCTGTGTGCTGCCGTTGAGCGCATGATTGTGCGTGATCGTGCTGTGCGTATGTGTCGAAATAAAGGATGTTGTTTGTGGAAGTGTGGAAGCAGGTGATTGAAGCAGTGAAAGAAATAAAGAAAGAAACAAAGGACATTGGTGAGCGGCATAAAAACAAGAGGGGAAAAAGAGAGGAAAAAAACGAGAAGGGAAAAAAAACAAACAAACCCGGAAACATTCCAATCAAACCGTTGACGGAGAGTGACGGTGTTAATTCTGCTATCATATCACACTTAAGATGCGATTTGATACTGGTAAGTTAAACAGATGTTAATGTTAAGTTAATGCAAGTTAGTGTGAGTGGATAGGGAAAGGGTGTAGCGGATTCTTATCTGGTGTGAAGTTAATACAGCCACGGAGTGATGTTGGGGTCGCGGTGAAGCTGTCCATCCACAGCGATGACAGCGCGGGAGCCCTTCTGGATGAAGCCGCGTCGGATTGGGAAGAGGACCCTGCGTCGTTCCAGGATCTCTTTGGTCGTTCACGCTGAAGTCCGTTCCCTTTAATTCCCTGCCACGGCTTTTCACCTGTTCCTTTTGTTTGAAGTGGCCGAATTTGGCCACAATAGGACGTGTCTCAATTTTGGCCGGGGAAGATGCACTCTGAGCCTTCTTCATGACTAAATCTTGGAAACAGCGGTCAATGTAATCTTGGAGAGCGTCTAAATTCTCCCCGTTGTCCTCCAGGGTGTTAGGGTTAGGACAGATGTTGTTAGTTATATGACAATTTATTAGTATATTTGGTAATACTGAAGCTTAAAGAAACTTTGTTCAATTCTAAACTACCATTCGCTTTAATTTTCCGCCAAAATCTTCTGGGTCTGACGTCAGTTACAGCATGAGTCGCTTACCTTGTACGTCACTTCCGTCACTTACCTCCTCAGTCCGTCACTCCCCACGATAAACTGCTTAGAAGTATCAGGATGGATTAGAATGGGTGCGGATGTAAAAATGTGCTTCAACTTAGCGAAAGCTGAGTGGGCTTCTGGGGGCCAGGTGAAAGGTACCGTAGATGAGGTGAAACAGGTGAGAGGCGCAGCCACTTGGCTGTAGTTCCGAATGAAGTGGCGGTAAAAAGTCCGCGTCCCCAAGGAAGCTTTGAAGCTTTTTCCGTGACTCTGGGACCGGCCATTCCAGCACCGCCTTGACCTTTACTAGGTCGGTCTTCACCTGTCCTCCTGCCAAAATGTAGCCCAAAAAGGAAATAGATGAGGCGTGGAACTCACACTTTTCTGCCTTGACGTATAATCTGTTCTCGAGCAGCCGCTGTAGCACACTCCTTACGTGGACGTGATTCTCTTCAAGGGTCCTGGAGAAAATCAGAATGTCGTCCAGATACACAAAAACAAACAAGTTCAAAAAGTCTTGTAACACATCATTTACTAGGGCCGGAAAAACCGCTGGGGCATTAGTTAAGGCGAATGGCATTACCAAATATTCAAAGTGCCCTAATGGAGTGTTGAAAGCAGTCTTCCACTCATCACCTTTTCGTATTCGAACTAGGTGATAAGCAATCCGTAGGTCCAACTTCGTAAAAACTGTGGCTTCCTGGAGAGACTCGAAAACAGAGTTGATTAGTGGGAGAGGGTATTTATTTTTTACAGTAACATCGTTAAAACCTCGATAATCGATACATGGCCACAGCGACCCATCCTTCTTTCATACAAAGAAGAAGCCCGCAGCAACTGGGGAGAAAGAAGGTCTAATTATTCCTGCTGCCAGCGACTTCTGGATGTAGTTCTCCATAGATTCTCTCTCAGGACGGGACAGGTTATACAGTCTACTAGAGGGCAACGGGGCTTCCGGAAGTAAGTCAATGGTGCAATCGTATGGTCGGTGAGGCGGTAGAGCGAGCCTTGTCTTTATTGAACACTCCCTGTAAATCATGATACTCTGGAGGGAAGGTCTGGTGCTTGTGACAGGGGTGGAGCTCGATCTGCTGTTGCAGTGGGAATGGCTGACCTCAAACAGTTCGCCAAGCAAAACAGGCTCCAGCTGGTGATTTTTTTCCCCGGTCCAATTAACTCATTCACTGCCATTGACGTCTATAGCCGTCAATTGCAGTGAATGAGTCAATGGGTTTAACTCATTCACTGCCAATGGCTGGCAGTGAATGAGTTAATGTGAGGATTATGTCTCTGCAACCAGGGGGTGAGTAAAAATTGTATTTAGTACATCATGGACGAGGGCTTGGAATACTACCAGGGAAGTCGAGAGTTTGATTTGATTTTGATTTTATTGATTAGCATTCAAATTCAAATCTCAGTGAAAACAGTGAAAAAACAAAAAAACAAAAAAACAAAAACAGTGAAAACAGAACAAAAATCTACCATAAAGAAAGAAAGCATGAGACAAGGCTAATCAAAAGGTATTGGCTGAAGCATTTGCTTATTACGCCAACCCTTTTCACAAAATATCTTTTTGTATGCAGCTCCTGTACACAGGGCTTGAAGAAAATAATAAAACAAAGCAAAAACCAAACAAACAAACAAACAAAAAAAAAAACAAAGAAAAAAAAAACTTTCCACCTTAGATAAGTAACTACATCAAAGCAAAAGAATCAAGAGGTTGTTTTTTTTTTCTCCTTTTTGCTCTTTTCATTCTTGATTTATATATTTTTCTATTACTCTATTTTTAAACATGTTTTTAAACAAGGAAAATGAACTACACCTTTTTAAATCACTGTCATAACTATTCCACAGGTTAACTCCTCTAACAGAAACACATCTCTGCTTTATATTTGTCCTTATCTTGTTTTTTTTTAAAGAAATCTGTTCCAAAGCAAAGCAAGTTATTTTGTGCTTTATACATTATCTGTGCCATTTTATATTCAACTAAATCATAAAATTTCAGGGTATTCAGATTAATAATCAAAATGTTAGTTGGTTCTATATAGTTTGATTGGTTTATAATTCTTATAGCTTTTTTTTGTAACTTGAAAATATGAAGAGTGTTCGTTTTATATGCATTACCCCATATCTCCAGACAGTAAGTCATATATGGAAGCAACAGAGGACAATAAAGTGTGTATAATGATTTTTTGTTCAGGACATGCTTTGTTTTATAGAGAATAGCAATGGTTTTTGACATTTTTGTTTTCACGTGGTTTATATGAGACTTCCAACTCAGCTTATCATCAATTATCACTCCAAGAAATTTATTTTCGTACACTCTTTCAATTTCAATTCCATTAACCCTGATTTTAGATACATTTTTCATTTGTCTAGTGCCAAAAATAATCAATTTTGTTTTCTTTATATTTAATGATAACTTATTTACATCAAACCAGTTTTTTAATATATTTAACTCCTTTTCCGCTGTAGTCAGAAGCTGTTCTAAGTTTTTACCTGAGCAGTACAGAGTGGTATCATCAGCAAACAATACACATTTTAACAGTTTGGAAACATTACATATGTCATTTATATATAATATAAATAATTTAGGGCCCAGCACAGAGCCCTGAGGAACACCACAAGTTACCTTCAACTGCTTAGATTTTACATTATTGAATTCGACATATTGATATCTTTCATCCAGGTAACTTTTCATCCACTTGTATGCTATCCCTCTTATGCCATATCTCTCTAGTTTATTCATTAATATAGAATGATCAATTGTATCAAACGCCTTTTTTAAGTCTATAAAAACACCAACAGTATATTCCTTATTATCTATAGCATTAGATATCCCTTCAACAAGTTCCATCACTGCCATTGAAGTGGACCTTTTCACTCTAAAGCCATATTGGTTATCACTTAGGAGATTATGCTTCTCAATATATTTATCAAGTCTATTAACAAATAACTTTTCTAAAATTTTTGAGAACTGTGGGAGTAGTGATATTGGCCTATAATTGGTAAACTGACATCTCTCTCCGTTTTTATGGATTGGAATAACTTTTGCTATTTTCATTTGTGAGGGAAACACACCAGTTTGAAAGGACAGATTACAAATGTATGCGAAAGGTTGCACTATATATTCTATAATACTTTTAACTAATATCATGTCAATACCAAAACAGTCAGTGGACTTTTTATTTTTAAATGTCTTCACAATGTTAATTATTTCTCTATGAGTTGCAGCACCAATAAGGACACATTCTGAGTAATATGTTTATTTAGGTCGTTATTATTTCTTGACTCTGGAATTTCTTTTGCTAAATTAAAGCCAACATTTACAAAGAAATCATTAAATTCATTTGCAATGTCTTTAGTTTTATCAAGCACAATATCTTTATCTTTTTTAAAATAATCTGGATAATTCTTATTTTTTGAGCCCTTTTTGATTATACTGTTTAATATCCTCCATGTTTCTTGTGTGTTACTTCTACTTTGCTCCAATAATTTGTGGTAATATTCTTTCTTACTTGTTCTTATAATATTTACTAATTTATTTTTATATAACTTGTACTTTATTTCAGCATCTTTTGTCCTCTGTTTTATGAATCTCTTATATAGATTATTTTTCTTTTTACATGCATCTTCTATCCCCTTTGTGATCCATGGCTTATTTGATCTGTGATGCTTTCTAGTGATTTTCATTAAAGGACAATGTTTTTCATATAGTGAAATTACAGTTGATAAGAATGCATCATACGCACTATTTGAATCTTCATTTGCAAAAACCTCATTCCAATTGTGTTCCTTTAAGTCCACCTGGAGGGCAGCAATGGCTCTTGTTGTTCTATGTCGTATCATATCAAATATTTGATTCTTTTGTTTAGTTTTAATCCCAAAATAATTTTGAAAAATTGCAAAAACAGGAAGATGATCGCTTATATCAGTTATAAGAAGTCCACCTACTATTTCATGGTCAATTTTATTTGTGAATATATTATCTATCAATGTAGCTGTATCAATTGTTATTCTACTTGGTTTTATAATTACAGGGAAAAGGGAGTTACTATACATTGTATTTATGAAATCTGTTGTTTTCTGATGTCCATTTGGGTTTAGCAAATCTATATTAAAATCACCACAAATTATTTGCACTTTTTTATCATTTAGGTTGCTAAACATAGCAGCAAGTTTTTCATTGAATATCTCAAGGCATGAACCTGGTGTCCTATAGATGCAACTTATAATTATATTGTTAGCTTTTTCAACATGAATTTCAATAGTGACACATTCCAATATGTTATCTATGGTGCTTGACATGCATTCAATCAGACTACATTTCAAAACTTTATCTACATATAAAGCAACACCGCCTCCTTTTTTATTCACCCTGTTCATTGTAAATAATTCGTATCCTTCCAGTCCCATTTCACTAACTTTCTCATTATCGAGCCATGTTTCTGATATTGCAATTATATTAAACTTTTTTAACTTACTTAAACATTCTGTAATTTTAGAAAATTTTTTATACAGGCTTCTACTATTGAAATGTATGACCGACAATGCATTTGCCATTTTAATATTCACATTGAATTGGTCGTCTGTATAGTACTCACAAGTATTATTGGTGTTATTGTAGAAGTGGGTATCTGGGTCAATGTTACTTTCAGGGTCATGCATGTTGTGCTCTGCATAGTTAAACGTTTTGAAGTTCATTTTCTCAGTATGTGTGGCAAAATAACCACCTTGACAGTCCTTTTCATAATCAAAGTCTTCCTCTTCAATATCTCCGAATGGAAACCTATAATCTGTGTCCAAACTTGTTATTTATGTGTTTTTGTTGTTGTTGTTTCCATTGTTTTTGAGCCGTAAGGCCAGAAACACTTTCCATACCCATTGTTCATTATCCAATCGTCACTTTTCCAATAGATTCCATAGCAGATTCCTGATTATTTATATTGCTCTAAGTCTTTGAGTTCTCTTATCATCACAACTTTCGCTTCTTCGGGATTGCCATTTAGTCTTATCATTACTTTGCAGTTCCTCGTCCATGTCGCTTGTATCTTATTTTGTTTTCTCAGGCTGCGTGCCTGTCTTGCAATTTCAGCAGTCTTTTTCGTTAAATGTTCATTTAAATACACACCAGTCCCTTTTAGCTTCTTACCCTGTTTCAGTAACTCAATCTTTGTTTTGCGACTCACAAACCGAAGAATGATTGCTGGCTTTGTTTTACTGTCTTTTCTGGGGAGCGTGTGGCATGCTGCAATATGATGGCTCTGAATACTTACATTCTTCGTTTGAAGGAATTTTATCACTTGCTGTTCAAGCGTTTGCAGCTCCTCTACCGGGGCATCTTCACCGTCTTTACCTCCGCCAGCTGTTACTCTGGCGTAGGTTCGGTGTTGCGTCTCCAGACCACTTATGACTAAATCATCCATTCTTGTGTATTGTTCAAGGTCCTCGATTCGCCGTTCCAAGTCGTCTATTTTCTTGTCCTTGTCCTTTATGGGGTTTTTTAGTTGTTTTATTTCATCCATTAGGTCATGTAGCATACCTTGTTGTTTAGCCACTTTGCTCAGTTCATCAGACATGAAATTAAGCGATTTCCTAATCTCCTCCAACTCCTCTTCAACTCCTGGGTTAGCTTTTTTAGGTGGCATTTTGAAAATGATGAGATTGGTATTTCCTTGTGATGGCCCGTTGAAGTCACTGTTGATTTACTTGTTGGTGCCTTGCTAGAGGAGCCTGGGCCCAGTGGCTGCTGGAGGATCCTGGGCCTAGTGACTGCTGGAAGAGCCTGGGCCTGGTGGCTGCTGGAGGATCCTGGGCCTGGTGGCTGCTGGAAGAGCCTGGGCCTGGTGGCTGCTGGAGGATCCTGGGCCTGGTGGCTGCTGGAAGAGCCTGGGCCTGGTGGCTGCTGGAAGAGCCTGGGCCTGGTGGCTGCTGGAGGATCCTGGAGGAGCCTGGGCCTGGTGGCTGCTGGAAGATCCTGGGCCTGGTGGCTGCTGGAGGATCCTGGGCCTGGTGGCTGCTGGAGGATCCTGGGCCTGGTGGCTGCTGGAGGATCCTGGGCCTGGTGGCTGCTGCAGGATCCTGGGCCTGGTGGCTGCTGGAAGAGCCTGGGCCTGGTGGCTGCTGGAAGAGCCTGGGCCTGGTGGCTGCTGGAGGATCCTGGGCCTGGTGGCTGCTGGAGGATCCTGGGCCTGGTGGCTGCTGGAAGAGCCTGGGCCTGGTGGCATCACATCAGTCCTTCAATCAGACCTACAACAAACGTCTTCCGTCTCTCACCCCAACCGGTCGCAGCAGATGGCCGCCCCAACCTTCAGGGTCATACGTCACATGAAAACCAAAATAATTCCAAATGCCAGATCTGAATGAGGGTGGGGGAGGTTCAATTTGCCATGTTGCAAGGAGAGCTTAACTTCTGTCTCGCTAGCTTGCCCTGCTAGAGTTGGATTATGCCAGCCACTAGTGATTCCTGAATGTATTCCTCCATTGCCTCCCTCTCTGGCCTAGGAAGATTGTATAGCGGACTGGAGGGGAGAGCAGCACCAGAGAGGAGGTTAATAGCACAATCATAGGGATGATGTGGTGGCAGAGAAAGAGCCTTTTCCTTACTGAAGACCATTCTGAGGTCATGGTACTCCTCGAGGACCAGAAATAGATCTAAGATGGTTGTGTACAGCACCAGGAGCTGGAAACTGAGAGTAGAGCTGATTGCAAACAGAGAGAGTGACACGTTAAAATCCAGTTAAGTATTTGCTAGCAGTCCAGTCCAGGTGGGAGTTCTGATTTTTCAACCAGGGAAAACCAAGGATAAGGGATGGAAACATGAAGAGAGTTATTGTTTCCCAATGGTTGGCCGATGTGATTAGCTGCATGGGCTTGGTTTTGTGAGTGATATAGGCAAAACCTTGAGTGGAGGCCGGAATGGGAGGCTTGAGAGGCACCAAGGGAAACCTTGCTGTCGGGCTAGATCCATGTCTATTAAATTTTTCTCACAACCGGACTCCACGAATGCTTGGAGAGAATGAGAGGTCTGATGGTATTTGAGCTTCACAGGGAGGGAGATGGAGTTTAGCTGCACCTGAAACGCCCACCAGTACCCCCAAATTTCAGGTGCCAATGAAATGCCCTGGCCGATCACAGTACAAACTCCTATGCAGGAAAACGCCTCTCTCTCTCCTACGGAGTGAGCCTGGATTGCCTGATTTGCATGGGCTCAGCAGGCTCCTTTGGTAACGGGAACAGGGTACTGGAGGGCGGACACACAACTCAAAGTACTTTGATGTGATGGTGAATTTATTTACAGGTGCACAGTGGGAGAATATGTGAGGTTTCAACTTATTTGCAAATGTGCGGAGAAAGTCTATGGGAGGTTTCCCACGGGGCAGCGAGTCTGAAATGAGGAAGAGGCAGAGAGAAGAACATGCGAGATGCGCTGCCCAGAGTGGGATGTGACTCTACTGTCACATCCCAATGACCCTTTGTTGTCATTGTACATGCAATGAAATTATGGAGGCTCCACAGCATCAGTGCAGGACTAAAATATAAATAGTAAGACAGCAGGCATAAATAACAAACAGGAGAAATGTATACAAAGCAAGAGAAAAGCACATATTGGAGAACAAAGTGCTTGGAAGAAGTGCAAAGCACTTGCTCTGAGTTTAGAGTCCACATGTGAGTGTTCTGAGTGATCAGGGTACTCAGATTAGTGAGGTGAGTGGGCAGGGGTGGGTTGGGGGGGGGGGTTTCTTAAAAGTCCGAATGGCCCAGGGGAATAAACTTTTAGTCTGTCTGTAGGTGTGGGACCCGATTGACCTGAGGTGCTGACCAAACGGGAGCGGGTCAGACAGGTGGTGGGCGGGGTGCAAGGGGTCACCTGTGATGACCTTGTTTTTCTTGAGACAGGAGGAACTGACAATGGCCTCTAAGGGTGGCTGAGGTCAGCCAACTTGACCAGTATTAATTACCCTCTGTGTTGCCTTCCTGTTGTCAGTAGTGGCCCCTGTGTACTAAAGACCCAGCCAGTAGAAGCGCATGCTCTCCACTGAGGAGTGGTAGAAGTCCAGCAGGAGCTTCTGGCCCAGGTTATTCTTCCTCAGGACATGAAGGGCCCCCACCAAGGCCTTGCGAGCCTGTACTGGTGTTTTTAAAAGTTATGTTTGACTTTATGACTTTCTGTGTCGTTTCTGGGATGCTTAGGACTCATATTGCACTGCTGGAAATAGTTTATTTTGATGCATATGCTGTTTTTTGCAAATTTGCATTATAATATTTATTTTCGTTTTTCCTGCAGTATATAAAAATTGGTGTATTTCAAAAATAAAACTATGAAGACACTTAAAATAAATTTCCTGTGGTGGGAAACTATTTTGTGCAACTTTTTTGTATTTACAGTTTCGAAGGATAAGCCTCTTAAATTTCTCTAACTAGAAATATATGTTAAAAAAACAAAAACGATTTTCAATTTTTTTGTAGTTTATTGCACTTTTTTTAAAATTTATGTAATTACTATGCACTTAATGCATACATATTATTAAAATTTGGGCTATAATAGTTGTATTGATGTATATTGTTAAGGGTTCAAATATTGAGGAGGGATACAGGAGGAAATCCAAATAACAACACTGATCCGGCCGGGTGGAGTCAAACGATGATTTTAATGAACACACGTGTATGCAATTCTTCCATAGCTCTAGGCCACTTTGCTCAATAGATCGCGCCGGACAAAGCTTCTGACCATCAATTAACTGACCGAGCTTCAACTCTTTAATAAGCACCAAAATGCAATGTGTATAAAATGATTACAGTTGCTCCTGCAATGAAAGAATATTCCATGATTATGATACCACCTGTAATACAGACTTTAATGTAATGTTAACAGCTTCAATAAATGCTTTAATGCAATGCTGATTAATGCAATAATAAAGATGATGGTTATGAACAGTAGCAGTAAAATAATTTCCCTGATCCCCACAGAACCTACAGTATTACTAGGTTTTAACAGTTTTACAATTTAACATAACATTGCCCAGTGGAGCATTATGGAGCTAGTTTTAGAATATTGTCTTCTGGGATGATGCATCAACTCATTCAGGCTACAGTCATACTCTCTTTACCTTCAAAAGTGCTTTAGGTAAACGCCTTCTTTACATACATTACAGGTTATCTAAAGGTAAGTTATGAAAATTAAGTTATCGCATACTATCTGTGTCTGTTTCTCTTTTTTAGCGTTCTAAAATCGCCTTGTTTGACAAGATGTGGCAGTACATGAAAAACGCAGAACCTTCAGTTTTTGTCAAGAAAACATCAGAGGGTGTCCAGCGTGTCAGGAAATCCAAGGGAAAGTACGCTTACCTGCTGGAGTCCACCATGAATGAGTACATCGAGCAGAGGAAACCCTGTGACACAATGAAAGTTGGAGGAAACCTGGACTCAAAAGGCTATGGCATCGCCACACCAAAAGGATCCCCATTAAGGTGGGTGGATCAGTATAACAATGCTGGCCAACCTGCACTGCCATGTACCATTCACACTACTAACCTGCTGCCTAGCATACCATCCCTCTCCTAATTCCTACAGTTCTTCTCTCTGTATATGTAGATGAAAGAGAATATCATGCTACACTACTTTGAGCTTTAAAGAGATCCAGATTTTTCCTAAACTCAGTAACTTGAAGTCACAGTAATAACCCTGGCTGACAAACTGCTTGTTATCAGGTGGTAATTAGCCAGTGTTCAAGCTGTCCCTGTGCCTATACACATAACTCACTACGGAGAGCAGATAGATTCATCCCAAGGCTTACTGCCAGCTGGGTGTCGCAGTATGCGAGTGTGATGAATGGGACACGGCGGTTAACTCGTTGTTATAATAATCCACCTACCCTGATGACACCATCTCAGTGGTTTGTATTTATTACCATGGTTACCACCTCTGACCAATGGCTAGCGGTGGTTTCCATGACAAATGGGGGATAGGGTGTTTGATTTGCTTCCAGGTCTTAAAGAACCCCTTCAGATAGGCTCCTTTTATCTTGAAAATAAATGTGATGACATTTATAGTGTAAAACATTCTAAACAAACCTGTGCATGTCAAATTAAAGTGTCTTCATATTCTGTTTGATTTTTTTTTTTTAAAGTGTTAGTTATTATTTTTGGCTGCAGGCTTTTCTCCATTGATAACTTGGCTCTTTAAGACCTGGATCAAGGGATTTTTGCAAAGTTTATGACCTAACGCTGCATTCCATTTGAAGTTGGAATTTGCAATTTGCATGTGTGTGTTTGCGTCTGTCTGAGTGTGTACACGTGTGTGTGTGTGTGTGTGTCTGTGTGTGCGTGTGTGTGTGTGTGTGTGTGTGTGTGTCTGGTGGGAGGAGGGAGGGCACTATATGTCACCATAAAATGTTTAAATTACATACGGACAGTTATACATAAATTAGCTTCCCCCTACATTCCCTCAGAGCTGTCTCTTATTTTTTTAATATGTGAAAGTAGTAGTAGTTTTATATTTTTCTTTTATCTCATGCGCAAGAATTTACATACATGTTTACACATGCAGATTAATAGCCTTTTAAAAAAAAATTGCTACAGAAAATACAACAAATTTACATTCATAAATAAACAACATTTAGCACTTTAGATAGACCTATCTAAAGTGGCCCTTAAGAAATAGCTTAAATAAGAAGAATGGTATATAGCTCAACAATATTTGTGTCATATATATGAGAAAAAATATGTACACTTCAGAATCAACAAAGCAAAATCAGAACGGAACACTTTAATAAATGTAGTAAAAAAAAATCAGATGGTATTAAGTGGATTAGCAACAGTGTTGGGGAGTAACGGAATACATGTACCACCGTTACGTATTTAAAATACAAAATATGAGTAACTGTATTGCGTTACAGTTACCGTTTTAAAAGGTGGTATTCAGAATACAGTTACTTTGTTGAAATGAATGGATTACATGGCGGTATTTTCTTGTTTCATAAGGCTATGAACTCTATATTTTTGGTGTCCACGCCGGTGGAAACCCAAACAAAACACGCATTAAGAGGCTCTCATGTCTGTGTCCCAATCTCACGGCCCATGTCACCTCTACTTGTGGCCCACATAATGACGTGAAGAAATATTTTAAAAAATTATTCACAAAAGTGATTTAATATGAAGGCAATAGCAGAGTGTTACAGGCATAGCCCTAAAGAATGTAGCCTCATGGGCAGTGTAGTCCGTGCTGCAGGGAGAATGGACTGCCATACCCGTTATGTGTCTGTGAAAGAGGAAGGGAGAAAAAGAGTTGAAAAGTAAGAGATGTCACGGACCAAAAACGGGAGATGGAAGCATGTAAATATTTTTATATATATATGTAAGATGTATTATATTTTATAGGCAATAATTCACCCTGTTTGTTTACTAAACATGGTTTAGTTTAACTTACTGACAATGAAACTCTTACAAACACATATGCGGTAAGGCCAGCCATAAAAATACACCTGTCCACAACTGTCAAATTATTGTGATATCACAATTGCAGGGTGATCTACTAACAATGCACTGTATTGTACAGGGTGGGCCATTTATATGGATACACCGTAATAACATGGGAATGGTTGGTGATATTAAAGTCCTGTTTGTGGCACATTAGTATATGTGAGGGGGCAAACTCCTCAAGATGGGTGGTGACCATGGGTGGCCATTTAGAAGTCGGCCATCTTGGATACAACTTTTGTTTTTTCAATAGGAAGAGGGCCATGTGACACATCAAACTTATTGGTAATGGTCACAAGAAAAACAATGGTGTGCTTGGTTTCAACGTAACTTTATTCTTTCATGAGTTATTTACAAGTTTCTTACCACTTATAAATGTGTTCAATGTGCTGCCCATTGTGTTGGATTGTCAATGCAACCCTCTTCTCCCACTCTTCACACACTTGATAGCAACACCGCAGGAGAAATGCCAGCACAGGCACCCAATATCCGTAGTTTCAGGTGCTGCACATCTCGTATCTTCACACCATAGACAATTGCCTTCAGATGACCCCAAAGATAAAAGTCTAAAGGGGTCAGATCAGGAGACCATGGGGCTTTTCAACTGGCCCACGACGACCAATCCACTTCCAGGAAACTGTTCATCTAGGAATGCTCGGACCTGGCACCCATAATGTGTTGGTGCACCATCTTGCTGGAAAAACTCAGGGAACGTGCCAGCTTCAGTGCATAAAGAGGGAAACACATCATCATGTAGCAATTTCAAATATCCAGTGGCCTTGAGGTTTCCATTGAGGAAGAATGGACACACTATCGTTGTACCCATATACCACACTAACCATCACTTTTGTTTGGTCCAACAGTCTTGGAGGATCCATCCAATGTGGGTTAGTGTCAGACCAATAGTGGTGGTTTGTTTGTTACTTCACCATTTACATAAAAGTTTGTCTCATCACTGAACAAAACCTTCTGTGTGAACTGAGGGTCCTGTTTCCAATTTTGTTTTGCCCATTCTGGCAAATTCTGTGCGCCGATCTGGGTCATCCTCGTTGAGATGCTGCAGTAGCTGGAGTTTGTAAGGGTGCCATCTGTGAGTAGCTAATATCCGCCGAAGGGATGTTCGACTACTACGTCATACTCTCTTTACCTTCAAGTGCTTTAGGTAAAACGCCTCTTTACATACATTACAGGTTATCTAAAGGTAAGTTATGAAAATAAGTTACGCATACTATCTGTGTCTGTTTCTCTTTTTTAGCGTTCTAAAATCGCCTTGTTTGACAAGATGTGGCAGTACATGAAAAACGCAGAACCTTCAGTTTTTTGTCAAGAAACATCAGAGGGTGTCCAGCGTGTCAGGAAATCCAAGGGAAAGTACGCTTACCTGCTGGAGTCCACCATGAATGAGTACATCGAGCAGAGGAAACCTGTGACACAATGAAAGTTGGAGGAAACCTACTCAAAAGGCTATGGCATCGCCACACCAAAAGGATCCCTAAGGTGGGTGGATCAGTATACAATGCTGGCCAACCTGCACTGCCATTACCATCACACTACTAACCTGCTGCCTAGCATACCACCCTCTCTAATTCCTACATTCTTCTTCTCTGTATATGTAGATGAAAGAGAAATCATGCTACACTACTTGAGCTTTAAAGAGATCCAGATTTTCCTAAACTCAGTAACTTGAAGTCACAGTAATAACCCTGGCTGACAAACTGCTTGTTATCAGGTGGTAATTAGCCAGTGTTCAAGCTGTCCCTGTGCCTATACACATAACTCACTACGGAGAGCATAGATTCATCCCAAGGCTTACTGCCAGCTGGGTGTCGCAGTATGCGAGTGTGATGAATGGGACACGGCGGTTAACTCGTTGTTATAATAACCACCTACCCTGATGACACCATCTCAGTGGTTTGTATTATTACCATGGTTACCACCCTGACCATGGCTAGCGGTGGTTTCCATGACAAATGGGGGATAGGGTGTTTGATTTGCTTCCAGGTCTTAAAGAACCCCTTCAGATAGGCTCCTTTATCTTGAAAATAAATGTGATGACATTTATAGTGTAAAACATTCTAAACAAACCTGTGCATGTCTGGTGGCAGAGAAAGAGCCTTTTCCTTACTGAAGACCATTCTGAGGTCATGGTACTCCTCGAGGACCAGAAATAGATCTAAGATGGTTGTGTACAGCACCAGGAGCTGGAAACTGAGAGTAGAGCTGATTGCAAACAGAGAGAGTGACACGTTAAAATCCAGTTAAGTATTTGCTAGCAGTCCAGTACAGGTGGGAGTTCTGTTTTTTCAACCAGGGAAACCAAGGATAAGGGATGGAAACATGAAGAGAGTTATTGTTTCCCAATGGTTGGCCGATGTGATTAGCTGCATGGGCTTGGTTTTGTGAGTGATATAGGCAAAACCTTGAGTGGAGGCCGGAATGGGAGGCTTGAGAGGCACCAAGGGAAACCTTGCTGTCGGGCTAGATCCATGTCTATTAAATTTTTCTCACAACCGGACTCCACGAATGCTTGGAGAGAATGAGAGGTCTGATGGTATTTGAGCTTCACAGGGATGGAGATGGAGTTTAGCTGCACCTGAAACGCCCACCAGTACCCCCAAATTTCAGGTGCCAATGAAATGCCCTGGCCGATCACAGTACAAACTCCCATGCAGGAAAACGCCTCTCTCTCTCCTACGGAGTGAGCCTGGATTGCCCGATTTGCATGGGCTCAGCAGGCTCCTTTGGTAACGGGAACAGGGTACTGGAGGGCGGACACACAACTCAAAGTACTTTGATGTGATGGTGAATTTATTTACAGGTGCACAGTGGGAGAATATGTGAGGTTTCAACTTATTTGCAAATGTGCGGAGAAAGTCTATGGGAGGTTTCCCACGGGGCAGCGAGTCTGAAATGAGGAAGAGGCAGAGAGAAGAACATGCGAGATGCGCTGCCCAGAGTGGGATGTGACTCTACTGTCACATCCCAATGACCCTTTGTTGTCATTGTACATGCAATGAAATTATCCACAGCATCAGTGCAGGACTAAAATATAAATAGTAAGACAGCAGGCATAAATAACAAACAGGAGAAATGTATACAAAGCAAGAGAAAAGCACATATTGGAGAACAAAGTGCTTGGAAGAAGTGCAAAGCACTTGCTCTGAGTTTAGAGTCCACATGTGAGTGTTCTGAGTGATCAGGGTACTCAGATTAGTGAGGTGAGTGGGCAGGGGTGGGTTGGGGGGGGGGGGGGGGTTCTTAAAAGTCCGAATGGCCCAGGGGAATAAACTTTTAGTCTGTCTGTAGGTGTGGGACCCGATTGACCTGAGGTGCTGACCAAACGGGAGCGGGTCAGACAGGTGGTGGGCGGGGTGCAAGGGGTCACCTGTGATGACCTTGTTTTTCTTGAGACAGGAGGAACTGACAATGGCCTCTAAGGGTGGCTGAGGTCAGCCAACTTGACCAGTATTAATTAGCCTCTGTGTTGCCTTCCTGTTGTCAGTAGTGGCCCCTGTGTACTAAAGACCCAGCCAGTAGAAGCGCATGCTCTCCACTGAGGAGTGGTAGAAGTCCAGCAGGAGCTTCTGGCCCAGGTTATTCTTCCTCAGGACATGAAGGGCCCCCACCAAGGCCTTGCGAGCCTGTACTGGTGTTTTTAAAAGTTATGTTTGACTTTATGACTTTCTGTGTCGTTTCTGGGATGCTTAGGACTCATATTGCACTGCTGGAAATAGTTTATTTTGATGCATATGCTGTTTTTTGCAAATTTGCATTATAATATTTATTTTCGTTTTTTCCTGCAGTATATAAAAATTGGTGTATTTCAAAAATAAAACTATGAAGACACTTAAAATAAATTTCCTGTGGTGGGAAACTATTTTGTGCAACTTTTTTGTATTTACAGTTTCGAAGGATAAGCCTCTTAAATTTCTCTAACTAGAAATATATGTTAAAAAAACAAAAACGATTTTCAATTTTTTTTGTAGTTTATTGCACTTTTTTAAAATTTATGTAATTACTATGCACTTAATGCATACATATTATTAAAATTTGGGCTATAATAGTTGTATTGATGTATATTGTTAAGGGTTCAAATATTGAGGAGGGATACAGGAGGAAATCCAAATAACAACACTGATCCGGCCGGGTGGAGTCAAACGATGATTTTAATGAACACACGTGTATGCAATTCTTCCATAGCTCTAGGCCACTTTGCTCAATAGATCGCGCCGGACAAAGCTTCTGACCATCAATTAACTGACCGAGCTTCAACTCTTTAATAAGCACCAAAATGCAATGTGTATAAAATGATTACAGTTGCTCCTGCAATGAAAGAATATTCCATGATTATGATACCACCTGTAATACAGACTTTAATGTAATGTTAACAGCTTCAATAAATGCTTTAATGCAATGCTGATTAATGCAATAATAAAGATGATGGTTATGAACAGTAGCAGTAAAATAATTTCCCTGATCCCCACAGAACCTACAGTATTACTAGGTTTTAACAGTTTTACATTTAACATAACATTGCCCAGTGGAGCATTATGGAGCTAGTTTTAGAATATTGTCTTCTGGGATGATGCATCAACTCATTCAGGCTACAGTCATACTCTCTTTACCTTCAAAAGTGCTTTAGGTAAACGCCTTCTTTACATACATTACAGGTTATCTAAAGGTAAGTTATGAAAATTAAGTTATCGCATACTATCTGTGTCTGTTTTCTCTTTTTTTAGCGTTCTAAAATCGCCTTGTTTGACAAGATGTGGCAGTACATGAAAAACGCAGAACCTTCAGTTTTTGTCAAGAAAACATCAGAGGGTGTCCAGCGTGTCAGGAAATCCAAGGGAAAGTACGCTTACCTGCTGGAGTCCACCATGAATGAGTACATCGAGCAGAGGAAACCCTGTGACACAATGAAAGTTGGAGGAAACCTGGACTCAAAAGGCTATGGCATCGCCACACCAAAAGGATCCCCATTAAGGTGGGTGGATCAGTATAACAATGCTGGCCAACCTGCACTGCCATGTACCATTCACACTACTAACCTGCTGCCTAGCATACCATCCCTCTCCTAATTCCTACAGTTCTTCTCTCTGTATATGTAGATGAAAGAGAATATCATGCTACACTACTTTGAGCTTTAAAGAGATCCAGATTTTTCCTAAACTCAGTAACTTGAAGTCACAGTAATAACCCTGGCTGACAAACTGCTTGTTATCAGGTGGTAATTAGCCAGTGTTCAAGCTGTCCCTGTGCCTATACACATAACTCACTACGGAGAGCAGATAGATTCATCCCAAGGCTTACTGCCAGCTGGGTGTCGCAGTATGCGAGTGTGATGAATGGGACACGGCGGTTAACTCGTTGTTATAATAATCCACCTACCCTGATGACACCATCTCAGTGGTTTGTATTTATTACCATGGTTACCACCTCTGACCAATGGCTAGCGGTGGTTTCCATGACAAATGGGGGATAGGGTGTTTGATTTGCTTCCAGGTCTTAAAGAACCCCTTCAGATAGGCTCCTTTTATCTTGAAAATAAATGTGATGACATTTATAGTGTAAAACATTCTAAACAAACCTGTGCATGTCAAATTAAAGTGTCTTCATATTCTGTTTGATTTTTTTTTTTAAAGTGTTAGTTATTATTTTTGGCTGCAGGCTTTTCTCCATTGATAACTTGGCTCTTTAAGACCTGGATCAAGGGATTTTTGCAAAGTTTATGACCTAACGCTGCATTCCATTTGAAGTTGGAATTTGCAATTTGCATGTGTGTGTTTGCGTCTGTCTGAGTGTGTACACGTGTGTGTGTGTGTGTCTGTGTGTGCGTGTGTGTGTGTGTGTGTGTGTGTGTCTGGTGGGAGGAGGGAGGGCACTATATGTCACCATAAAATGTTTAAATTACATACGGACAGTTATACATAAATTAGCTTCCCCCTACATTCCCTCAGAGCTGTCTCTTATTTTTTTAATATGTGAAAGTAGTAGTAGTTTTATATTTTTCTTTTATCTCATGCAATTGCGCAAGAATTTACATACATGTTTACACATGCAGATTAATAGCCTTTTAAAAAAAAAATTGCTACAGAAAATACAACAAATTTACATTCATAAATAAACAACACTTAGCACTTTAGATAGACCTATCTAAAGTGGCCCTTAAGAAATAGCTTAAATAAGAAGAATGGTATATAGCTCAACAATATTTGTGTCATATATATGAGAAAAAATATGTACACTTCAGAATCAACAAAGCAAAATCAGAACGGAACACTTTAATAAATGTAGTAAAAAAAAAATCAGATGGTATTAAGTGGATTAGCAACAGTGTTGGGGAGTAACGGAATACATGTACCACCGTTACGTATTTAAAATACAAAATATGAGTAACTGTATTGCGTTACAGTTACCGTTTTAAAAGGTGGTATTCAGAATACAGTTACTTTGTTGAAATGAATGGATTACATGGCGGTATTTTCTTGTTTCATAAGGCTATGAACTCTATATTTTTGGTGTCCACGCCGGTGGAAACCCAAACAAAACACGCATTAAGAGGCTCTCATGTCTGTGTCCCAATCTCACGGCCCATGTCACCTCTACTTGTGGCCCACATAATGACGTGAAGAAATATTTTAAAAAATTATTCACAAAAGTGATTTAATATGAAGGCAATAGCAGAGTGTTACAGGCATAGCCCTAAAGAATGTAGCCTCATGGGCAGTGTAGTCCGTGCTGCAGGGAGAATGGACTGCCATACCCGTTATGTGTCTGTGAAAGAGGAAGGGAGAAAAAGAGTTGAAAAGTAAGAGATGTCACGGACCAAAAACGGGAGATGGAAGCATGTAAATATTTTTATATATATATGTAAGATGTATTATATTTTATAGGCAATAATTCACCCTGTTTGTTTACTAAACATGGTTTAGTTTAACTTACTGACAATGAAACTCTTACAAACACATATGCGGTAAGGCCAGCCATAAAAATACACCTGTCCACAACTGTCAAATTATTGTGATATCACAATTGCAGGGTGATCTACTAACAATGCACTGTATTGTACAGGGTGGGCCATTTATATGGATACACCGTAATAACATGGGAATGGTTGGTGATATTAAAGTCCTGTTTGTGGCACATTAGTATATGTGAGGGGGCAAACTCCTCAAGATGGGTGGTGACCATGGTGGCCATTTAGAAGTCGGCCATCTTGGATACAACTTTTGTTTTTTCAATAGGAAGAGGGCCATGTGACACATCAAACTTATTGGTAATGGCACAAGAAAAACAGTGGTGTGCTTGGTTTCAACGTAACTTTATTCTTTCATGAGTTATTTACAAGTTTCTTACCACTTATAAAATGTGTTCAATGTGCTGCCCATTGTGTTGGATTGTCAATGCAACCCTCTTCTCCCACTCTTCACACACTGATAGCAACACCGCAGGAGAAATGCCAGCACAGGCACCCAATATCCGTAGTTTCAGGTGCTGCACATCTCGTATCTTCACACCATAGACAATTGCCTTCAGATGACCCCAAAGATAAAAGTCTAAAGGGGTCAGATCAGGAGACCATGGGGGCTTTTCAACTGGCCCACGACGACCAATCCACTTTCCAGGAAACTGTTCATCTAGGAATGCTCGGACCTGGCACCCATAATGTGGTGGTGCACCATCTTGCTGGAAAAACTCAGGGAACGTGCCAGCTTCAGTGCATAAAGAGGGAAACACATCATCATGTAGCAATTTCAAATATCCAGTGGCCTTGAGGTTTCCATTGATGAAGAATGGACACACTATCGTTGTACCCCATATACCACACTAAACCATCACTTTTGTTGGTCCAACAGTCTTGGAGGATCCATCCAATGTGGGTTAGTGTCAGACCAATAGTGGTGGTTTTGTTTGTTAACTTCACCATTTACATAAAAGTTTGCCTCATCACTGAACAAAACCTTCTGTGTGAACTGAGGGTCCTGTTCCAATTTTTGTTTTGCCCATTCTGCAAATTCTGTGCGCCGATCTGGGTCATCCTCGTTGAGATGCTGCAGTAGCTGGAGTTTGTAAGGGTGCCATCTGTGAGTAGCTAATATCCGCCGAAGGGATGTTCGACTAATGCCACTCTCCAGTGACATGCGGTGAGCAGTGTTGGTCAAGTTACTTGAAAAAAGTAATCAGTAACTAATTACTGATTACTTCCCCAAAAAAGTAATCCCGTTACTTTACTGATTACTTATTTTCAAAAGTAATTAATTACTTAGTTACTTAGTTACTTTTTAAACATACGATTTACAACCTGAAGAGGTGATAAAGCGATAGATCTTTCAGCCCAATTCTACTTTTTCTGCATAATCCATCATACAAAATGTAATCAAATGGAAAAGTCTCTTTTTTTTTAACTTGTTTTATCAGTTTTAATCTTTTAACTTTATGCATCAAGCAAAAATTTAATTATATGCAACATTCTCTGACTCGAATAAATTAGTTTAAAATTTAAACCTATTTTCTACACATTCCAGCACATAAAATAAAATATTTTTTGTGTTTACACACACTCTTTCAAATAGATGCAAGTAAAACACAGCAGAAAATAAATAAAGTCAAAGACTCAGCAGTCCTGTTGCTCTATTTTCACCTGTAAAGCAGGACTGCGGTAGGCGGAGGTTTACCCTGGTGCAGGTGTGCCGCGGTCAGTTGAAGAATCCGTGAGTTTCTCTGTGAGTTTCCCATTACGTGGTAGCGCACTCGGTGCTTGCTTGGAAGTTTAGGGATTTTTTTCGCTGTAAAAAGAAGTTTTCTTCCCACGCACGATGGACGCTAATGTTTTTGTCACTTTTTATGGAATCAAACTCAAAGTAAGGTCAGTACTTCCACGCTTTAAACGCTGCACGCTCATACTCTCTCCCACAATCGATATGTGATCCATTGTTGATCTGCACACAGCTGTTGTCACTAACGGCGCACTTGCTTACGTCACTGTCGTGAGACATTCTGGCAAAAAATCACGGTTTTAGTAACGCAGTAACGCAGCATTACTACGGGAAAGTAACGGTAATCTAATTACCGTTTTTGCAATAGTAATCCCTTACTTTACTCATTACTTGAAAAAAGTAATCAGATTACAGTAACGCGTTACAAGTAACGCGTTACTGCCCATCTCTGGCGGCGAGTGCTACGCTGTGGGCTTTTGCTGAATGAAGCTGGGACAGCCACTGATGTTTCTTCATTAGTGACAGTTTTCTTGCGTCCACATTTTGGCAAATCCAACACTGAACCAGTTTCACGAAACTTAGCAAGCAGTTTGCTAACTGTAGCATGGGAGATGGGTGGTCTCGTAGGGTGTCTTGCATTGAAATCTGCTGCAATGACCCGGTTACTGCGTTCACCAGATATCAACACAATTTAGATCCACTCCTCACGCGTTAACCTCTCCGACATGTAAATGGCTGTGAACAAAGAGAAACTTGTAAATAACTCATGAAAGAATAAAGTTACGTTGAAACCAAGCACACCATTGTTTTTCTTGTGACATTACCAATAAGTGAACTGAAACAAACATTTATTTTTAGGTCCATTCTGCTGCTGATACATACTTTAGGTTTCTGAATATTAAACTTGTTTCTGCCTTTCATAGTGTGTAACCTGAAGGCCCTGAGTACTTTCTCCCACACTGAAAACACTGGAATGATAAAATGATTTAAACATTACCTAATAAGACTGATTCAGGACAGACAATTAGTTATTTTAAACTTTTCTAGCAGTCCTTCACAAACAGGGAACAGTCTGTCTATTCTCCCCATCTGTCAGCTGCTGCTGGCTCTTCCTCCTCCTCTTCCTCACACACTGCTGAGTTTGTCCTGGTGGATCATCAGGGGTGCAAAGCCTCACAGATGATGTGCAGCAGTGGGTCCTTCAGTCTGTCCTCACTCTGGACACTTGCAGTCGTCACACATGGAAATCAAATGTGTGATAAGCTGCAGGATTCAAACACAAATGTAACTTATAAACACATGTTCATACTTTTATTCCACAATCAGAGAGAAAGAAAAAGAGAGAGAGTGCAGGACAGACAGACAGGTGACAGTCTCAGGTGTATACACTGCTACAAAACAGCACAAGAGAAGGAGGATTTAGTGTTTGTGTTGTTACGAGTGCTCAACAAGAAGAGTTCCCAGATGGTACAGTGGACACTTGTGTGACTCCTGTGATTAAAGCATCTTTCTTTCAGCTTAACAAGTGAAACCGTCAGCTCGTTCAAACACACGTTAAAGTCCGTTTGGCTCGACACCACCGAACAGAGGCAGCAATATAACATAGCTAACATTAACAGTGCAGTGAATCCTGCTTGTGCCGTGATGTTCAGGACTGCAAACCGAGCAGCATTCATTGACTTTCATCTTGTTGTATTTGTGGATATATGACTGACTTTAATTATCCATAAAATCATCACATTCTCTGTAAGATTAAGGTCAGCTATAGTACTAACATTGCTAATGTTTGCAACTTTGCCGACATGTGGCCAACAGTAATGTTTTAATGTTCTTCATTATTAAACATTTGCACATAAATAAGTGACATAATATTCAGTACTTACTTTTGAAAGTTTACTTTTTCGGCCGCTCTGCTTAACCCATCTGCCGCTTTTTTCGGCAAAATTATCCACACCCACCGCCGCATTATGAATTCTGGGATATATGGGACCACAAAGTCTACAGCGGACCAAACTTCATATTTGGGGAAAACGACGGCGTATTTGGAGACCGCATTTGGAGTACACTTCGGATTGGGACAGCCATGGTCACGTCGCTGTGACATAATAGGTCTCAAAATGCGTACTCCGAAGCGTGTGGTCGCTGGATTGGGACACAGTCAATATATACACTGAGGATAACGAGGGAATCTGCAACAGGAGGAAAACACAGCTGGATCTAAACTGACATAACAAGACAGGGAGGAAGCAAAACAGAATACACCAGCACAGGACACAGAACTATCACAATAAAACTGGAAGCCAGAGACTAAAACTGAGATGTGGATTGACTGGACATAAGGCACAGAGGGAGCAAGAAATGTAGCTGGGAAACAGATGAATAAACATGGAGGCAGAAATAAACCTACAGTAGATGGAAGTACAGTAGATGGTACATGGAAGGCACAGGAACAAAACCTAAGAACTAGAAATCACAAAAATATAATCAAAAACATAAACACTGGGTCACCAGACCCATAACCATGACAGAAATAAATTGCTGTAGTCAGCAAGTTTAGAAAATCCTCTTAAAATGTGAGATTCAGAGATTCAGTATAAAACTACTGTAATTCTTAAACTGTTCATGCAGTATTTTTGTTAATCTCCTTAAATCTTGTTTCATTTAAAAATCTGGTGGTGTATAGGGGCAAAATTGCAAACATTGGGTCCTTATCAAAATTATCTTTCCGGTTTCTAGGCTGTTACACCATTGTTGGCCTCGTATTCATATGACACCCAATGGCATTTTAATCCATAGCCTGATTTCCACAAAGAAAAAAGTTAACTATGTGAAATGTAAGTAAAAGCAATGCAGGGAGTAGTGATGGTAAATTTGATTCTTTTTACTGAATCAAGTTTGAATGAGTCACTCACAAAAATGAATCGGATTTTTTGAGTCATTTGAGTCACTGAGTCAGTTGCCCAGAGAGTGCAAAAAAATTACATTTACAAACTTAATGTGTTTCTCTTTTCATGTATATCCTACTGCTAAGATGATTGAAAAAGAATAACAACTATTTTTATAGAGCAAAAAAGAGCAAAAAAAATTACGATTTCTAAAGGGAAAATTTATTTTATTTATTTTTATTGTATTTTATTAGTTTTTTCCTCAAATGTCAAATATATATTTTCTCATCTAAATGTCCACTGAGCTGTGAGCCAGGGGGCGGTAATGTGCCTTAACAGTGGTTGCCAACCAAGAAGTAGAAGAAGAAGCTGTGAGCCAGGAAGGTTGGGTGGGGGTGAGTGAGTGAGTAGTCGTGTCCAAATTCATGGGCTGCATCCTCCTGAGGACCCGGCCTTCACGGTCTACGTGGGCCAGGTCCTCAGAAGGTCAGGTAGGCCGGAAGTAAACGGCTGTAAAATTGGACGGTCTAGGCTGTCTCGGTGGAGTTTAATAAACTCGGCCGTCTGCTCCTTGCTATCTAAAATATAACAGGACACTGGCGTAAATTCTCGACCATCTCAAACTTCTGTTTAATCAGTTTTCTGTTTGACGTTTATTGAGCTGTGTGAAAACCAAGGAACCCACCCGGGGGATTAATAAAGTTTTATTTTATCTAATCTAATCTAACAACTTTAATCTCAGCCAAACTGATTTACTCACGAACAAATAAAACACTGAAAAAAGCCAAACAATAACATTTTTAGGTTGTCTAAGTGACTTATATATTACGTTTAACCTGAGTACTGAAAGTCTGCGGTGATCTGAAATGATGTGCCGGGAGTTGTGCCGTTCTCAGTGGCTCTAGTGACCCTCGAGCTCTCGGCTAGCTAGGCTGTGGGTAACGCTGAACTCAAAGCACTTTTGCAATACCAATTCTGATAAATCGAGCAGAATTTGAGTTTACACACCCCTTCACCCCGAAAATATGTTATAAGTTTATTTTGTGACCCAGAAAGATTAAAAGTATTTTAAAACATGGCGGCCGGCCAGGGGGAACAGGAGTTTGCTGGGCCGCGCTATGAACTGGGTATGTGGGCAGGACACCCGGCTGAGAGGAGTCTAAATGCGTCCTAGAGCTGCGAGAATTGCCACAGAGATCATTGGCTACAATCGACAGGGGGGGGTGAATGAGTCCTGAGTGATTCATTCCATGTACGATCAGTCTCCAGGCAGGGCGGGGGTGAGTGAGTGAGTGATTCGTTCATGCTACGATTCAGCACAGGAAGGGAGGGGGTGAGTAACTCAAATGTGCTGTTAGCAGAGCGATGCTACTGTGAACTGAGGAGCTATTATCTTGATGTGAGCTTTCTACTCAGGGTGTTTTCTTCCAGTTCAGAGCAGAAATGTTTCTGTTAAGAAACTGGCTGTTGTTTTTTTCCCCCCACAATTTTAATTATAAGCTAAATATATTTCTACTATTGAAATTAGTTTGCTAACAGCAACAGGGATGAGTCAGTGAAGGAGTCAGTTGGGCTTGTGAATCATGATTCACAAGTCAGTAAAGTGATTCTCGAGTATTTTATATCAACTGAAGCCCATGTCCAAAGGATTGTGACAGGGCGCACAGGTAGTAAGAGGTTTTATAGTTTTACAGACCTGAGGAAATCACATGATAGGGTGGGGCTAGGTTTCACAATGAGCTCACCCGAAACCTTGGCTGATTGTGACCTACACCTGTTTTCACGCCTTGGCTCATGTGATTAGGTATAGGATCATCAGGGGGTCCTTTTGTCCCTCTTTGGAGGGATACTCCGACAGGGTTTAAATCTGGGACTCTCCACCATTTGACCCTAGAACTGAAGAAGCCTCAGTTGAGAGGTGAAACGTCTTCAAGCAACTTAAAGAAGTCCAGACGCTTTTCTTTCCAAGCTCCTTAGACTTTATCCACATTACTGTAGAAGCTGCACCAAGCGGACCACAAATAGTTTTTTTTAACTATCTTTGTGACTTCAACTCTCCTTCAGTACAAAAGGTTTGTTGGTCAGGTCACAGAGATCCTCAGCATATTCAACCTAACTAGGTTCTCGGTTCAGATCAGTTTCAAGTTTTATTGTCATGTACAGATAAACAGTGTAGCCACATTTACCCATAATGAAATTCTTTGGCTTGTGCTCCTCAGCTTTACATGAGCATATAAAAGTGTGCAGTTAAATGAAGAAGAAAATAACAGAAATAACAGTAATAATAATGATAAAGAGAAAAAAGTATTAAATATTTAGAGAATTTGAGACTAGTTTTGGTATTTACAGTTTGTGCAAAACTTGTGCAATGAGCATTTAAGTGGGATTAGTTGAAGTGACAGTGTGTAGAGTCCTGTAATTGTAGTGAGTGTGTAATGGTGTGTATAGAATGTCAGCAGTTCAGAAAAGCCTAATGGCTTGTGGGTAAAAACCGTCTCTGTGTCTGGTAGTGCGGGTCTGGATGCTCCTGAACCGCCTGCGGGACAGCAGGAGTGTGAAAAGTCTGTGGCTGGGATCAGAGAGGATCCGCTGCATCTTCCTCATCCTGCGTGACTGGCAGTTCAGTCCTGGTGATGCGCTGTGCTGATCTCACCACCCTCTGCAGATCAGCAGAACTTTATCACCAGATACCAGCTAATTTAACATCAGAAACAACAGTCACATCAAGGCGCTTTATATTTTAAGGTAGACCCTACAATAATACAACATGCTTCAGCTTCAGCTACTCCAAGAGCTGGGCTCTGCTTAGTACCTTTCTCCAGCATCCGACAAGCTAGCCAAGGTCAGCAGACTCCTTCAGCGTGTTGGCTCCCTTTTGGCTCCCTGGTGGCTACAGCCCCATACTTTCCTCAGCAATAGAGATGCACAACATGGTCCATTCAGACTCAGTTTCTCCAGAAATTAAAAGTCTCCTGCACTGGGGAGATCAGAATGAGGTTCCCAGCACACCTTCACTTTATATGTGGATACACCAGTCCAGTCTGGCATCCTCCCCTCCCACCTGATCTGTTCACCACCAGGTGAATGGATCTTTTCACCCAAATGTGCAAGATATGACAGCAGGTCTAATGATACAATTGCAAAATCAATCATCAACCTGCGACTGATGGCATCCTGGTTCCAACTCTTATCACAAACATGGTTTTAAGGTTCAAGGTTCAAGGTTCTTTATTTGTCACATGCATAGTTATACAAGTATAACACACAGTGAAATGTAGCCTGACACGCTCCTCGACATGTGCAAAAATAGGGGGGGCTGTAGAGGAAGAACATTATATATATATATATCTATATATATATATATATATAGTATGTACATTGGGTGAATGTGCAGTAGTAGCAGCAAGCAGGTGAATTCTGTACATTAATAAGAATAGACATCTGACTATTTTACAGGATAGACAATATAAACATATTTAAAATTAAAGGAATTTGGAAAATGTACATTGTTCCTTGGTTTAGTGTCTGGAAGAGAGTCCTGACTCAGTCAATTATAGATGATGTGAGATGATGTGAGCGGGCGGGTGTGTGTGTTTAGGGCCCGGATGGCTTGGGGATAGAAGCTCCTCTTGAGTCTCTCTGTCCTTGCCCGGATGATGCGGAACCTTCTACCAGATTGCAGAAGTTGGAACAGTTTGTTGCCAGGATGGGACGGGTCCTTCAGTATCTGCGCTGCTCTAGTCCGGCATCTCCTGGTGTAGGTGTCCTGAAGCGGGGGGAGAGCAATCCTGCAGCAGCGTTCTGCTGTACGGATCACTCTCTGGAGAGCTTTTTGGTCCTTCACACAGCTGTTCCCAAACCACGATGTCATGTTCTGTGTGAGGATGCTCTCCACAGCGCCTGTATAGAAAATCCTGAGGATCTTTGGAGAGACCCTGAACTTCCTCAGTTGTCGTAGGTGATACAGGCGCTGCCTAGCCTTTTTGGTCTGGGCCTGAATGTGGGCAGCCCATGTCGGGTCTGAGGAGATGTGAACACCAAGATACTTGAAGGACTGCACCCTCTCCACTGGAGCTCCATTGATGATAATGGGCTCGTAGTCTCTGTGCTGACCCCTTCTGAAGTCCACCACCAGCTCCTTGGTCTTGCCGACGTTCAGCTGGAGGTGGTTGTCCTGGCACCATGATGCCAGATTCTTCACTTCATCCATGTAGGCCGCCTCATCGTTGTTGGAGATGGAACCCAACACCACTGTGTCGTCAGCAAACTTCACAATGGTGTTGGAGCCATGGGTGGCCACACAGTCTGAAGTGTAGAGGGAGTAGAGCAGTGGCGAGAGGACACATCCCTGAGGTGCTCCTGTGTTGATGGTGATGCTGTTGGAGAAGCACCTGCCCACCCTCACCACCTGAGTTCTGCCAGTGAGGAAGTCCAACACCCATGCACACAGACGGCTGTTAAGTCCCAGATCCCTCAGCTTTGTGAACAGTCTGCAGGGCACTATTGTGTTAAACGCTGAACTGTAATCAACAAACAGCATTCGCACATAGTTACCCTGTTTCTTGTCCACGTGGCTGAGAGTGGTGTGTAGGACGTGGGCGATGGTATCCTCTGTGGATCTGTTGGATCTGTAGGCGAACTGCAGCGGATCTGTGGTGTCTGGGATGGAGGAGGAGATGATGTTCTTCAGCAGCCTCTCAAACACCTTCATTACTACCGAGGTCAGTGCAACTGGCCGGTAATCGTTCAGGGATGAGGGTTTGCTGTTCTTGGGCACAGGGATGATGGTGGATCTTTTGAAGCATGTGGGGACCACAGACTTCGCCAGGGACTCGTTGAAGATGTAAATGAACACACCTGCTAGCTGGTCAGCACAGCAGCGCAGCAGACGGCCGGTGATGCCGTCTGGCCCCGCCGCTTTCCTTGTGTTCACTCTCCTCAATGCCGCTCGGACGTCATGCTCCGCGATGCTGGTCATCGGTCTCTCGCTGATGACGTCACTGTCCTCGGTAGTCAGGCGGTAGATAGCATTAGCCGCCTGGCTAACCTCGAAACGGGCATAGAACTGATTCAGCTCGTTGGTGAATGCAGAGTCGGCGTTGATCGGCGCAGTGTCCCTGGCTTTGTAGTCCGTAATGGTGCATAGTCCGTGCCACATACTCCGTGTGTCGCCCTGGTGGAAGCGGGACTCCACACGTTCCCGGTACCGGCGTTTGGCATCTCTCACCGCGCGCCGTATGAGGCCGCTTTGTAGGCGCTCATATCGCCAGTGGCGAGACCCGCGTTGTAGGAGGCGGTCCTGGCGTTTACTGCAGTGCGGATCGATCTGTCCATCCACGGTTTCTGGTTTGGGAATGTGGTGACTCTCGCAGTGGGGATAATCTCCTCCGCTAGCATATTGATGAAGCATACTGCTACTTCCGTAAACTCGTTGATGTCGACTGCGCATGCTCTGAACATGTCCCAGTCGACGTCGTTGAGTGCGTCCTGTAGCGTAGCTTCTGATTGGGCAGTCCACCGTTTTACCTCCCTCGTGGTCACGTCTTCCCTCCGTATGCTTTGTTTATACTGGGGAATGAGGAAGATGGCGTTGTGGTCAGACTTCCCAAAAGCCGGGTGTGAGACAGCTTTGTAGCCCTGCTTGTATGGCGTGTAGCAGTGATCCAAAATTCGATCCCCTCTCGTTGGACACGAGACATGCTGGTAAAAGTTTGGCATGACTTGTCTGAGGTTCGCTTTGTTAAAGTCTCCTGCTACAATGAGGGCTGCGCCCGGGTCCTTGTTTTGAAGCGAGCTCAGCACATCATGTAATTCGGACAAAGCCATACCTGTGTCCGCTTGGGGTGGGATGTAGACCGCCGTGGCGATGACCGAGGTGAACTCACGGGGCAGATAGAAAGGGCGGCACTTAATGCTCAGGAACTCCAGATGTGGCGAGCATCCGCTGGAGAGAGTAGAAATGCTCCTGGCATCACACCACTTTCTGTTTACCATGAAACACACTCCTCCACCTTTGGTTTTGTTAGACTCTGCCGTTCTGTCCGCGCGGAGCACACAGAATGAATCCGACGGAGTTACGGCCTGGTCCGGCACGGTGGGGGTCAGCCATGTCTCCGTGAAGCACAGAATGTTGCAGTCCCTCATGTCACGTTGGAAGGTGACCCTTGCTCTTAGGTCATCGAGCTTGTTCTCCATGGATTGTACATTGGCCAGTAGGATACTGGGCAGTGGTGCGCGATGCGCCTGCTTGATCATAATGTTCATCATGGACAATCTGTGAACCTAGAAGTTTTGTGAGAGAACACCACTCAGGTTCAGATCAATGTGTTGGCTTGGCTGTTCCTCCCAGTCACGCCATGACAGTTTATATGTCACTTTCCTGCCAGGACACTTGTCCGTTTTAGCCACATGCTCCACAAACGCACTCTTTCATAATCAATCGTCTACCAATTGAAAGGTTGGTGGCTCCTCCAACCTGCATGTTAAAGTATCCTTGTCCAACATTCTGAACCACTGTGAGTTGCTTACAATGTATCTATCGGAATATAAGTGCATAAATGTTAGGTTCAAAAAGTACTTATATTACTGTGTTTGTGAATAGGTGAATGAAGCTTGGAGTTAGAAAGCGCTTTGAGTGCTCAAATTATGTAGGAAAAGACTATATAACGTAGGTGGGAAGTAATGAAGTACAAATACTTTGTTACTGTACATACGTAGAATTTTTAATTATCTGCACTTTACATTATACCCCTTACATTTTCAAAGCGGGCTCATTACTTTTGATTAAACACATTTAATGGAAATTATTATTTCACGTCATTGTAGGCTATCAAACATCAAACCGATTTGAGTCTAAATAGCAAATACATGCAACACAATACTGTTCATGTATTAATCACCAGGGGATATTACATAAAAAGAGATGAAAGAGATAAAACCTTGTGCCATATTCAAGTGTTAATATGGGCTGGCGGCTTTTTGTTTGTTTGTTTTTTTTGTCTATAAATTGCGCTTGTGGTACTTCAGCATCTAGCTACCAGTACAGAAAAGGAGTAAGCATAAAGGGATTACTTTTTTTTAAAGTAATCCATGTGATTTCAAATGCTACATTTCTATCAGCTTAACAGACATCAGGAAACACACAAACTGCTGCTGTGAGTGCAGTTTGCAGCACAGTGCAAACTGCACCTGGACACTACTCCAACAGAGGTCGATCATCTTGTTAATAATTTTACCTCACTACATATGACTCTGGATACTATAGCTCCTGTGAAAAATAGAGCCTCAAATCAGAAATATTTGACTCTGTGGTATAATTTTCAAACACGTAGCTTAACCTCCTAGGACCTGGCGTCCACATATGTGGACATCACATTTTGGGTTATTTAGACCAAAATACTCAATTTTGCTCTACAACGGCCTGATATCCACTTACAAGGACATTATACTGCTACTGTTCTATGCTACCTTATTTTTCTTAAAAACAAAAATAAGATTAAAAAAAAAATCTGGCAATTCTTTGTTTTTACATTCACTGGGGCCCAATATGCCCAAATATCAAAGAGAAATTAAAAATGCATGCCGTGGAAGAGTTCGGGTCTTAGGAGGTTAAAGCAGATAACTCGTAAGCTGGAGAGGAAATGGCATGTCACAAATGTAGAAGATCATCATTTAGCCTGAAGAAATAGTTTAGTGCTTTATAAGAACATCTTATTATTCATCACTGATTGAGTAAATAAGAACAACCCTAGGTGTCTCATAGGTTACAGAATTGAATTCAAACTCCTGCTCCTCACATACAAGGTCTGTAATAATCAGGCCCCATCTTATCTTAATGACGTTATAGTACCATATCACCCCATTAGAGCACTTTACTCTCACCCTGCAGGCCTACTTGTTGTTCCTAGGGTATTTAAAAGTAGAATAGGAGGGAGAGCCTTCAGCTTTCAGGCCCCTCTCTTCTGTGGAACCAGCTTCCAGTTTGGATTTGGGAGACAGACACTGTCTCTACTTTTAAGATTAGACTTAAAACTTTCCTTTTTGCTTAAGAATATAGATGTTATGCTGCAATAGTTGTAGGCTGCTGGGGGATTCCCATGATGTACTGAGTTTCCTTTCTCACTCACTATGTGTTAATACACCACTCTGCATTGAATCATACTTGTTATTAATCTCTGTCTCTCTTCCACAGCATGTCCTTATCCTGTCTTCCTTCTCTCACTCCAACCAGTCGCAGCAGATGGCCCCGCCCCTCCCTGAGCTTGGTTCTGTCGGAGGTTTCTTCCTGTTAAAAGGGAGTTTTTCCTTCCCACTGTTGCCAAAGTGCTTGCTCATAGGGGGTCATATGATTGTTGGGTTTTTCCTCTGTATATATCAGGGGTCGGCAACCTGCGGCTCTTTAGTCGTTATAGTGCGGCTCCACGTGGTTTGGGAAAATAAATTAGAAGTATTTAGCTGAAGTGTATTTTATTTATGTTAGTTCTTTTTTACCTTGTAGTTCTAAATTGGAAGATTATTGTGATATTGAAATATAAAAATAAAATTATATTCTTTTATTTTTTCATCGCTCAAAATAAACGTCACACTCGCGGAAGCCGGTATGCCTGCCGAAACGCCGTGCATTTACCGAGACTTTCAACCCCAGGTAGGCCAATTATGGATCCACATTATGTCAGCAGCTATTCTCCACCATGAACTATGTTAAAAACAAACACCGCTCACGCCTCACAGAGGACAGCTTACAGTCCTGCGTAAAGATGAAAGTCACTTCGTACAGCCCCGATTTGCAGACGCTGTGTGCAGAGGTTCAGGAGCAGAAGTCCCATTGTAAACATATCACGGCAGACCCGACGATGTTTGCATGAACATGCTTTTCAGCATCTCTTTATTGACCACTTTTCCCACACGGTTGCTGACGCATACAGCCGGCTGTAGCTTTTCAGCTCACAGCCCGACACTAGTGATGGGATTTCCGGCTCTTTTTAGAGAACCGGCTCTTTTGGTTCGGCTCACTAAAAAGATCCGGATCTTTCGGCTCCGAACCGGCTCTTCAGGTTGTTTTGTTGCTTTAATTAATTTATTATTAACAACAATATAAAATTATGCACAAAAGGAATTACTAATGTAAAAAAAGGTGGTTTTATTTATATATGTTTATATATAAACATATGCGGTGGCCCCTAGAGACAAAACACATACAAACTCCAAAACACATTTCTAGCATGAACTGAACTTCCAAAACAGAGCTACTAGATCACTTAAATTACACAATTGAAAGCATATACACAAGCATTCATATATAGTCAAACAATAAAAAATAAAAAAAAGTTCATTTACCTGTTATTACCACACACCAAATCTGGTCGTTGGTACTTGCTGGCTTGTGTAGCCACTAGGTAACAAAAGCTCAACACTGCCCCTAGCATCCTAGCATTCTGTTGTGTTTTGTACGTGTTTTGGAGTTTTTACGTGTTTTTACATGTTTTGGAGTTTGTACGTGTTTTGGAGTTTGTACGTGCTTCAGGGTTTGTACGTGCTTCAGAGTTTGTACGTGCTTCAGAGTTCGTACGTGATATGAAGTTTGTATGTGCTTTGTCTGTAGGGGCCACCGTAAACATACTTTTATTTATTCACTCCACATAAAATGTGATAAATAAATCATATAATACAAAAATGAATTATTCACATTTCAACTTTTAACTATTTAAATTTTCAGCTTTTTCCTTTTACAAATTTAAAGTGAAACAACATAAAACACTGCAAACCACAACACAATTAAATATAAATTATAATATGAAAACAAAAAGAACATGCATATTCTCTGTCATATGGGCCTGCATGAATAAACTTTCTGAATCCTTTATCATCTGCAACTGAAAATAGTTGTGGATGATTACTATACCTTTCTAATGTGACATTGTTGTCCCTGGCTCTCTTTCTCTCTCTCTCTCTCCCTCCCGCTCTGTTCCTGTGCTACTGAGTGTAACTACCGCCCCTCCCCCCTCTTCCCAGCGTAAAGCACAAGGCTGGCATGCTGAGTGAAGCGAAAAAAAGTGCGAGAGAGAGGGTGAGAGAAAAAAAAAAAAAAAAACCCCACGGTTCGCAATAAGGAGCCGGCTCGCATCGTTCACGTCAAAGAGCCGGCTCTAAGAGCCATTTCGTTCGCGACCGACCCATCACTACCCGACACACACCAACACAACAGCATAGATAGCGCAGACATAAAGGCGGCGATGCGTGATCGGATTGCAGGTGCCGCTCAAGTGAGTCCGCCTCCCCTGCAGCGGCGCTGCAGACCACCCCCGCCACACACATTAACCAGGTAAAATACATATTTAGACAGAATTTTGCAAATGTCTATTTTTCATTTTTTAGTGAAGTTTAGTTTTTTAGTGCTTTTTTTCCAATTATTTTTTAAAAGTCAGGTCAAGGCTCCAAAAGCCCGAAGGCGATATAACAGTTTTTGTTTGCTACATGGATCATTTTAATTCATGTTGGTGTCTTTCCTTTCGTTATATTTCTTAAAGAGTTCAAAATGTGTTAATTACATAAATAAAATGTTAATTTTCTCTGTAGCACTTCATGGATTTCATAAGCAACACACTTTAGTTGTTCAAACAAAGCATAAAGGTAAAAAACAATATATACAATGTTATCTTCATTTTAGATGTCAAAAAGTATTTGCGGCTCCCAGTGTTTTCTTTTGCGTGGAAACCAGGTCCAAATGGCTCTTTCGGTGTTAAAGGTTGCTGACCCACTGGTATATATTATTGTTGGGTCTACCTTACAATATAAAGCGCTTTGAGGTGACTGTTGTTGTGATTTAGCGCTGTATAAATATAATTGAATTGAACTGAGTATTTCAGCGTTTACTGTAGTAATTTTTAACACTCGTATATCCGTACTTCTACTACGTTTCTGTACGTTTACCACCTCTGCTATCTAGTTATAGAAGACTGAAGGAAAATTTCACTGCTATTGTTTGTTTAGATTGTGGCTAATTGGAACAAAGAAATCCCAATGAGGATATGGGCCTTGAAAATGTTTTAAACTATATGTAACGAACAGGACTTGAGTATTAGCCAACAGTTGCTAGTTGCTAAGGACTAGGATTTAACACGCTGGACTTATAAGTCAGAACGATGAATTTAGAGATCTTTATAAGGTTTTGAGTTCAGTGTTGAGTGTTAGGATCCGTACATTTCATTTTTTTAAATGAATGCTAAACTTTGCTTAATGGAGCTTTACAGCTTTATTGGATTTTTGTTGTCACTGTATACATCATGGTAGAACCAGAGACACACATTTAATTTCTACAGTTTCTCTTATGAAAAAGTCTTGATTTGAGCTAAATACTGAATTACTTGCTGTATTGAATTGCATGGTCTCTGCTCCTAGCATGGCCATACAGATTTTCTTTCATTTTTTCACTGTTACAGATTAGCAGTGTTAAGTCACTGATGGGCTCTGTTCAGAAACAAAATGTAGGACACTGGTATATACAAAGCATCAAACTTAAAATATATAAATGGCAATACTGACCAATAAGTGATTATATTATTAGTTGCTATAAGTGGCTATAAGTAAGATTTTAGATCACATAACAAACATAGGATTTTAGAAATCTTAAAAAAATATTTACGTTAATCAGTATATGGTGTTTATGATAAACAAGTTACTGTACACGTAGACTTGTCACGTCCTATGACCCTGTGTTTGTGTTTTTGGACTTTTAATTTCTGGGGTTTTTTTTGTTTGTTTGTTTCCACTTCACTCATTACCTTAGTTTGCCTGTGTTCCATTATGTTGTACTGTTTTTCATGTCGTACTGTGTTACTTTGTATTATGGGGGTTTATCCAGCTATATTCAAATGGATTGCTTTGTTTTAAAACTCTGTCTTTGCATCCTACATTTGAGGTCCTCATTCCTCACTATCACACTCCACATCATGACAGAAGGGGACTACAAGAAAAAAAGTCCAAAATACAACATAATATATACCTTGCAATACAGAATAGCACATGGGAAAACAGGCAGGCCGGGAAACTGTGGCTCAGGAGGTAGAGCCGGTCATCTACTAGTTGCAAGCTTTGTGGTTCAATCTCTGGCTGCTTCAGTCTGCATGCCAAATGTCCTTTGGCAAGACTATGCATAGATGCAGAGGTGAAAATCTAAACAATGCAAAAACTAAGAAATAAACAGAACTTGAAAGTCCAAGACTCAGGCTCAGCCTGCTGGAGGTTTCTTCCTGTTAAAAGAAAGTTTGTCGCTCTTTGGCGACAGTTGGAGGATAAAGTCTGATGGATCTTATGTCTTGCTTCAAGTTTCAAGCATGACTGTTAGTGTAGGTAGGGTTAGGAAAACAAATTATATTTACATTATATTTATATTGTAAAGTAATGTCTACTTTACAATATAAAGCACCTTGAGGTGACTGTTGTTGTTATTTGGCCCTGTATAAATAAAACTGAATTGTATAAATTGAAAACACAAACACTGGTCATAGGTCATTCCCATATTCTGCTTCCACGATGGAAGTTATATGTCAGTGGGATTTAGGAGATCCTCAAAGTATTACTTTCAGCACCAAACCATATCATCAGTGAAGTCAGCAGTGCTCCAGCTGCACTGTACACTATGTAAATATGTGTAGAGTGTGGCTTTCTCCTCCTAAGTTGCCTGACGTAACCAGAATCACTTCAAGGCTGACAGTCTCAAACTATGGCCTCAATGAATTCTTCCCACACCCAAGATTTTGTTTGAGCCCAAGTGCATTTTGGCTGCTGATACTTGTCAGCTGTTTTCAGTCACACAAACTAACCACGCCCAATAACACTGCTTTTCAGGTAGATTGCTCCCTTCACAACCGCTTTCCACCATCTAGTTTGGGGATTGCCACTATGACAAGGTCATGGTCAAGTTTTTTTTTATATAGGCACGAACCATATTGCAGCTACAGCTCTGCACAACAGTGGAAGTACAGAACATAGTGTCCCCAGCCTTCATTGGAATGCTGTCAAAGCTCTGGGGGTTAAAGATCTCACAGGCCAGGGCTTCTGCCAGAAGCTCCCAGTCCACCCTTATTATACGTTTGGTCATGCCAGGCCTGTCTACCATCCTCCCCTGCCACCTAATCCAACCTACCACTAGGTGGCAATTGATTGACAGCTCAGTTCCCCACTTCACCCACGTGTCCAGAGCCCATTGTTGCAGATATGATGATACAATTACAAAATCAATCATTGAGCGATCTAGGATGTACCCAAGTACCCAACCAGGTGGGGTACTGGCAGCTGCCCCACCTGGTTGGATGACTCCAAGACTTCTTTGCACTTTGAATATCATTCAGCACAGCTCAGATGGGACCTCCCTGTTGCCTCAGTCCCTGACTGCCGCCTGACACCAGCTGCACCAAACCCCTATTATGCCTCCTGCAGATAGCGAGCACACAAGAGAACAGGCCAATGTTCCCACATAGCAAAATTGGTATGGCCCGGATCTGGCCCACACAATGTGCTTACACATGGCCCACATACTGCAAAGAATGATGGCCCTTTGGTGGCCCAGATCAGGTTTGCCAGAGGTGGCCCACACATGGGCCTGCACAAGGCCAGTTGCAGACACACACAGTTTTAGCTCTGGCCCCAGATGTCAGCCTGATGTGTACCTTAATCAAGCCATGTAATAACAACGTGTGCCGGAACATAATAGTGCAAAAGTAACATGACAAAACTCAGACAGTGAATGGACTGATTCTTATATAGCACTTTTCTACTCTCATGGATTACTCAAATTGCTCTATACAACATGCCACATTCACCCAATCACACACTTTCTTTAAACGGAGTGATTCCTAACTACATTTATACTCCTGACATGCAGGCTGGAGAAGCCAGGGATTGAACCAATAACCCTTTGATTAGTAGGTGATCTGCTTTACCTCCTGAGCTACAACCACCCAGTAATAAGCATGAGTAAACCTCACTAGGTTTTGGCTAAAGTGTACACTCACAAACCTGTCAAACCTGCATTTGAAACATTGGCTACCATAGCAGTATAGTATTGTAACATGTCATTTGGGTCTTCTAACTAAAACAGGAAAATAGGAACATAAATAGTGCCATCATTGCCAGACCTTGCCCACATCTGGTTGACAGACACCCTGCCATGACACTAGTCAGTCAGAAGTGCCAGATCCGGGCCAGACCTGTTTTCTATGAGCCTGGGCCACATAAACCAAACCACAATTGGGACAGATGTGGCATGCCATCACATAAACAGTGCCATCTACGCCAGGGCTGGCCCATATCTGGATGACATACCACTTACCATGCCAGAAGTCAGCCAGCAGTGCTGGCTTGATACCAGATCCAGGCCAAACCTGTCTGCTATGTGGGTTATCTCTTTGGGTTGCCACGGCCACCAGGCATTCTCCTTTAAGTTCCCTCCCCAGGTCTGCTGGCTTCTGTGAGACTGTGCGAAATAGCTTGTTTTTCCCTTAAAAATAATTCTAGGTTCCCTTAAGGTGGTTTTTCTGTAACATGCAATAGGATTGTAGCTCAAGCCCTAAATCAATAACACCTTGTCCAATGATGCTGTCACTTCCATTAGTACAAAAGATAAATTACAGATCAGGGAATGTTCTTTATATTAGACCTGGCAGGTTCATTGATTATTTGAGATATATTTTAATTAGTGTTCACTGGTTCAGTATCTTGCCAAAGGACATTTTGATATGCTGACTGGAAATGCCAGGGTGCAAACAACCTACCTCGGAATTACCAGATGACCTTTTCTTCCTGTTAGCCATAGCTGCTTATGCTATTGGCTTTAATCCTCTTCTGCCTCATCACTTGCACAAATGTATATATTAATAATTCCTTCTCTGTATCATTTCAGACTCATTCCTCCCTTCACCGCAATAGTCACAGTTTAGATTCTCAACTTCATACTCCTACTTTATCAGCTGTCTTCAGACATTCTTTCCTCCTCTCCTTGACTGTTGCTTCATAGTTTCTACCAGTACCCTCTTTATTAACGGTGCTGCTGGTGGCAACCAGTGCCTTGAATGATCTGGTAATCTAATCCAAGATCTATATATATATATTTTAAATGGGACTGTTTTTGTATCAGGATGGAAATATAGCATACATACAGGCTTAGAACCACCAAAACTGAACAAGCCTGTACAATTCCAGTTGGTAGAGAATATTTTAAAATGGCACTACCATTAAATGCAAATGTGATTAAAAGGGACTCAAGACCAAGCATCAGTATGAGATGACACTGACAATGTGTGTGCAATCAGCTCCTAGTCTGGTTATGTGGAACATTATTATAGAGTAGGTACTAGTTTATTATAATAAAGGTATGCTGGTTTATAATGGATATTTATAATTGGAATTTGAGCAACTCACCATTCTAAATATATTTCATATCATTCTAAGGTATGCCATAATACCCATAAAGTATTACTGGTAATCTGCAAAGGCATTAACCTAGCCCTTGACATATGTCTTACCAAATTACAAAACCTCTCACTTTCACTTTTCCAGCTACTCCGAGTTTAATTATGCAATCATTTTTCATTGCTGTAACTTTGAGATTCAGGTACTGTATCTAAAACTGTTTTAGTTTGATATATGCATATATAAAAGTCCCAAATTACTATGGCATTCATCTCAGTGATGAATGTAAACTTTTGACAACTGTATGAGAACCAAAAATCCATCTCTGTGTATCTCTGTTTTATAACGACAAATATAAATTTGACATACCACACAACATTCTGATTTCCATGAGTGTAGCCACCAAAACACCATATTATATAAATATTACTTCAAGATAACTGTTATGAGAAAATCGATTTCCTTTTATCTCTATTGTGTTTACAGTAATTATTATTATTTACATCCTATTAACATGCATATCAGCAGGAGGACAGACACTGGCAAGAGTTGAACTGCTAACAGCCACTGTGTTCATGTAGAAATGCGGTGAACCTGGCGGTGTTAAAGTTGAACGAGCAGGGGCTGCTGGACAAACTGAAAAACAAGTGGTGGTATGACAAGGGAGAATGCGGCAGCGGAGGAGGGGAGAGCAAGGTTAATACACACACACACACACACACACATACACTACAGCACACAACACACAGGTGACACTGGGTTATTAAATGTAAAAAGTGTAAAGAAGAAACAGAGTTACAATGCCACATGTGACATCAAACACTAGTAGCTAGCTGTAACCCCCTACAGAAATTGAAGAACAAAGAAAAACTAATACGCTAGAACTACTAGATTTAGCAGATGCAATAAGGAACCAGAACATGTAGCATTGTAGTCTGTAATGCTTCTTTTGCTGATATGTTGCCCCTGTTTGGTTGAGGTCAGGTTCAGAGCACACTTGCAGGCAGATGAGGACTTACAGATCAGGGTCAGGTGACCTCACACCAGATGGTAGCAACAGTGCAGGAGAAGAGCTGTCGATAAAGAGTTTGTGCAACTGCCCAAACTCTATTTATCAATGGCTCTGCCCTGGAGGAGTACTGCTACTGAAAAAGCAGAAAGCCTTTTCGCTGAGCACATCTCATTCTCTGTCTCCAGGGCCAAGCAGAGAGGCCCTGACAACACAAGATTTTCTTTAAGCAGCTTTGCCAAATTAAACAAGATTATTCCACAGAGTCTTTACAGACTTCCTGTTCATGGTCATGTCTAAATATTTTTAGTATTTAATATTTGACAATCAACAGACAGTGAACTTGCTAAAAGGTGTCTCATACAAAATAAAGAAAGCCATTAGACGATCTTTACATTGAAAGTAATCTTTTCAAATACTGCAATGAAAGTTTTAATGATGAATAATTAGTAGCACATGAGGGACCTGTCTTGGTGGCTAGACCAGAGTTTGAGAATCGCTGCCTCATTAATAACATAAGATAACATTGATAATGATGTTATTTATGTTATTCCCATTGAAGAGTGCCAGTAAACCTTGCCGTATTGAAACTGAATGAGCAAGGGACCCTAGACAAGATGAAAAACAAGTGGTGGTACGATAAAGGAGAATGTGGCTTCAAGGACTCCACAAATAAGGTTAGTTTTATGTCTGTGGGTCAGTCAAACACACTGTCTGTTCACACATTCAATATACACGGTAAGACTCCACAGTAGTTAGTATGGATTACTTGCAGCTTTAGGTAATGTCAAGAACAGAGACAGTTCAACAATATTCACATGTATAATGCTAACCAAAAAGTGTATTAACAGACCTTTTCTGCCCATTGAGGAAGGAACTATCTTTGAAACAAAATTTATAGGTATCAAGGAAAAGATCTGTCACTGAGGCGCTACCAGTTTGTTGTTAATCTCCTACTCCACCCTTCCCTCACTTGCAAGACATCAAAATACTCATTCCTAACCCATAGTGGGCAGTCCATGTATTTCCAGATGAAAATCATGACATCAGACTTGGAGGTACATCCCGATGGACACTGTCAAATGCCTTTTCAAGTCCACAAAACACATTGTTGTGTCCTTGGGCAAGACACTTCACCCGTTGCCTACTGGTGGTGGTCAGAGGGCCCGGTGGCAGCCTCGCCTCTGTCAGTGCGCCCCAGGGTTGCTGTGGCTACAATGTAGCTTGCCATCACCAGTGTGTGAATGTGTGTGTGAATGGGTGGATGACTGAATGTGTGAAGCGCTTTGGGGTCCTTAGGGACTAGTAAAGCGCTATACAAATACAGGCCATTTTATTTTCCCTTTTTATTGCCGTGACACACACAGTTTCTTTGTCGTTTTTCCCGGCTCAGCACCTATGCGTGCAGCTTTCCAGCTGGAAAAGAGAGCTCATTAACTAAAACACCACACACCTGTGCCACCCCTCCCCTGCAGCTGAGCCATGGACCACACCTCCGCCACACACCACCACCGCCCAACTGAGGCTGGGGAGCCATCCGGCTGAACCATCAGGCACTCCTTTTCCTTCCAGCTGATGTAGGGTACGGGCCAGTTGACCCTCCTTGCCTGCTGGGACAAAACGGCCCCCAGCGCTCTGTTTGAGGCATCAGTCTGCAGAAGAAAAGGGATAGAAAAGTTTGGAGTGTGGAGCAGTGGCTCCCCACAGAGATATTTTTTCACCTGCACAAACGCCTAGCACAGCCGTGTCCACTGGACCAGATCTTGAGCACCCTTTCGGGTGAGATTAGTCAAGAGGCTGGTCAGGTCAAAAAACCCGGGCACAAACCAGTGATAGTAACCTGTCAGCCCCAGGAACCGTCTCACTTCTTTTTTTGTCTTGGGGCGCAGGCAGGGTGCAGTAGCTGCTGTCTTTTCCGCCTGTGGACGCACCTGCCTGGCTCCCATGTGGTACCCCAGATACTGTACCTCCCTCTGTCCAACTGCACACTTCTTCGGGTTGGCTGTGAGTCCCGCCTGCCTCAGGGACTCCAGGACCACTGCCACCCACTGCACATGCTCCGCCCAGGTGTTACTGTAGATGATAACATCATCCAGGTAGGCGGCAGCATATGCAGCGTGCAGCCACAGCACCCAGTCCATGAGGTGCTGATATGTGGCCGGGGCCCAAACAAGCCAAAAAGAAGTGTACCGAACTGGCAAAAACCATACAAAAGTGGAGAAGGCCGTTTTTTCCATGAACTCTGCAGATAAGAGAAACTGTGAGTAGCCCTTGGTTAAATTCAGTGTCATGAAAAAACGGGCCGTGCCCAACTGGTCCAGGGGCTCGTCAACCCAGGGGATGGGTTAAGGATCAAAGCATAACACTTTATTCATCTTTTGATAGTCAACACAGAACCATATAGACCCATCTTTCTTCACTACAAGAACTATGAGGCTACACCAGGTGCTGTTTGGCTTTTCTATTACTCCCATTTTTAGCATTTCAGCCAATTCCATCTGAACAATTTGTCTTTTATGTTCAGGAAGCCTGTAGGGTCATGGATGCACTGTCATGCCAGGTTGCCTTTCAAAATGATGCTTGATGAGAGACGTACAGCTGGTCAGGGGGGAGAACATGTCTGCAAAGCACTGTTGCAATGTGGCAACATCAGCTCTCTGGGCCTGTATGAGATGGTCGTTGCAATGGAGGGAGGTGGGAATGGTGCAGTTTGGTACTTCCTGCCCCAACTTATCTCTCTCCTTGACCCGGCTCACCAGAGACGCAGTTTCAGTCTCTCTCCATGCTTTAAGGAGGTTGAGATGACAAATCTGTGTGGCCCCCTCTCTGTCCAACCGCGAGACCTCATAGTCAACGTTCCCCATTCGCTGTGTGACCACAAAGGGCCCTTACCACTTGGTGAGTAGTTTAGAGCTAGAAGAAGGTAGTAATACAAGCACTTTGTCTCCCTGGTGAAAATTGCCTGGCCACTCTGTTATACAGATGCTGCTGACGTTGCTGGACCTTCCTCCCAGCTTTCATTAATTAGGATGAGCACCCCACACGGCTTCCTGGCAAACAGTAGTTCAAAGGGAGAAAATCCCATGGTGGCCTGGGGCACCTCCCGCACTGCAAATAGCAGAGGGTCTAACCAGTGATCCCAATTGTGTTCATCCTCATGTATGAACTTCAGAATCATGGACTTTAAAGTCTTATTCAGCCACTCCACCAGCCTGTCAGTCTGAGGGTGGTAGACGCTTTTCTGAATAGATTTAATGCCCCATGATTTGTACAGTTCCTTCAGTGTGCAAGACATGAACCACATGCCTTGGTCAGTCAGTATTTCTTTCGGAATACGGACTCGGGAGATGACCTGAAACAGTGCCTGCACCACACTCTTTGCAGTGATGGTTTGCAACGACACTGTTTCTGGGTGTTTCTGGCATTGCATAATCCACTAGAACCAATACAAAGTGATAGCCACTTGTACTCCAGTGAAATGGCCCGATGAGGTCCATGCCAATACTTTCAAATGGGACCTCCAACAATGGTAGGGGGCGCAAAGTCACTTTTGGTATGGCTGGCTGGTTAATGAGTTGGTATTCCGGACAAGATGCGCACCAGCGGTGCACATCCTCTCGGATACCTGGCCCATAGAATTGGGTCATAATTTGCTCCAGAGTCTTGTCAAATCCCATATGCCCTGTCTTAGGGTTATAGTGAGCTGCCTGGAAAATCATTTCTCGGCGGCTTTGTGGTACCAACAACTGGGTGTATGTCTCCTCCGTGCGAGTGTCACGACTCACTCGATATAGCCTGTCTTCTAACAATAAACAATGTCCCGCCCTCCATGGCTTGGGTGCAGCGCCAGCCCCTTCCGGGCCCTGGGAAGGCAGAATGGAGAGAAAGAGGTTACTGGGGTGCAGTGTAGGGGGCCCTCCACCGGAGCAGTTGCTGGAACCCATCGCCTCAGCACTGTCACAGGGGCCTGTGTCCCTGTTGGCTGTCTGGCCCTTCCGCTCTGGCTGCCAGCAAAAAGGACCGCCACCCCCACACTCGTGGACTGGTGGCAATGCACCCACCGCTATGTGTCTGCAGACAGCCCTTTTCCATGGACTGCTCCTGCACAACTTTCCCTAGCATGTGGGCCTCCCCTTCTGGACTTCCCGGGCTGTAGCCACCTCGCCGACACATCATGCAGGTTCCAGGCCCAGGCAAACGGTTGCTCCTCCTCCGTCATCCGGCAGGCCTGGAATCTGCAGTGGCTGCACAGGTGGCATGGCTTGCGGGTCCGACATGGCAACAGGGTTTTTGGCACCAGTGTGAAAATGGACCAAAAGTGGACACACTGTTTATTATTTTTATTTTCCCTTTCTATTGCTGTGACACACGCTGCTGACAATTTCTTTGTTGTTATTCTGGCTCGGCACCCATGGGCGCAGCTTTACAGCTGCACTCTGACACACCTCTCCACTCTCTGCTCCGGCTTCACTAAATCACACAGGAAGAAAGAAAGAGCTCAATAACTAAAATAAAACACACCTGTGCCACCAACCTCCCTGTCACTGCCCCTTGAGCTCACTGCTCCACCCCTCCCCTGCAGCTGAGCCATGGACCACACTTCTGCATGTATTCTGTTTAATTGGGCAAATTCCCATGTCTGCTCCAATTTCCACAAGAGGAGAACTGCTCTGATGTTCCACAACCAGAAAGCTGAGAAGTTGATACCCCTTGAAGTTTTACCACAACTACCAGTCCCTTTTCTTAAAAAGAGGAACCATCACTCTAGTTTGCCAATCCAGAGGTACCACCCCAGACCTTCACAGTGTTAAAGAGGCATATCAACCAACTCTGGGCCAAAACGGCAAGAGCCTTGAGGAACACAGAGTGAACAGATTGGTTGTGGTCTCTCTGGGTGCAGGGCCCAAGTGATGTGCAAGTTGTTCCCCTCATCCACCAATTACCTTATGACAATAGTTCCCGACAGCTGCTTTAGCCTTAGATGAATAATACTGTCCATTCAAACACTGTACCCAGCCTGCCTTGGAATGCTGCTGTGGGAGTTGAAGATCTCACAGATCTGGTTCGTAGCCAGCTCACTCGGTGTATTTTATTGTGCAGCTGATGTGTCTGGCTTCTTCCCCCGCTACGTGATCCAACTGACTACCAGATACTAAACAGTTACAGGTTCAGCTCCTCTCTTCATCCAAGTGTTCAATACATATAGCTGGTTTTAGAACCTAAGATGTACAAGTTACGTGATTAGGTGAGTCCAACTCAACCTCATGTCTCTCTCAACTTCATGGACAAGCTCAAGGTCCTTCCCCTTTAAAGAGGTCAGATTCCGTGTCCCTGTAGCCAAATTTGAAAGCTAAATTTCAGAACATCAGGGCCTCTACTTTCCCAACACCCCAGCCATTACCATACATACCATACATTGCAGGCTCTTTGTTCTCAGGCTCTTGCCCTCGCTCCACTGTGGAGCTCAAGAAAGGTAACTTGGGCCCTTGGTTTTTCAATCATCATAAGACTGTTCTGAATTGCTCTTAGTCTAGCCTCTCACCCAGGATCCCAGGTGCCATCGGCCCTAGAAACATAGCTTCCAGGATCACTAGGGCATGCAAACCTCTCCAACATGGTAACGTAAAAAAATCAAAGGAGGGGGTGACAGATAAAATTTATTTCTGTTATCATTATTTAGTATTGTGAAGCTTGTCCCAGTTCCTGACCTTTTTGACACCAAGGTTGCAATAATTACTTTGAAATATTCTAATAATCTGAGATCCTGACTTTTTGATTTTCATTAACTTGAGGCCATAATCATTGAAAATAAAACAAAAAAGGCTTGAAATATTTCTTATATGCAGAGATACAGAATGATTAAGGTTGAGGACAGTGTTCTACATGTAAAGTTTTAATCTAGGTCATTTATAATATATTTAGCTTGACTGATTTAGGTTCAGTTTGAGTCTACTTTTGAGTAGACCTTCCCAGTAAATAAAGTTAGCTATTAATATAAGAGCATGCTGCTAGAACTTTCTCTGGGGTTTCTGATGATTTTTCTTCTGTGTGTGTGTGTGTGTGTGTGTGTGTGTGTGTGTGTGTGTGTGTGCATACTAGGAGAAGACCAGCGCACTCTCTCTTAGTAATGTAGCAGGAGTCTTCTACATCCTGGTTGGAGGTCTGGGATTAGCCATGATGGTGGCACTGGTCGAGTTTTGCTACAAGAGTCGTGCAGAAGCCAAAAAAATGAAGGTATATGATCTTTAGAAGTACAAGCTGAATTTGAATTTCAATCTTAAATAATAATATAAGATTATATATTAACAATGTTGAAATAAAGTTTATTGAGGATTCTCACTAAAAACATGATGTGAAACATGATGGAATTAATCCTCCACAAACAGAAAGGTCTTACGGTTAATGAATCGTGAAAGTGATAACAGTATACCAGTGGATTCCACTATCTGATACTAATTAGTACTAAAAATTAATGAATTTTAAATTAATAGTAAAAAAGGCTTCCCAGTGTTTTAAGTGTTCAAATTTCAAATCTTTTTATTTGTTTTAAAGATTGAAAAATAGCATGACTCACAGAACAATACAATCACAATAACAGGTGCTAAGAGCTATCAGGTTAAAGAAAAATTGGTGGAGAGTCCCTATGAGAGTGTCCCCAAAAGGGTCATGGACCCCCTATTGATCCTCTACTGAGTCACAGGAGCCAAGGTGTGAAACCTAGCCCAGTCCTATCATGGCCAGCCTGGGCCATTTGAGGTCAAATGGCCCAGGCTCTTAAAACATGTGGTAATCCTAATTGGTCTTTCATCAAGTCAGCAAAGATGCACAAAAAGAAGACCAGACACCAACTAGGGACGACCAGAAATGGGACTCTCTAACAATTGTACTTAGAACTGAAGAAGCTTCTCAGATGAGAGGTGAAACGTTTTCAAGGAAACTTTAAAAAGTCCAGACGTTTTTTTTCCAAGCTCCGTAGACTACGATGACCTGGATGTAGAACCTTCACAGACACATTATGCACTGTCACTTCTGCTACTACTGATATCCATTTAGATTCTTTTCTCTAACTTAAGTACTTCATACAAACCTGTGTCTATTAGACCCCATTTCTATAAGACAGCTCTAAGAATGGAATGGAAGTAATTAATGCTTCAGTCTTATTACAATCTGTCTGACTCTATTAATTGGCTACATACCACAGGCTTTTAAGGGGGGGCAGTAGTTAAACTGTTACTTGAAAAGCCATCACTTAACCAAACCGTCTTAGCTATAACAATACACCAAATTTCTTTTTATCTCTAAATTTCTTGAAGGAGTAGTTGTAAAACAGCTTACTAATTTGCAGAGCAGTGGTTTAAAGAGTTTCAGTCAGGTTTCAGAGCTTATCACAGCAAAGCAAAGCATTAATGAAATGATCTTGTGGGCTCTGACTGTTGACTCATCTCAGTTAGTGCGATGTTTGATCCTGTTAACCATATTTTATTACAGATTACAGCATGCTGTGGGTATTAAGCGTATGAGGTGGTTTCCATCTTATCTATCTAATAGACTTTATTCCTAGCCTGGCCCCAACCGATCACGGCAAATGGCTCCCCCTCCCCGAGCCTGGTTCTGCAGGTTTCTGGAAGTTTCTTCCTGTTAAAAGGGAGTTATTCCTTCCCACTGTCCCCAAAGTGTTTGCCCCTAGGGGGACACATAATTGTAGGGATTTTCTCTGTTTTCCTTGCATTAATTTTTTTATATTAGAAGACAAAGTACCTTGCGGCAACTGTTGTTGTGATTTGGCTCTATATAAATAAAATTGTATTGACTTGAAATGAAACTTGTTGAGAATAAGGGGAGGGAGACAGGGCAAAAAAACACAATGTGACTCTTGAACTTGGGCTTTAGACTTGAATAGGGAAAATTTCAACTGCACATTTCAGCAGAGGTGACTTTTTACCAGGTCTACTGAATGGACGCAGCTACAGTGTAAATATTTAAAATCAACAAACCCACCCACCCCACTGATATTGCCGTGAAAATACTCAAAGCCTGACAAAGTAGACATCGGCATTACAAGAGAGCTTGCCAAACTTGGTGAGTCAACTCCAGCTCATATCAGGAAGTGTATAGGACGTGAGGAAATGCAAAAGCATTGTGACCCAGACATAAGAGCATGACTGCAGCAGTATCTGGTTTAGCAAAAATACTTGGCGTACTTGGAAATATAACTGGAACACTGAGTTTAAGCTTCACTCATCATGGATGACAAGGATTGGATGGACTGATAAGGAAGTGTCCTGGAGACCAGAGAGAAACCAGACATATAGGTCATGTATTCCATACACTTTACATGATGCAAATGTAAGCATATTATACCTACATTTGTACATAATCACAGTTCTACAAGTAAAGTCAAGTTTGTCAGGATGTCATTTGGATGTTAGTTTATTTTAATGAATTGATTTCAGAATATGGCATTGGGAACACTTTTGAGTGTCAAATGGTAAAACAGCCAGCACAATGACCCTTTAAACAATTACCACACATGTGTACGTTAAATGTAGGCCTACGGTGTTAGTCTGACAAACAGAGTCATTATAATGGAAACAGGCTTCGGTAACTGACATGCTTCGGGTACAGATGTGGCCATGGTTGTAGCGCTGCTCTGGTGATGTGGTCAGGCTTTGAACCTGTGTCATAATCCATGAGTCTAAGGGGTAATTTCCATGAACACCTTGAACTAAGATGATCATCATAATGAAATCCTGATCATTGGAAAATAAAAAAGATACTCCTAAAAGCCAATCTTCTCTATACTCTCCGTCCTACAGTTTTTGAAAAAGTCTGCTCCCCTGGAAAACAGAGGCATCATAAACAGACCCTGGATATACCCCTGGATATCACGCTTATTATAATGTTTATAGATTAGCAAAATACTTGCACAATAATTGAGAATGTGTACTTCCTATTATGGAACACATGGTCAGTTTCAGGGATTAACAATACATGTATTTGGTTAGTTTGAAACTCCTGTTTTACTTGCTGAAGGGCATCCTCGCTAGTTGGGAATGAGCTGGACCTCTACACTCTTTTCATTAGTAACGTCACCACCTGGAACAAAACTAATAAAATTCCTGCCACAGAAGCTATAGTACATTGAAATAAACTCAACGCCAAAAGCTGAAGAGCTGAAAGAAGATTGGTTCCTGTGCTTGGTAATCTATATGTTTTAATCACATTTTTGTCTGACATTCCTAATAAACTGACACAATCAGAATCAGAATCAGAATTGTGTTTACTGGCCAAGTATATGTGCAGACACGTACAGGGAATTTGGTTCCGGTAGATGGTGGCTCTCAAGCACAGCAATGTAAATCCCCCCCCCCCACACACACACACACGTGTCTATATATACACATTACACATACATACACAAAGCTGTGTAAACCAACTATAAATAACGAATCTAACCTTATATACATAAAATACAGAAATGAATGAGGTGGAATGAATACTACAGAATGTACATAAGGTGCAGTTGCAGTCTGGCAGTGGGAGCAGTGTGACAGGTCAACTGTTTAGAAGGGAGATGGTGAGGGGAAAGAAACTGTTCCTGTGTCAGGTGGTCCTGGTCTGCAGGCTTCTGTACCGTCTGCCAGAGGGCAGCAGATCAAAAAGTCTGTGTTCAGGGTGTGAGGGGTCTGCGATGATTTTCCCTGCCCGTTTCCTGGTTCTTGAGAGGTACAGATCCTGGATGGAGGGCAGGGGGGGCGCCGATGATCCTTTCTGCTGCCCGTACAGTCCGCTGCAGTCTGCTCCTGTCCTGTTTAGTGGCTGCTCCATACCAGACTGTGATGGAGGAGCACAGGACAGACTCAATGACCGCAGTGTAGAACTGGATCAGCAGCTCCTGTGGAAGACTGTACTTCCCCAGTTGTCTCAGGAAGTACATCCTCTGCTGGGTCTTTTTGAGGATGGAGTTGATGTTGGTCTCCCACTTCAGGTCCTGGGAGATGGTTGTACCCAGGAACTTGAAGGTCTTCACAGTTGACACAGGGCTGTCTGATATGGTGAGGGGGAGCAGAGTTGAGGGATGTCTCCTGAAGTCCACTGTCATCTCTACAGTCTTAAGAGTGTTCAGCTCCAGATTGTGCTGACTGCACCAGAGTACCAGCCGCTCAACTTCCTGCCAGTATGCAGACTCATCACCATCTTGAATGAGGCCAATGACAGTGGTGTCATCTGCAAACTTTAGGAGTTTGACAGCCGAGTTCTTGGAGGTGCAGTTGTTAGTGTAGAGGGAGAACAATAGTGGTGAGAGAACACATCCTTGAGGGGCACCAATACTGAGGGACCGGGTTTCAGAGGTGATCTCCCCCAGCCTCACTTGTTGCTTTCTGTCTGTCAGGAAGCTGGTGATCCATTGACAGGTAGCTGGTGACACGCTGAGCTGGGAGAGTTTGGAGGAAAGAAGTTCAGGCACAATGGTGTTAAAAGCCGAACTAAAGTCCACAAATAGGACCCTGGCATAAGTTCCCGGGCGGTCAAGGTGTTGCAGGATGTAATGCAGCCCCATGTTCACTGCATCATCCACCGACCTGTTTGCCCGGTAGGCAAACTGCAGAGGGTCCAGCTGGTGGCCTGTAATGTCTTTCAGATGGGCTAACACCAGTCGTTCGAAGGATTTCATGACCACAGACGTCAAGGCGACAGGTCTGTAGTCATTCAGTCCTGTGATGGTGGGTTTCTTGGGAACAGGGATGATGGTGGAGCGTTTGAAGCAGGAGGGAACTTCACAGAGCTCCAGGGATCTGTTGAAGATGCGAGTAAAGATGGGAGCCAGCTGTTCAGCACAGGTTTTGAGGCAGGAGGGTGAGACGCCGTCTGGTCCGGGGGCTTTCCTGGGCTTCTGTTTCTGGAATAGTCGGCTCACATCCTCAGTGTGTATTCTGAGTTTCAGGGAGGAGGAAAGGGGGGTGAGAGGTGTGGTGGAGGTTGTTGAGTCTGGATTGGAGAGGGTGGTGGTGGTCGTTGAGTCTGGATTGGGGAGGATGGGGGTGGTCGTTGAGTCTTGATTGGGGAGGGTGGTGGTGTTCGTTAGGTCTGGATTGGGGAGGGTGGGGGTGGTCGTTGAGACTGGATTGGGGAGGGGGAGGGTGAAGGGCGGAGAGGTGGAAGGTGTGTTGGGGGTCAATGTCTGAAGCAATGTCCCTGGGGAGGGGAGGGTGGGGCGTGGGAGTCTGTCCGTCTCAAACCTGCAATAGAAAGCTGGTGATTTCCTGCAGGCCCCTCCACACTGACGCAGGGTCGTTGGCTGAGAGCCGTTAAAGTGGAGTATTAGAGACCAAGCAGCCAAGAACATACAGGAACAGGTGTATTCTTCAAAATATGAGTTTTATTATAGCCCCATTTCAAAAATATACAGTCACAGAATAAGCTATTTTAAGAACTAATTGAGCCTATAACAGAGGTCAACTAAACAGAATTCTGCTCAAAAAAATAATACTTAACTAAATATCATAACTCAACAAACTGACCTGCACAAATGAGAGACAGCAGAGGGGAAAACCACAGGGACAATAACTAAACATAATACAGAAAAACTAACAGCAGCCAGGTAACTCAAAAAGAACAGAAAATTAATTATTAACCCCTCAGCAATAATTGCTGCAATAGCAAAAGACAAATATTATAAGCAATAATAATAAGTTTCCCATAAGTCCCATAAGATAATACAATAACATGCCTTTTTTTCAGTGTTAAATATTGCCGCAATTAGCAGTACTTTGCATGTTGCAAACATTAGTTAGTAGTTGGCACCATGTTTCACACCGTGAGAAAGGAACTCACAGAAATGCATATGCAAGAGGGTGAGTCACAAAAATATCAGGTCCCACTTCTTACACAAAATTTTGTCTTAGTAAATACTTTTTTTTTAAACTTTAAATACTTACTTTTAATTTTTACACCAAAACACACTTTGCACTGGTGCAAAGGTTAGTAACTCTGGCCCTTGGGCTGTGGACAGGGCTGGACTGGGACAAAAATTTGGCCCTGGCAGGAAGCCCACCATGATCACTCAAAAATAAATTAAATAAATATGTCATGTATACGCATATTATGTTGATTATAGATATTAATTGTTATTGGTACAGTTGTACTTTTGTTAGGACATCTTAGTTGCACTGCAGTGCAACATGTTACAATTAAAAGCCACACTTTAGCTATTAGGAGTGGTTTATGGTCAAAGTAGCCATTCATTTTACCTATATCCTTGAATCTTTCCTTTCCTAATTATGTTAATTTCACCTTACTCCATCTCTTCCTCACTTAGTTGTTGAGACTGCTGTCCCACCTCCTACTCTTCTCCACAGCTGGTGCTACCAACAGCAGCCTCCTGTGAACCAGGGCTTGTTACTAGTTGTTGCTGGTACTGCTGTTGACGGTGCAGCAGCAGGCCCGACAGCTAACGTGTTGGTTAACTGGACATATTTTACTGCATCTACTTTTAGTTTCTTTTTCTATTTAGCTTTACAGCTCCACCTTTTCACTACTTTTTCCACACTAAACTCTTCTTCAAGGTGCGTGCACAGCGAAGGTATGATGAAGTGTAAGTAATGAAAGTTGTATGAATGTATGAGCTGTTGTACAGCTAGTGTGCAGCAGCCCTTCAATTGACCCACCGGCCCAAAAGTGCATTGGCCACCAGGAACATACCCAGTAGACCAGTCCATTCCTGACTGTGGAGAGAGAGAGAGAGAGAGAGAGAGAAGAGAGAGAGAGAGAGATAGATAGATAGATAGAGTTCTAAATGGCTGTCATGTTTTTTTTTTTTATTATTTTACCACATTCTTTGCATGGATGGACACGGAGACTATTTTCTTTCTTTTGACTTCTGCCATATTTTTGCTTTTTCAATTATTATTGGTCTTATAGCTCAAACTACTATTGTCACTTTGTAACTTAAAGTAACAATAATAACAGTTATACTAATTTTTCTTAGAAAAATCACTGCAGCAATAACCATGACTTTATTTTTGTTATGAAGGTGGCAGCCAACACCTTGTCATCACCCCAGCACACAGGAAACTACACACACACTCTGCCTTCTCCTCAACATCCCCCCAACTACAACCTGCTGTCCCCCAGCCACCAGCCAAACTACGCCACCTATAAAGAAGGCTACAACGTTTACGGCATTGAGAGCGTCAAGATCTAACACGGGTAGGAGAGTGATGATTGATGGCTAAAAGTGTCCTTACCTTACAGCCATAGACAATGTTTGTGTCATAGACATTCAACTAATTGGTGTTAAATTATCTTTTCAAACATCCATTTAAATTCAATTTACAGCTGTATTCATATCAAACTGGTGCAAAGCAACCTCAGTGGCAAAAATAACGTAGAGTTGGAGTTAAACTTGTGCAGTCATTTTGTCTGTATTTACCAATGTAAAGAAAAACTTGTGAAGGGAAATAAGTAGTAAGTATATTAAATAGTTAATGCACTTGCATTTGTACTTTTCTGCACCCAGATCTAGTCATCTGCAAATCTTTGTACATCTGAATTTGTGCCTTGTGTCATACTGTAGATGTTACCTAACATAGAGAATATGCAGGCAAATTTTCCAGATGCATAGTGTTTTGTTTCACAAACACTTGTGCAGATCTTGGTTTGTCCATATAATTTTTTTTACCATTTCAGATATAAGTATACATTTCTACTTTTAATATAGTTGCAGTGTTGTCATTCGTTAGGCTAACTGATCACTCTAGTGGTGGTAAATTGGCAGATACACATGGTAAATTAAAAGAGGTGGTAGTTACTGAATGAATTAATACATTAAAAATAAAAAAATATCATTATTATTATAGTAGTTGTTTTTCTACAAAACAATATATCTATATTATGATAACACTATAGTGTAGCAATTTATCTTTATGTACAGAAAGTTTACGACACCAGTGACCAGCAAACATTTTGTTTAAAAATGAGCAAACTTTTTGTTTAAAATTTAAAAAGATGCTTGTTCTGAAATGAAAAACTAAAAATTAAGTGACATTTACTTTATAATTAATAAAGCATTGTTTAGTCATTGTTCACATACATGAACTGTTTTGACTGTGAACAACATAAATACAAAAGTTGCCATTGAGTCTCGCATTGCATTGTGATATGAGCCAGTGTGTGTTCAGAGTATGATGTGAATGCAGCAATTTTTCCTAACAAACAATACTAACACTGAGACAATAATAAAGTCTTTTTTAAAAACTTCAAAGTAAAAGATCAAAACTATGTATGGCTGTGGTACTCTTTTCCTTCGTTTACTTATTTCTCAACAGCTCGTTTGCCTCCTTCATCCCTCTTCCTTCTCTCTTCATTTTCTTTGGCTCCCATTTTTTCTCCACTCCTCTTCCAAACTTTCCTTTCTGTCCTTGCCCTCTCCTTTTCCTTCTCTCTGACTTCGTTGTTTGCCCTTTTACTTTTTCTTATGTTTGTCTGTACGTTATCCTTTTCTCCTACTCTTGTCTTAATAGCCAATCATCCTCTTTACTGAGTACTCCTATGTGACTTAATGTCAGTTTTTATTCGGTGGCCCTAATAATTTAGACTGGTAATAACACAAAATATGAGTTATTCTGTTAATTACCTAATTGGAAACAGCCCTATAATTGCTTTAATGATAGATAACCTGTGATTATGCGAGTTTACAAGCCCTTAGAATATAAGAGAGAAAATTCCAATAATTCTCTTTTGAGCAAGCCCTTGGTAACAGAGGAGAATTAAAACCCCCTTTTAACAAAGAGAACCCTGACAGAATCTGCATTAGAGTGGCCATGGGAATTGGTTGGCAATTGAATTTAAGAGCAAATTCAAGATGGATAAAAAAAAAAACAGTCGCCTCTATCTCAGTTTCTTCCTTCGTTTTGCCCCAGATTTTAGATTCAGGCTTGTGTGTGTTAAAAACTTTACCATTTAGCCTGTCGTATCAGTTTAAGACAACATTTTGCCCCAGAGTCTGTTTACCATAAAAATTTACATCCCTAATGTTAACACAATTGCTCATGGATTTCACGGTTTGGGAGAGAGACTTTGTTAGATAACAGTTGTTTTTTGGTTGCTGCTGTTTTGGTTGTTGTTTTTTGGCTTTAGACTAAAAAACAAAATTAAGCAAAGAAAGTTAGCAAGCTATGCTGTGCTTTAGGTCAGAATTTTCAGTGTCATGGTAACTTTTGTTGTGTACAAAGCCTGGTTCAGAGCAGGTCATGCTCACAGTTTTGGTTTAAAATCAAATTCAGTACCACTTTTCATCTATTAAGGGACATTCACACCTACCTGAACATATATGAAAATGTAATGCAAACATCATTGCACAATATAAGAAAACAATTTACCTTCTCCACTGATGGCACCTTGCAGCTTCCTATGTCTTTAAGATCCCACCATCTGTGTAAGGTGAAGTCCACTTGTGCACACTTACCTACACTCTTATATGCCACTCTATGATCCTCCCTCTTCTTAAATAATAATAATAATAATAATAATAATAATAATAATAATAATACATTTTATTTATAGGGGCCTTTAAAGATCCTCAAGGTCACCTTACATTAGTACAACAAAATAAAAACATACAGTAAACAAAAAAATAAAAAAAACAATAATGTAAGTAAGTAAGTATAAATGCTAAACAAGGAAAAATAGACTAAAAGTGATGAGTATGCAATTCTGAACAGATGGGTTTTAGACACGATTTAAAAGTAGAGAGAGTTTGTAGTCGATCATGTTCACAGTACATATTCACCACAGCTATTTCCATCTTTTTCACGAAATCCATCACCATGTGTTGTTCTGCATTTCTTTTCTTAACACCATACCTAGCCAATACGTTTATTTCAAATTCTAATTCTAATTCAAATTTTATTTGTCACACACACACAACCATACACAGTATGACATGGGGGTGAAATGCTTGTAGCTGTACAATGCCCGACCATTAAATGACAGAAGAAAAGTTTTACAATATTTACAATTTACAGTTTACTACAAAAATTTACAAATTAACTTAGGAATTTACAGTAAAGAATGTGCAAATAGCAGAAGAGATTATAAAGATAAGGATTATAAATTATAGGAGTTATAGGATTATAGGAAATGTGTGGTGGTGCGTGTGGTGACGTGTGTGAGAGTCCAGTCTTATAGTGACGTGTTTGGGAGAGTCCAGTCCTACACCTGGTTCAGGGCCCGAATAGCCTGGGGGAAGAAGCTCCTCCTCATTCTCTCTGTTTTGGCCTTAAGGGAGCGGAAGCGCTTCCCAGACCTCAACAGTGAGAAGAGTCCATTGTTGGGATGGGAGAGGTCCATCATAATCTTCCTAGCTTTGGACTTGCACCGCTTGGTGTAGATGGACAGCAGGTCAGGGAGCTCTGATTGAATGATGCGTTCTGCCGAGCGCACCACCCTTTGCAGATCTCGTCTGTCCTGCTTGGTGCTGTTCCCAAACCAGGTGCAGATGTTTGCCGTCAGGACGCTCTCGATGGTGCAGGAGTAGAAGTTCTTGAGCACCTTCAGTGGCAGATGGAAGTCTCTAAGTCTTCTGAGGAAGAAGAGACGCTGACGGGCTTTCTTAACCAGGGTGTTGATGTGGCAGGACCATGACAGGTCCTGAGTGATGTGGACACCCAGGTATCGGAAACTGTCCACTCTCTCCACTGGCGTGCCACTGATGATGAGGGATTTGTAATTCCTCGCCTGCTTTGTAGTGAAGTCCACGATCAGCTCCTTAGTCTTGCTGATGTTTAGGAGGAGGTTATTCTCCTGGCACCAGGTCTCCAGGTTCCTAATCTCCTCCAGGTAGGCCGTCTCGATGTTGTCGGAGATCAGGCCCACAACAGCAGTGTCGTCAGCAAACTTGACAATGGAGGTGGTGTCGGATGTGGCTACACAGTCATAAGTGTACAGTGAGTACAGCAGGGGGCTTAAAACACAGCCCTGAGGCACTCCAGTGCTGAGTGAGATGGAGGGGGAGACTTGGGCCAGGGAGAGGTTGAAGATCTCCGTGAACACCGGTGTTAGCTGGTCAGTGCAGGCTCTAAGGACCCGGCCAGGGATTGCATCTGGTCCTGCTGCCTTCCTGGTGTTCACCCTCCTGAAGGTGTTCCTCACGGCATGCTCTGTGATGACGAATGCATTTTCTTCACTGGTGCACTCCGAGCGCGCGCAGCCGTTTGTTGTTTTAATTGCTGCGGCGTCGAAGCGAGCATAAAACGTGTTCAGCTCATCAGCCAGTGAAGCATCTGCATTCATCATTGAAGAAGCTGGTCGTTTATAGTCCGTTATAGTCCGCAGTCCTTTCCACAGGCTCCTAGAGTCGCACTGTCGTAGCTGTGACTCTAGTTTTTCCCCGTAGCTCCGCTTTGCCTTTCGGACTGCGCTGCGCACGTTGTAGGACGCAGCCTTGTATAGGTCCATATTACCGGAGACAAGCCCTTCATTGTAGGCAGCGGTGCGTGATCTCAGAGCGTCGCGGATGTTTTTATCCACCCACGGCTTCTGGTTGGGAAACGTTCGGATGATAGTTCTTTCTGCTGTGTCGTCCGCTAGTTTCCCGATAAATCCCACAACCGCTTCCGTAAACATGTTGATGTCATCAGAGCTGCGCCGAAACATGTCCCAGTCTGCGTCATCCAGTGCGTCCTGCAGCGCGGCCTATTTTTGGCAAATAGTAAAACAGTTTCCACAAGCACTTCATCAGCGTCCCCTTCTCCTATAGCCGTGAGGGTGAAACCTTTAGAGATAAAAGCAAAATCCTCCAAACCCACATAAAGGCTGACGCCAGCTAAGAAATGGGGTTTTTTTCCCACAAGAGTTTATCGGATGCTGAGTCCAGAGCAATAGCGAGCCATTAGGGAGGCCTGTGAGTCTAAGAAATAACAACTACAGAGCGTGGGTTTCCCTGAAATGCCTGCAGACATGATAGGTTATCTACAGATCAACGGGTGGAAATTCCTTATGGGACAAGATTGATGACCCACACGAGCCTCAAAAATGTGGGAGATGATTGTGTGTTTGGAAAAGAAAAAACAGAGAAAAGAATTGAGGCAGGTCAGCATAAGACTGGGCCATATTGAGGTCATCATATCTGCATGGAGAGGGACGTCGGCATGACCTGAAAGGTCAGAAAGTGACTCCCAGTAAATTAAAAAATAAAATGAAAAACCAGAAGCTGCTTAGCTGTAGACAACCCCAGGCTAGAGAGAACCAGGAGCTCATGAAGAATACCAGACCTACGGGGATGGGGGGAGTGTTTTTAACCCAATTCAGTTTATTATCATTGTGTACTCCGAGGTATTTATAGTCCTCCCCAATGTCTACATGGACCTCCTGGATCGAAAAAGGGGTAACACATTTCCTGGTCCTCCTAAAGTCCACAATCAGTTCTTTGGTCTTTGCCACGTTGAGCTGCAGATGATTCTGCTCGCACTGCGTGACAAATGAGTCAACAACAGCCTGGTACTCTGTTTCATCACCGTCACTCACAAGATAAAAGAGATAAAATAAGATAAACCTTTATTAGTCGCACACATGGGACCCAACCACTGCAGCATCATCCAAAAACTTCTGATGATAGCAGGTCTCTGTGCAGTGGCTGAAGTGCGTGGTGTAGAGGGTGAACAGGAAAGAGGCTTGTCCCTTGTGGTGCCCCTGTTTTGCTGATCCCCTTGTCAGACACACAATGTTGAAGAACCACATATTGTGATCTTCCCGTCAGGTAATCAACAATCCAGGACACAATCTGGTCTTTAAGTCTGACATCATTAGCCGTGTCTGGGCCCTAACTCCGCTGCATATCCATAAGTCAAACGAACACTGCGGCATCACTGAAAGTTGAAAAACTGTCTAAATTCTTTCATCTGTAATAGAATGATCAGTGTGGCTGCTCTACCAGGTGTAACAATTAAGTTTAACATCCAGGCATCCATGAAAACAGATTTTATGACATTTAACGAGTTAGAAGTTAGCAGGGAGTTAGCTCGCTAGCTTCCATCTAAATACATATAGCATGTGCTGACTGAGGGATTTTGGAAACAAATGAAGGCGTACAGCTCTGCTATCACTTCCAACATAAATGAAGACAGAAACTAAACAGCAGTGACGTTTGTAGAGTTATTGAAGTGGGGCTAGCTGGTATATAATGATATGCTACGTGATCGCTAGCGACACAGCTATGTTAGCATAATAAACACAGTGAAGCTGGAGGATGAACACTTTTTTCCCCTCGATAAAAGTTAACGTGAGGATTCTCGGTGGTCAGGGACAAATGGAATCGCATGGCACGCTGCTGTAAATGGACCAAACTTCAGTCAGAACAACTGAGATAATCGATCCACAATACGAGGTTAGTCATTCATATACTGATGAAAAACTAAAAATTAAGTGAGCTAGGCTGTAGTTACATGGTAAGGTTTTAAAAATTGAGCTTTAAAATGAATAGCGGTAAGAAAATCCGAGAGAGGCCGACAGTGATCACTGACTGTTTTAGGGGCTTTTTGAGATTAAATAGAACAAGATACAAAGCATTAAAACATGTTAAAAACACGAAAGCCTTAATAAACGCAGGGTAGTTTGGGCCCGGAAGCAGGATTCGTCACGTCATCACTTAAAGACCGGATAGAACAGGGGTCGGCAATCTGCGGCTCTTTAGTCCTTATAGTGCGGCTCCGCGTGGTTTGGGAAAATAAATTAGAAGTATTTAGCTGAAGTGTATTTTATTTATGTTAGTTCTTTTTTACCTTGTATTTCTAAATTGGAAGATTATTGTGATATTGAAATATAAAAATAAAATTATATTCTTTTATTTTTTCATCGCTCAAAATAAGCGTCACACTCGCGGAAGCCGGTATGCCTGCCGAAACGCCGTGCATTTATCGAGACTTTCAACCCCAGGTAGGCCAATTATGGATCCACATTATGTCAGCAGCTGTTCTCCACCGTGAACTATGTTAAAAACAAACACCGCTCACGCCTCACAGATGACAGCTTACAGTCCTGCGTAAAGATGAAAGTCACTTCGTACAGCCCCGATTTGCAGACACTGTGTGCAGAGGTTCAGGAGCAGAAGTCCCATTGTAAACATACCACAGCAGACCCGACGATGTTTGCATGAACACGCTTTTCAGCATCTCTTTATTGACAACTTTTCCCACACGGTTGCTGACGCATACAGCCGGCTGTAGCTTTTCAGCTCACAGCCCGACACACACCAACACAACAGCATAGATAGCGCAGACATAAAGGCGGTGAGGCGTCATTGCAGGTGCCGTTCAGGTGCATCAGCCTCCCCTGCAGCGGCGCTGCAGACCACGCCCCGCCACACACATTAACGTGATAAAATACATATTTAGGCAGAATTTTTAGGCAGCATAGTGCTTTTTTTCCAATTAGTTTTTAGAAGTCAGGTCAAGGCTCCAAAAGCCCGAAGGCGATATAACAGTTTTTGTTTGCTACATGGATCATTTTAATTCATGTTGGTGTCTTTCCTTTCGTTATATTTCTTAAAGAGTTCAAAATGTGTTAATTACATAAATAAAATGTTAATTTTCTCTGTAGCACTTCATGGATTTCATAAGCAACACACTTTAGTTGTTCAAACAAAGCATAAAGGTAAAAAACAATATATACAATGTTACCTTCATTTTAGATGGTAAAAAGTATTTGCGGCTCCCAGTGTTTTCTTTTGCGTGAAAACCAGGTCCAAATGGCTCTTTGGGTGTTAAAGGTTGCTGACCCCTGGGATAGAAGCATCCACCTCCATCTTTGTCAGCTTATCACCTGTGAGGCTTGGCCTGATGGTGTTGAATGCACTGGAAAAGTCGAAAAATATGACCCTCACAGTGCCCTCTGGTTGGTCCAGATAGGTGTAGACACAATTGAGCAGGTAGATCATGGCATCCTCAGCTTCAAGGTGGGGCTGGTGAGTGAACTGAAGGGGATCCCGATGTGTTCTGACATTTCAAACAGTTGTGAGATTCAGTCTTCTGAACTGCTCATCTCACAGGTTGCAGGGACTCCTCTAGGCACTCCAATTTATGCTTTGTCAAGTCCCGTTCCCCCCACCTCTCTCTCTGGTATCTAATCAACCAATCAGGTGTGTTTGCATGAGATCCACCGATCTTCAGTCAGATATTATCATTCTCATTCTCTCTCTATATCTCTAATTTAACATGGAAAATTGCGTTAAATTTGAATATTCAGTCCAATATGAATAAGCTTCAGTTCATGTTTCATTCAGTTTAGGTTTCATTTGCACATTAAATTTAGCATAATCCCTCTTAATCCAAATACTTTTAATCTTTAAAACTCTCTCAATCACTGTCAAAGGAGCTTGCAAAAAAAGCATCTGGACTTCTTTAAGTTGCTTGAAGATGTTTCACCTCTCATCCGAGAAGCTGCTTCAGTTCTAAGGTCAAATGGTTGAGAGTCCCAGATTTAAACCCAGTGGGAGTTTCCCCCCAAAGAGGGACAAAAGGACCCCCTGATGATCCTCTAATCACATGAGCCAAGGTGTGAAAACAGGTGTGGGTCCCAATCAGCCAGGGCTTCGGGTGAGCTCATTGTGAAACCTGGTCCCACTTTATCATGCGATTTCCTGAGGTCAGATGGCCCAGGAAATGGGCCTTTTGTCCCTCTTTGGGGGGGATACTCCCACTGGGTTTAAATCTGGGACACTTTTCTTTGCAAGCTCCTTTGACTACGATGACCTGGATGACTGAGAACCTTCACAGAATGTACGGCAATATGTCTGTGAAGGTTCTCAGTCATCCAGGTCATCGTAGTCAAAGGAGCTTGCAAAGAAAAGCGTCTGGACTTCTTTAAGTTGCTTGAAGACGTTTCACCTCTCATCCGAGAAGCTTCTTCAGTTCTAAGGTCAAATGGTGGAGAGTCCCAGATATAAAACCAGATATAAACCTAATCCTCTAATCGCCTAATAGGTGATTAGAGGATCATCAGGGGGTCCTTTTGTCCCTCTGTGGGGGGTTACTTCCACTAGGTTTATATCTGGGACTCTCCACCATTTGACCTTAGAACTGAAGAAGCTTCTCGGATGAGAGGTGAAACGTCTTCAAGCAACTTAAAGAAGTCCAGACGCTTTTCTTTGCAAGCTCCTTTGACAACCTTCACAGACATCTCTCAATCACTATTTATTCAAGACTTTTTTTTCACCAAATTGAAGATATTTTATAGATTATTTTGGGTGGGGGCTTTTAGCCTTTATTTGATAGAGACATTGTAGACAGACAGGAAAGTAGGGAGAGAGAAAAGGGAAGACATGCAGCAAAGGGCTGCGGGTCAGACTAAAAACCAGGCCTACTGCTTTCTAGCCATATGGTGTATAGTGCCCTGCTCACCCACTGATCTACGCCATCACCCTTCAGTTGTGTATTTTTAAAGTCAGAAATTCAACGATCAGAGTGGCTCTTGCTTCATTCCCTCACACACACACCCTCATGTTTCTCAAGGCCTTACCTACCCAGCCTCTCAGTTCGACCTGAATTAGGCCTGTCTTTAGAATCATTATTATATTGCCTTACTCTCATCCTTTTGGCTAAACGTAAACAATATATATTTAACTGATTATATTCTGATCAGTAGTGAGCATAATTAATTACAACATTTAACATTATTTTTCTTGTTCAAAAGTATAGTGACACAGTTCTTATCTTAATCCCAGACATGAATATAAAAGGCAGATGATGGATCATGTCTACACACACAAAATGTGTAGATGTTAGAACAGACATCCTCAGACTACATTTCTCTGTTAACATACTGTTCAAACTCATATTTTAATTTATTTTTTTGATTAAGAATAAAGAAAAAGGATACTATTGGCAAAAAACACAAATAACAGAGTGCTTAAATCACATATAAGACCGGATGTTGAGCCTCTCAGTTAACTTCTGGCTGAAGTGGAGTCGTGAAATTTCAGCCTGCATGATACACCCTGTTGGCCAGTCTGGTCTTTAAGTGATCACGTATGAACCCTGCTTCCGGGTCCAAATCTCTCTGCATTTATTAAGGCTGTTGTGTTTTTAACATGTTTTAATGTTTGTATCGGTTCTATTTAATCTGAACAAGCCCCTATAAAAGTCAGTGATCACTGTCGGCCTCTCTCAGTTTTTATTACTACTGTTACCACCATTTTAAAGCTCAGTTTTTAAACCCTTACAATGCAACTACAGCCCAGCCCATGCAGCAGTATATGGATTATCTCAGTTGTTCTGACTGAAGTTTGGTCTGTTTACAGCATCCTGCCATGGGATTGCATTTGTCCCTAACCATCAGGAACCCTCACGTTAACTTTTATCGAGGGGGAAAAAGTTAGTGTTCATCCTCCAGCTTCACAGCATTTATGTTAAGCTAACACAGCTGTGTCACTAGCGGTCACGTAGCACATCATTATATACCAACTAGCCCAACTTCAGTAACCCTACAAACGTCACTGCTGTTTAGTTTTCTGTCTTCATTTATGTTGGAAGTGATAGCAGAGCTGTACGTTTTAATTTTTTCCGAAATCTCTCTGTCAGAACATGCTATATCATGTTTAGGTGGAAGCTAGCGAGCTAACTTCCTGCTAACTTCTAACTCGATTAAATTTCATAAATTCTGTTTTCCTGGATGTTAAACTTAATTGTTACATCTGGTACAACTGATCACTGATTAAAGATGAAAGAATTTAGACAGTTTGTAACTTTAAGTGATGCCGCAGTGTTAGTTTGACTTTGGGACCTGAAGTGGAGTTTGGACCCGGAAACGGCTATGTCAGACTTAAAGACCGGATAGCACAGGAGGGAGTCACTGTTAAGCCAGGCTCTGACTGTTCCTGTATGGAAATCTCATTCTTGATGATCCATATGTTCGATTTAGCAAAGATTTTACATTGCAGACCCTTTCTGCTGCAACCCTCCTCATTTATCTGGGTTTGGGACCAACACTAGGAGGACACTGGTTTGGCCTCACCTCGTCACATACACGTGCCCTGGTGGCTGGGTTAGTTGCTGCCACTAATTATTTTCTTTATAGTATACTTAAAGTTTGACATAGCTTCTTTCCTAATGGTAAGTGGACTTGTTCTTATATAGTGATTTTCTACTCTGCTTGAGCAATCAAAGTGCTTTATACAACATGCCTCATTTAGCCATTCATATATTCATTGGAGAGCAACTTAAGGTTTAGTGTCATGTGCAAGAAGACTTAAGAGCAGCCAGGGATCAAACCACCAACCATAGAAGATAATTAGTAGTTGACTTACTCTACCTCCTGGCCTACAGCCACTATCCATTAATACAATGTATCAATGGAATTATATACAGTATATACAATATATAATATTAAGAAAAGCAAAAAATTTCATATCATTTCATGCAGTCTTTTGAAAATCTTATATCAAGTGCTGTATTGAGTGTTATACAGCACTTATCAACCCCAGTGTCAAAGAAAAGCTGGAACACTATATGAAATATAAATAAAAACAGAATGCAGTTATTATTAAACCTCAACTTTATTCAATCACTCACTGAAAACACATCAAGTATTTAAAGTAGGAGGAACATTTTGCAGCTAATTACGTTAATGAACAGGTCACATGATTGTGTATAAATAGTATCTTAGAGAGGCAGAGTTTCTCAGAAAGAAAGATATCAGAGGTTTGCAAACATACAAATCAAAAACAAAAACTTGTAAAATTGTATGACAATTTTAGAATAATGTTCTTCAGTGTAAAATTGCAAAGAGCTTAAATATCTCATTATTTACAGTAAATTTCGTTAAAAGTTTCAAAAAAATATTGAGAAGCCTCTGTGCACAAGAACCTGAAATCAATATTGGATGATCATCATCCTCAGACTGACAGACATTTACAGAAATCACTATTAGTGAATACAGTTCACAGTACATTGCAAAAATGCAGGTTAAAGCTCTACCATGAAGAAAAGAGACCACATGTGAATGTAAAAACAAAAAATCAGCCCACTGGGTGGCCAGTCCAGCTGTGCATCAGGCTAAGTTAGACTCATATTAGCAGTCAGTGGGCTGCATGCAGCACACCCCTATTTTGCTACACAAGGAAATAAGGTTACCTGGAGGTGAAGTGGAGAGAGTGGTAAATATGTAAGAAAGAAGCTGTTTAAAGCAAAAACGAAGTGAAAGAAACTTAAAATAGTGTCCGAGGTTCAAGGAGCAAGCCAGAAAAAAGGCTGCTTTTCAGAATGTGTCCACAGGAGTAATGACCACTTAAAAATGAATAAACAAACCAAAAAGTGAGGCTCCAGCTCAAACAACAGGTTGCTGAATATTGTTTCCCCTGAGACACTCTGCCTCAAGTAAATGGACTGGTTCTCGTGTAATGCTTTTCTGCTGTATCTATATAAGCGCTCAAAGTGCTTATTAAAATGTTGAAGCCGTAATAATTGTCATTGTAATTCTGAGGGTTTTGTGGCATACAATGTTTTGGGAAATCAATAATAACAATTAGCAGTTGTAGCAGAAGCACTCATTTCAGCCTTGTGATTAAATTCTAAAAGACAACCAGGTTATCATTTGTTCACATACATGGTCTGAAGGACTTCTGTACTTGTGTAAAAAACATTCAGACACACGAGTTACACACAGATTTGTTCATATTTGTACCAGCCAAGCGGGCAAATGGTAAAGGTAAGGTCAAGCTAAGTAGCAGATTATGCTCAAAAACAATGCCTCCTAGGTTTGAAAGAGCCTATAGGAGCCCAAAGACAGACAATGGGGCAAAGAAATTTTTCCCCACAAATAAAAACACAAGTATAAATTGGAAGTACCTCGGTACCTGAAATAGTAATAGGAACAAGAGTGATAACAATTGTTAAATATTACCGTAAAAAAGAAAAAAAAAAGCAGATGAGGGGATATTCTAAAATCTCAATAAAACAGTCAAAAAGCAAGGCATTACCACACAATCTATGCTCTGTCCACGTCTAGTCCAGCAGCTGTTTCAAAGCCCAGCTCCTTCTTGTTTCGCAACAGCTGAATGCACAGCTGTCCAACAGTCTTTCCTTAACTTCAGCAGCTCCCTCCTAATGCTACATCCAGGTCTGGACCCCCTGGGGGGCTCTAGGACAAAGTCACTGGTTCAGTGACAGTCCGGCTGCCACAACTCTAAAGCCAATACAGCCAATAGCACACCCTGGTACCCCAACAATAGTTGTTATATAAGAAAGTGTAGTAGGCTGTTCACAAGGTTGTTGTAATCAGTCATATCAGCCATATCAGCTAGTATTGGACCCTTGATCAACAATGTCCAGCAGGTAGTACCAGCGATAGCACAATTCTACATTCCTCAGTTAGTATGTTAAATATTAAAGTTTAAAGAAATAGGAGGCTTAAAAGGGTTTCCAGGAGAAAGCACGTTCTCTTAAAAAAAGGCTATGTTAGCAGCTGTACAGTATTACCTGTGAATAAAGGATTGAAAAATGAAATTAGGTATATAAGTGGGGAACTTAAAGGGTTTGGTGAGTGCAACAAAAAAAAGATTCAAGTAGTCCAGTGCCTATGAAGTACAGTGGCGGATTCCTCTCAGTACTCTGGTTAACTGGTGATTCTAACCCTGTCTATGCAGCTTTAAGTTACGTGTCATTGATGAAAATGTGGCTAACGTGTTTTTGTCCTTATACAGATGAAATTCACGGATGCAATGCGCTCCAAAGCTCGTCTGTCTATCACAGGATCGACCAGCGAGAATGGTCGTGTTCCAGTGGCTTACCTCCGTCCTGGATTACCCATGAGTCTCAGCATGACTGATCTCTCCTGACTACATCCAAGCCAGTGCCTTACAGCTAGAAAGACTGGACAGATGTCTACCCACCACTTGGCTGTCAGGCTTCAGCAATGACCTGCCCATCAACGAAGAGAGTCACTTGACCATCAGTGAGAAGAATGGCTGTTCATATACAAATTCATGAAAAGCAATCAAGCACAGTGGACAGTTTTCTAATCAAATACACATCATTATTTAATGGATTTTCCCCCCTCTTGTACAGACAACAAGAAACAATGATGCTAACGCAATAACAATATTAATCAGGAATGTGATCAGGAGTTATAAAAGCAGACTGATGAAATGAAATATCACATCCATAAAATATTAGTAATTGTGGTAGCAGATAATGATATTGCTATTGTTCCTATTTTTTCTCCTTATTTTTCCCTGAAAATCCCTAATGAGTGGAAACTTTTACCAGATTAAGGGATGCATGGACTGGCAACCACAGGTACACAGTATAAACACTTCTACAACACAACACTACAAAAACATACAAATTTTATGCAGGGATGGGCTGAAATGGGTTAAAAAGTACCTGAGAAAGGTGTGATACCGAAAGCATCAACAAATGCAATCTGAGAAAGTGAATATCCCTGGCTCAAACTGACCACTCATCAGTATTACGATTAAAATGAAGCAATTACTAATGTTTATGATGCATTTCATGAAATGTTGTCCACTCCAAGATATGTTAAATAATTAAACAAAATTCCCCAAATATTTAGTGTTTAATCCAATTAAAAATTTTAATTGGATTCTTGGTAAAATGAATATTTTATAGTCTTTGCAGAATTACTGTAAATATGTTTACATTTTCCTCTTGTTCATTGGGCAATAGCTTAACAGTGATTTATGTTTGACTGTGTGACACACAGCTCTAAACGTTTAATGATCAGCATATGAAATTATAAAATAGACATAATAAATCATGTTGAATCCGTTAAATATATTTTAACACCTTGTGTAAACAGCACATTGGCAGTTTTTACATTCCTTGTTTTTCATGCTGTACTGTTAACTACAGGATCATAGATTTAGCCATAGCCAGATTTAACCATTATTATATACACAAAATAGAGTTAGGAAAACTAGATGGAGATTCAACCCTGGTTATGGACAAATCACACGGTGTGGTTAGTAAGGGAAGTTTTACTTGTTGGTGATAAGAAAGAAAAATGTATGTTAGCAGAAGCAAACTGCAATGCAAGGTGTCCCAGCCAGTTAAAGACTGAGATAGGTGGTATACACTCGGAACTGGGTCAAATAAAGGGAAAACACACACAAACATAGGCTTGAATTAAAATCAGCTAAGTGAAGGTGAATTAAAACGATCAAAAACTGCAGGTCAGATTGAGTTTTAGGGCAAAGTTCTGTGAAGCATCAGCCCCAGGTTAGTTTTAGTGCTTATCTAAATATTATTGGTTTTATCTATAAATAAACACACAGAAAATAGCAACTTTAAGTTTGTGCAGTTATTTAATATACTGGTATCCTTACTGAATATGGACACTAACAGGGACTAAAAAATACACAGACAAGTCGCATAAATTGTGTAGCTGTTTGGCAGCTATTGGCAGTCATTTGTCATGAAGACACTGAAGGGGTACTTTAATCATTTTTTGTTGCACTTCCACAAAGTGAAGATATTTATAATTCCTTAATAAGCTCTAAAAACAGAAACACACATTCATAAGGCATTCAACAGGGCTATTTCATGAATCCCAATTAATTGGTAACACCCTACACATGTCAGTATGCTTTGTTTGTAATATAATAATTTTTTTAAAACTGATCTGAAACCAGTTAAAAACCAGTTTTTATTCTTCTATTCTTGTAGAAACCACTCTTTTTTTTCACAGATCTTTCTTGGTAATTTGGTTTTGCATGGCATCTATGACTGTATATTCACAATTTGAACTTGCTGATAAATAAAAATTGAAAGGCACAATAAAGTGCAACCCACTGGCAGCAAAATAGGCTAATGTTACTCATATCAGTGCCATATTATAAACAATCACTTTCTGTTGGCTGCTGTAGTGTAGTAAACGGTCTATTATCTAGATCTAGAATTTAAAAATTGCATTTAATTTTAAAGACACGCTCTATTTTCTTTAAAAAAAAAAAAGACTATCAGACAAAAAAATAATTTATTCAAAAGAGAATAAGAGCGTTTGCATTTAAAGATCTAAACAAAAAATGTGTGTGTAAATTACATCTTGCTCTCACCCTATGGCAGTTGGGATAGGCTCCCCCCCCCGAACTGGAAAAGCGGAAGAAAACGGACGAGTGGATGAAAGCTTTTATTTAGAGCCCCAGATACTGTTTTCACAAACTGAGGTGGACTAAATTTGCTCCCTTTAATTATATGGTTCTGTAAATATTTAGAATATATGAGAAGTATATGTTCCCATCCCTCTTTCTAGGTCAGCACATCACAACTGCAGCATAAACACAAACACGCCTTGCTTATACATTGACATATATTTTCACATTTGCATGTGCACCTGCATAGTATTCTCATAAGAGTTCTGAAGTCAATTGGATGATGTGCCAAACAGACTGAGACCCAATCAGAGTTCTTTATGCTCAGTCAATGGCAGCTGCTGATACTGAAACCTGAGCCAGTAGGAGTTCTCACTGCTGTGAACTGGACAAAAAAAAGAAACTGTGAAGAAAAACTTTTTGTTTTAATAAATATACTGCACTAAAGGATGGCAACAAAGACGATGGAAGAGGATGGAGTGAAGAAAGTTTGCATGTCACTTTAAGTTTTTCCTTTGATGAAATTTTCAGTCTGAAACTTTGTGACTGCTGCATTTAGTGTTTAATAATAATACTAATAAGAATACTATTAGCGATATTAATTGCAGTATTATTGTGATTCTTGTTATGTATAGTGTATGCTTTTAAGAACTCTGGTATGCTATTTTTTTCACAAGAGAGCTGATGTTTGTGCTGCTGGTTAGAAGCTAGCTGGTTAGCTTAAAATCTTATACGATATGAAAAATGCCCAAACTGTGATAAACACAGGGTTGTTGAAGATATAAAGGCATCTGCTTCCATTTCTTCTTATGAACTCATATCATTTTCACCTTAAGCACATGTTAATTTTCATTATATTCTCATGGTGTTACAGTCAAATGAAAGAGTAACAGCAAAATAAAACGCATCCTTCACTGATGGAAATGTGAAAATGATCACTCTTAACGTTACCTCTGGTATAACTTCATTTTCTATTAAATGTAAGTAAGTTGCTTTTTAACAGAACAGATTATTGCCTGGGCTAATTTCATTCGAGGTGTAAATTATGTCCAACATAGTCCCTTCCGTTTTGTATACTGCTTATATTTCATATAAACATGTATTGAGCTCTTGAGGTCTTCATTATCTGACTATTTTCGATATATATTAAACATGCTTGCCCTTGAAATGTCATAATAAAAACAGACAAAGACATTAAGGACACACTTAACATAGCAGTTTCTTGAAGAAGTTTTGTCTCTGTTTTCATGATATTGACCTTTTGTGGCCATATAAATTATGACTTGACTTTGAAAATTAAATTAAAATGCTGTCTAAGGTGAGATAAACTGATGGGTGAGGAAAGGCTATAACTAAACCTAGACTTGAAGTAATGCTATTTAAGAAGTAATGCTATTATCCCAATGGTTGGTTACCATAATCATATCTATGTTTATGCCTAGCCTTAAACAGACCTTACATAATTTTCACACAACCTTAATTATTGATGATTATTATAAAGAACTGCTCATAATGTTGGCAAAAGGCAATGCAGACAACTGCAGCACCTAACTACACCCAGCAACTGAATGCAAAAGTTAAAATATACTTTTCTAACTACACTAGACGTGATATTTTGTGACATTCTTTAGATTTGATTTTTTTTGAAAAACCTGGTAAATCAGAGATTAAAGTTACAGAGTTGTGATAAACGATATTCAGAAAACTATTCTTCCATCCTTCTCTACTGTCAAATAATTGCTGCCATAAATAGTGTTCCCCAAAAACCCTTATTTATGTGATCATTTCTTAATAACATTTAACTTTACAGTAATGGATTACACAGCAGTGGGGAACACATTTCATTATAAGAAATGTCTTTCAGAAAGTGTTGTAACTAAATTTAAGGATATAATTCTTCTACTTCTACTTGCTTCAATACTATGTGCCAAAACAGTATAGAGCAGCTACCTAAACTCTACTCCCAGAGAAGTAGATTATTCTTTTAATATTCTTTTATATCCTCATGCGTGTGGATTCTGTATCACTTTAACCATAACTAGTAATGATGTCATGAATTTCTCCACAAATAAAAATTTAACAGTTAGAGAAAAATATTCATAATCATCGCACAGATATATAATTATGTACAGCAGTTTCTTATGTTATCTACTTCCAGCATACTGCAGTCAGGATTGTGGAGGACTGCATGGGAGCATGTCTCACGTGGGTGAAAACCCCTCGCCCCCTCTCTTTCTGACTAAGACGTGTACCCAGATGGACACATTTGCAGGACTATAAATCCCGCTGAGCAATTCTCCATATGAGACACATAGATGTCGTTGAACCCAAGCCCTGGGAGAAACATCGCCACTTTCAGGGATTTATTTTAATTAATTAATTTAATGGGGTGGCTGTAACTCAGAAGATAAAGCAAGTCATCTGCCAGTTGGAGGGAGATGACTTGCTGGAGCAGAAAATAGTTCATCTTAATGTCTTTGTTTTTTATCTGTGGATAGATAATCCAAGTAGTCTGGGCTTGAAAAAAGGTGGAAAACCCCCCAAAACCAGATACTAAATTTTTCATTCTCTCAGACTGAAACTTCTAACATCAACAATCACTTCCTCCAAACGATCAACGTGTCTAATAGATCCCATTCATTCAAGACTGCTCAAAGAACTCCTAGTGTTCATGTTTTGATGTTAAACATGATTATTTCTATTAACGGGCTTAAGTATTACAGTTGGCAATAATCAAACCATTAATTAAAAAGTCAATACTTGACCCAGCTGTCTTTGTTGTCTTTGCTGTCTCTGACAGTGGACTCATCTCTGTGCTTGTGCTGCCAGACCTCAGTGCAGTGTTTGACACTGCTGACCATAATATTTCACTAAAGAGATTATGCATGGCATAGTAATTAAAGCTACTGTCTAATGTAACCCAGTATGTTCATATAAATGGGGAGTCTTCCTCACACATTGGAATGGAGAGGATTAAAAATGAGTACATCAGAGAAAGCTCAAAGTCTGACAGGCGAGGTTGTGACAGTTTGGACATGTGCAGAGGAGTGAAAGTGGATATATTAAACAATGGATAATGAAGATAGTGCTGCCAGGCAGGAGGTAAAGACGTAGTGAAAGAGGAGATGCAGAGGGTTGGTGTCACAGAGGGGGATGCTGAGAGAGGGTGAGATGGAGGCAGATATCACAGGCCTGCAAAAAAAAAAAATTCAGCTGCATGGGATATTTGCATACATTTATTTTTCTTTTTTTGCAAAACTTGAAGAGTTTTCATTTAAAAAGCACAGCAGCAATGAAAAAAAAAAAAAAATCAATACTTTATTACAATTTTTGGTTGCAGACCTGTGTAATGTGCTGTGGCAACCCCTGAAGGGAGCTGCAAAAAGATGATGAAGAATCCATCCATCCAAATCAAGGTCAGTTATTTGAAGTGCTAGCTAGCATTAGAAGGGGCAATGCACAAAGTCCAAAAAAACAAAAACAAAACAAAACTCAGATGTAGGGATTGTAGAAGTGATGTAGAAGAGGTAAAGAGAGTTTCTCAGTCAGAGAAGCTGAAACAGAAAGCAACCTCTTGTGAAGGACCTACCAAAATAAAGAAAGATGCTTTGGTTATGAGCAAGAAGGATTTTGTGTTAGTTGTGGTGGATGTAATAAACTGCACAACTCAAATAGACAAGAAAACTGAACAAATCCTAAATTGTGAAGGCTGCAGACAAATACCTGGGAATCATGAGTCCAGAATGGGAGAGAGTTGAGGAAATGATAAGTGGTACGAATCCTAGCTCAAACTCGTGGGGTAGTTCATTATAGTCATTTTATTTCTCAATTACAAAAAAATGACATGCAATATGTATCCAGGAAACATGGTTAAAACAGTGGAAAAGTGGAACTTACACATGGATATACGGTTATTAGGAATGGTAGTAAGGATGGTAAAGGGGAAGGAGTGGTCACATTTGTGGAGACTGGAATAAGGTACAGATTAGTCAGTCCAGTGCTAGTAGGATTTTATGGATAGGGTGGGGCTAGTGTGTATTAATAATGGTAAAGGAACTTGATATAATAGTCTGTATGTACCTTGGTGGCATGAGGAGTGTAAGTAAAGCGGTAAAGAACAGAAAAAGAGCATTTAGACAGCTGAAAAATTACCACTCAATAAAAGCATTGATTCACTACAAGAGCACAAGCGAAGAATTAAAAGGTCTACAAAGCATACATATTGGAGGCAATGTAATAGTACTGTAATAGTATAAGCAGAGAGACATGGTTAGTGGACATTTGGGGTGTGGTGAGGAGGACAAACAAGCTTCCAAACAGTAGGGACAGAGAACAGAAGAGCGATTAATAATATAGACAAGGCAGAGCTCAATGTTCAAATGTTTGTAAAGATTCATAGTTCTGGTAATTTATCAGATATTCCTAAACAGTGCAGAAATGAGACGCTGGCAAAGAACCTTAGATGCAGGGTAAATGTAAAAAGAAATGAATTCAGAGACAGTTTGGACTTACTGCTCAGTATGAATTAAGAAAGCATTAACAAATGTTCGTCACACCTCTCCAGGTAAAGACAGTAAATGTTATACTGTGTTGGAGTACATGGATAATGACTGAGTTGTTGCTGTTTTGTGATTATTTAAAGCAGCTTGGGAAACGGGTATAATTTCATCTACATGGAAACAGTCTGCAATTGTTCCGATTTTAAAACCCAGAAAAGATCTATCAGATCCATCAAATTACAGACCAATTAACGTCTCAGTTAGGTAAAACTATAGAAAAGATGGTCACTGAAAGACTCACTTATTTTTTAGAAAGCAAGTGCCTGTTTTCATCATACCAAAATGGATTCAGTAAAGGTAAAAATGCAATGGATGCTCTGCTATGCCTACAGTCAGAGATCAGGAAGGCTCAGACTAAAATGTTTAACAGGTTGGACTTGGGGGGGGATTTCTGGATGCAGAATAAGCCAAGCCCTCAGAATTTGCAGTGGTGCATTTAAATCTCTAGTAACAGCCATGCAGGTGGAAATGGGAGAAATGTCCTTCCAAAGTAGAAGAGATAAGCTCACGCAAGAGTGCTATGAGCACAGTAAAAGCAACTTATATAGCGACTTATACATTCAAAAGGCAATAACGGAAAGTCCAGTCATACACTTGTTCTGTATATAGCACAGATTTACTTGGAGAAACAATATACACATGAAGTCCTAATATTTACAGATGGATCAAAAGACCGGTACTGCGGTCTTCATTCCTCAACTTAGAGTAACTATTAAAAAGAGACATTTAATCAATCTTAACACAGTAGAGCTGGAAGCCATAATGCTAGGTTTGCAGTGGGCAGAAATATTCAGAAAGCTATAGTTATTGCATCTGACAGTTTATCAGCACTAATGAAACTTGCAGACTGCAATAAGGACAGGTGAACAATGGTCAAGATTGTGCAATGGTGGCATAAATGTTGGATTTCTTTGGGTTCAAGCAGATGTTGGTCTGGAAAAATGAGGTAGATGTATTGGCAAAAAAGTCATTGAAATCTCTTGATTACAAATCCAAAGTTAAAAGTATTATAAACAGCTGAATCCTAAGAATATGGCAGGTATGTAGGACTACAAGAGCCACACGGTTTGGAATAATCAATTCTGTGCTTAAATAATGAATGAATCAATCAATCAAATATGCATTAGTAAATTGCATTTTTATTATTTCATTTGTTCAAACATTACTAAAGTAATTTATTGTTTAATAATTAAATTTAAAATAAAAACACTATTTTTAAATCAATATTTTAAAAAATGAATTGTCATTCCATTAATAAATACTTAAAGAAAAGAGTTTCACAAAAAAGAAATCCTCATTTGAAAAACCATTTTCGAATTCAAAATTGAAAAAGAAAATGGTTTTCAACTTAAAAAAAAAAAAAAGATTTTGAAAAGATTTTGAAAACCAGGGGCCCGCACAAGGGGGCAGTAGCGCTGCTCTAATACGTCACAGCTCCCACAAACGGAGAGATGAAGAAGCTGACGTCACTGTTAAAGATGGTGGCAATTGCGTTTCGACGTTAGCAGACAGATGAGGGCCTGAAAGGATCTGCGTTATACTCTGAATGAACGGTGTGCTAGGCTAAATCTGGGCGATTACTGACTCCTAGTAGGGAGGGGATCTGCACAGTGATCTTCTGCGCGGAGCTCCGAGCGCTCTGAGCTCAGGTTGTCTCTGCAGGCCTCGGACTGCACTGGCAAGGAAAAATAGAGGTATGTGCAAAATTTGTTTTATTGGGTATTTATTTATCATCACCATATAGCATTACTGGAACACACCATGTCTGATTGGGTGACTGATCGTTCTTGTATTTCCACGTTTTTCACTTGAATCGGGTCCTAATTTGTATGATTTTTTTTAAGTCTCATTCCCACCAATCAGTAATATTAGTTTATTCAAATAAAATGATTCATGGCTGTTTATATGTTTATGTTTATATTTTTTGAAAACATGTCTTCATTCAAACTTTTTTATGATGGATGACATAGTTCAAACCTGATGTGTTAAATGGTTTTAATCACTTAGGGTAGGTTATCCTTAGTGGTCATATAGACATATACACAAATTTGTATATATTTTGTAAAAAAATAAATAAATAAAAAAAATGCAAGTTTTGAAGTTTACATTTTGAACGTATTAAAGGTGTACAGTTATTGTAGTGGAGGTGGTGGAGAGTTATTCAGCTCCTTCCCTACAGCATAACCAGCCTTGTGGATGAGTTTGAGTCTGTTTATACCCGTGACCCCAGGGTCAGATTGTATGCATCCTTAGCATTAGCATACTGTAGGTCAAAGTCAAATTTATGTCAAAGAATCAACTGACATAAAAACACAGGAAAAGATGACAGAATTTAAGAAAGGGCACATAAAATGAGAGAACCTGAGTAACAACACAAATAAGACTAAATTATATTGTGTATATTTGTGTTATAATAAAATAACACAAATAAAATCAGAATGAGTTCTGACCACTCATTCTGATTTAAAGCCAGGTTCTGAAAATGCTTTGGGGAAGTCCAAGATAGATAAAATGATCTCCTGGAACAGACCATAAACTGTAAAGGTTGCAGTGTAGCGTCCAAGTTGAGACAGTTGAAATCAAAGCAATGAAGGCACTCAGGTGCTGAGTCCATAACCGGGCTGTGGCAAAGTGAATAATGTCACATGCGGCTGTGGGTGGCGCAGTGATTAGCACTGTTGATTCTATCAACCAGCTGGGTCCTTTCGGTTTGCATGTTCTCCCTGTGTTTGTGTGGGTTCTTTCTGGGCACTCTCCGGTTGTCTGTCTCTATGTGTTGGTCCTATGACAGACTGACAACCTGTCCAGCCCCTACCCCCACTGTTGGGTAAATTCCAGCAGTGCACAGTTCAGTGTTAAAAAGAATAGCAAGCCCCCCTCCCTTCTGCCCACCACTCACAGAAAGCTGTCCCTGTTGGCCCAAACAACAGGGTGGAAGAGACGTATGTGTTGTCATCCATCTGCCTGTGGACTGCCGGCTCTGTGGTTCAGGCATTGCTCTCATTGATCATACCTGCATCTGATGAACACCAATTCAATTTCAAGCGTGTCCTCAGCAAATTTGAATCAAAGTTTAGAAAAATTTGAGTATTTTTGAAATGACAAAAAGGCTTTGATGAAATAGTGTCTCATCTCCACTAATAAAAGAATTGTTGAAAATAAGTAGCGTGTGGAATGTGGCTAATTGCTTTAGAGCAATTTCAAGTTCAGCATAGTGGAATTAAATGTCTATTTTAATGTTATGTCATATGCCTGTGTTTGAGTGATAAATCATCTTCTTTTTGTGATTTTTAGATGCAGCACAGCTGAGAAGAAGCAGGAAAAGTTCGTAATCTTTTACCAGTGAGCAGGGAAAATGAGTTGTTCAGAAGAGGTGAGCTCAAAAAGAAACCAACATGTTTCAGGATACATGGGCAACAAAAATAAGAATGAGCATCACATAGTGCAGATTCGTGTGTATGGCTCATCATATCTGATGATTGTCTAACCCTGCTGTAGAGTTTTTCTCGGCATTGCAAACACTAATTACATTGTACAATGTCTGTAGAACCATTCTGATGATGTTTTACTGCAATGATCAATTTTTAATGTTGACACGTCACATAGTGGATGTTTCAAAGAGACTTTTAATAGTGTGGGAGCATTTCACAAAAAACAAAGTTGAATGCAAGCTGTGCAAAGCAGAGCCTTGCATGGTAGCGCGACTGCAGTGCATGAGCATTAAGCAACTCTGGAGCCGTCATGTCAACGCTAGAGTTTTAGAGAATTAAGTTTGTTTCAATTTAGCGTCAGTTTGACACCTTGTTAATTAGGGATGGGTATCGAAAACCGGTTCTTGTTGAGAACCAGTTCCCACTGTTTCAATTCCTTGGAATTGTTTGCCATTTTTGCAAACGATTCCCTTATCGATTCCAGTCGCCCCGAATGACGTCACCACATTGCGGAGCGTCATTTACCTGGCAACGAACACGGCGCCTAAGCGGCTCAAACGCTCAAAAGTTTGGTCATACTTCACGAGAACGGAAGACAACAGGGCAACTTGCAATACTTGCAAAGTAGATATTTCATTTAAGGGAGGAAACACTACGAATATGCAAAAGCATTTGCTCACAAAACACGCAATAACCTTAAATGAATGTCGTGTTTTTAATTCCGCTCCGGACTCGTGAATCTCAACCCAGCAGCAGCGGTAACGTTTGCACATCCTCTCCCGTTAATGCGGCAGGTAAATAATCAACTAACAGTGCATATTATGTTAGCGCGATCTGCCTTATTACAAAACCTGCCATTACTGTGCGCTGCATTTAGGTGACCATGATGAGAGAGACAGACAGAGTCTGGCTGGCGCTCGCTGGCAGTTCTCGCTGCAGTCTACCGGTAGCGTCTCCTTTCAGGCCAGGATAGACGAATGTCACCGAGCAGTGACTAAGTTTGGGGTAAAAGCCTTGCACCCATTTGCCACAGCAGATGATTTTCGGTAAGTGAATGTGTTTAATTGTAGGCAGGGACATTACTGGATATTCTTGTGTAATTGCTACAGAATAATTTATGTTATACTTTGTTATTGCTCCAGAAGAATATTTATTTTTTTTAATAGTTTACATTTACAGTTTTTTTTTGTTTGTTTGGTTTTTTTTTTTTTCCTGGGGACCCTGTGACACCCATTGAAGAGCCGTAGGCTGGATCTCTTAAGATCTCACTGTTGGGTTTGTAAGGCCATGTTACTCCTAAATTTCTATCTTGTTCAAAGAGAAGATATAAAACAAAGTTCTAAGCTAATCGATCCTTAGTGCTCTCCTTTTTTTAAAAAGAATCGATAACGGAATCGATAAAGAATCGAATCGTTAAACAGAATTGAAAATGGAATCTGAATCGTGAAAATCTTATCAATACCCATCCCTACTGTTAATGTATCTTCGTTTACCTGTTGGAAACAAGCTAATTGCTTGCCAAGTGAACACCAGTTCAGTTATGTTAGCTAACAGGTGAACTGCGATAGTAAACCAGTGACCTGGAGTTGCTGTTTCCTTGATGTGGTTGTTGTTCTTGTTTTGGGTTTTTTTTTTTTGTGGGTGTGTGTGTGTGGTTTGGTTTTTTTGGTTTGTTTTTTTGCATTAACTTTAACATTATTTGACATCAGTTTTTGATAACTAATTCAATTCCATTTTATTTAGATGGCACCATATCCCAACAACAGTTGCCTCAAGGCACTTAATTTAGTGCCTTACTAGATTAGTAACAGCTTTGTTGGTTTTTGTTTGTTTGTTTTCTGTTTTGATAGTAATAAGCGAAGGGTGTCTAGATGATTTTTGCGCTGAAGGACAGACTCACGCAACCAGCAAATGGTTGACATCTTAACTAGGGGTGCAACGATACACAAAATTCACGGTTCGGTTCGGTTCGATACTTTGGTGTCACGGTTCGATTTTTTTTTCGATACAAAAAAATGTTCATGCCTTTTTAATTTGTCATTTATTAAAATTATTAATATATATTTTAACTCAAAAGTACAGTTTTTAAATTTAATGTTGCTGAAACAAAAGTAATTTAAAAAAATAAATATCTCTCAGGGCTCTCAAAGTTTCAAAATCCCTGGTAGCCCTTCGGGCAGGGACTCTTCAGTTTTTGGTAGCCCAAAATAAATCTAAGTAGCCCGAATAAAAAAAAAAAAAAAGAGAGCAATTTTTTGATTGACGTTTTGTTTCCTGTTTTGTTTCCTTTACAGTATTATACTTTAAAGTATAATACTGTAAAGGAAACAAAACATTAATCAAAAAATTGTTGAAAAACAAATGACAACATTGTATAAAAATTACAATCATCAACTCAAATACTTGGTTCTAATTGAACAGAAATTTCTATGAACTTGTAAGAACTGTGTAGGACATGAATCAGTCTGTGTCAGATCCTGAATTTGAAATTTCCACTGAAGTCACGGGTAAGAGACAAGTGGAACCAAGATCGAGGGCATTTGCTTTTTGAAGTTTGCAAAGACTGCTAAATTTTGCCAGTGGTAGTTCACTCTTTGCAACATAGTACGCTGTTCTAAACAGATTTTTCAGGTTTATTTTTAGTATGTTATTTGCAATTGGTGTTTGTTCTGGGAAAGATATTGCAGACTGAGCAATAATGCATTTCTTGCATTTCTCATGGGTTCTAATGGGGGCCTTTCTTCAAATGACTGGTCCCAGTAACCATTTGAAGAAACCAGACTCAGAAATCGAGAGAAAACCAACAACACAGCCGGCAGAACATTATGTTATTTACACGGGTGCACATAAGTGGTCCGCATGTGTGCATTCGCTGTCAAAATAAAAGACGCGCACCAGATAAGAAGTTGCAACGCGCGTTTGCGTCCATATAAAAAGCACTGTTTTTGTCCGCTAGAGTGGGATTTTCACGGCACATTCTGCACCATATCTGTGCGTTCATCATTTGTTTGAAGCCAGCTCACCTCCTGCAACCACTTTTCCGAGAATACGCGCTTCTTTTGTGGTTCGGACTCCTTCTGACATTTGTTTGGAGGTGGAGGAACACCAAAGTAATTGCTTAAAGGAGCTTCTTCGACATCTTTAAGAGTTCTAAACAAATGTCTGTCCTCCTCCAGAAAATCTTATGTACGCAAACACGCGTTGCAACTTCATATCTTGTGCGCGGTTTTTTGGGGTTTTTTTGACAGCGAATGCGCACCTGCGGACCACTTATGTGCAGCCCTGGTTATTTAGCTCATCATATTGCAGCCACAGAAATTCTTTTGTCCATGAAACCATAAAGCTGCACTTTCTTTTTGCCTTAGTCTGATTTGTCATAACTTTTCCGTTTTGTGGTAAGCTTTTCTTTGGCTGTCACTTCTTCACCCTGACCTGTCTTATTTGGCTCAGCAGAACTAAAATATATATCCTGCTGCTTTTACACACACTCACATAACGGTCAGCGATTCTCTGCACGATCAACCTCTCACATGTTTAAGCTTGCTGCGGGAGATTTCACTTGTCATGTTTGCATAGTAAGCTAACGATTGATAAGACTATGTCAGAGGAATTGGTGCGCAAATTATCATCACTCACCAATCAGTGCTGTCGCTCTCTATACACAGTTCGCACGATTGCAAAGTGAAAGCAAAAAACAAGCGCAAATTCAAACGCGATTTCAATAAGTCACATATTGACAGTGGCTCATCGATGCCAATGACATAATTACCCAGCTACATTTCCGAAAGAATGCAAAAGCATTGACATATATTTTTGCTTCCTACAATAGCCCGACGGGCAGGGAAGAGATAGATTTTGGTAAACCGACTGAAAAAAATCGCTAGCCCCGGGACGTCGGGCTAGCGATTTTGCAAGCCCTGTATCTGATTGAGGAATCACTCATCTTTGGAAGAGAGAGTTTATTACAGAGAAATGTCTCTTTCCAAAATAAAAGCTATACTATACGCTTCTTCTGGGCTATATTCTCAGCAGCATATTGTAGCGGGTCAGGGCTGTTCGGGGTTCTGTTTGTACAGTTATGTTGCCATAGTGACGGGTGACGCCCTCTCGCTGCGACGGTGTGTCCTTCCGGGGTCAGAGGGCGCTCTGTGTGTTGTTGTTGTTGTTGTTGTTGTTGTTGCTGTGCGGTTGCCGCGCTGAGCAGTTAGCTAGCGGCAGTGTTCTTCTGCAGATGTCAATAAACGGCTGTGCTCCCTGGCTAGCTCACGGGAAGCAAGACCAAACGATACCTCCGTCTCCTCCTTGTCTGAGCTCGCCACAATATTAAACCATATCAGGTCCCCATAAGGAGAATCATGTGCTAACGGCTGTCTAAATGACTCGGGTAAAGTTTGTAGCATGCTTGTTGTTTTTATCTGCTTCCACTTGTCTTTGCACTAGGATGATGTCAGAGTAAATGTGCAGTCATATTCGTTGTGTTCCCACTAGTGCTGTCAGCGTTAATCTCGTTGAAATGACGTTAACGCCACAACACGGCAAATCTCCGTTAACGAGCTACCCCTGATCGCCCCGTGCGTGGGGCTAGACGGCCAACACGTTAATGAGCTAACTGCACTAACACACTACTTCCCACCCATGTAATTGAGCATTGCGTGGCACATCCAACATACTGTTTTACTTTAGTCCATGACGCGCTTACCTTCAGGGTCATACGTCACATGAAAACCAAAAACGCCAGATCTGAATGAGGGTGGGGGAGGTTCAATTTGCCATGTTGCAAGGAGAGCTTAACTTCTGTCTGCTAGCTTGCCCTGCGCTCTTCCTTCTGACGATGCTGTCTGTGTTGAACGCTCAGTGGATCTGCGCTCGACAGTGCAGCCTAGGCGGAGTAGTCGAACGCTGATTCACTGAGCGCTCAACACAGACAGCATCGTCAGAAGGAAAGTTGATAAAATAAATTACAAATTTTGTATTGTTCGATACATATGCGTACCGAACCGAAAGCACTGTATCGAACGGTTCAATATCGATACGAGTATCGTTGCACCCCTAATCTTAACAGAGAGGATTCTCTGTCATGGCAACAACATGAGACCAATATCCATAGTTAAAAAATGATAATCAGCACATATCATTCAGGTTACAGCTTACACAGCTTTCCAGAATTTATTTTACAAGGCTAATGGAGGGGAAGTATGAAACTGCTCTTTGTAAGCTTAAAGGTGCTCTTGAATCAAACGCTCTTAAATCAGTCACTAAGTGATAACATTATCTTCTGCCTCATAAACATGCAACTTGATGAATTGCACACTGGGCCAAACATTGCTCCTTGGATTGAGCATACTGTAGACAAGTTTGAGATTCCACCAAGCAAAGTTGCATCTGTGACAATGGCTCCAATGTAGTGCTGGCTGCAAACATCCTGCAGGACAAATATGGGTGGGTGTTTATCTGCTGTGCAGGGCACTCTTTACAGTAGGTGTTCAATAATGCACTGAAACGCCTTTTGATCAGTGATAATGATGATGTGCTGGTATGAGGGGATTCTGGTAATAATGTGGGCAGTGGAGTTTTGAACTAGTTGAAGCTTATGGAGGGATTTTTGGGGGGAGACCATGCAAGAGAGAATTACAATAGTCAATGTGGGAGATAACATGACTATGAACAAGAATGGATGCAGACTAGGTGGAAAGAGATGGACGTAATCGGTAGGGATGGGTATCGTTTAGGTTTTATCCGATACCAGTACCAAACCGGTACTTTTGAAACTGTGCCGGTGCTTAAATGGTGCTCGAACCGGTGCTTAAAGAATGGAGAACACACACTTTGTCCAAAAACCTCTCATGTTTAGCTGTTTTCCACTTTTTCTTTGGTCATTTTAGCCTTTTTGGCCAGGGTGAAAGGAGCATCTTCCATCAAACAAGAAGACAGCCGCAAGTAACTACGACGGTGTTTGCTAGTTCACCTTACATGCATTAATTTAATAACGTGGTTAGCCTACTCAACATAAATTATACACGTGCAACATTAAGCTACTCACGCAGAGAAGAACGGCTGCTGCTGCATCATCATCCGTCATCATTTCTGCTACACTGGCAGGGCTAGGGGCCAGGACTCTACTCTTCGGGTTTTTGGGGGATGTTGCTAACTCCGGGTCCGATAACAGGCAAACCACCCACAGTAGATGTGCACGGTGTGAGGTCTCGCAGCAAGCTATGAAATACGCCGCATTTCTCGGCTTTTAACAAAATGCTATACGTCGCCAGGTGTTTCATCAGATTCGAGGAGTTACCTCCTTTGCACAGTATCACCTTAAAGCACTTGTTACAGGCTGCTGAGTTTGTATCTTTTGCTGTGAAGTACAGCCAGAATTTGACCGCTTCGCCTTGGGCATTTTTAATCTGTAGCTCTGCTCTAAAAGAACGTACGTACCTGGGCCCGCCTACTATCCTCGAAAAGGTAAAATGATTGGCTAGAATCCAAAGTGTGTGACATCTCAGGGAAAAAAAAAAAAGCACCGAAATGTGCGCTGCTTTTTGGTCTGGTTACTACCGCTTATGTCAGAACCGATACCGGTACCCATCCCTAGTAATCGGTTAACGTTCCGTAGATTGATATGAGATTTGTAGGATAGTGAGCTGTCTAGAATGACACCAAGGCTCTAATGGGAGAACTATGGAGTTATCAGTAGTGAGGGTGAAATGATTTGCCTTGAGTAGGTTGGATTTATTGCCTATAAGAAGGATTTCAGTTTTATCCTCATTGAGCTTAAGAATATTAAAGCTGAACCAGGGTTCAGCTAGAAGGACTGAGTGAGAGATGGCGTTGAAGGTTGAACTCGGATCCAAAAGGATGAGAATGTTCAGAAGACCAGAGTCAGCTCTGAGTAAAATATTATCAGTAACTTTAAATAAAGCAGTTTGTGACATGAGCGAAAGCCAAATTGAATTCTGTCATAGATGTTATTATTAACCAAGTGTGAATGAAGCTGAACTATGACTATTTTTTTTTTTTCCAAGTATTTTAGAAATGATGGGTAGATTAGAAATTGGTCAGAGGATGTTAAAGTTGTCAGGCTCCAAAGAAGTTTTTTTCAGTATATGAGTGACTGAAGCAATCTTGAATAAGGAGGGAACGATACCGGTGGTGAGTGAATGATAGCAGAGATGAGTGGGAGTAAGGAAGAGAGGCAGGATTTCATAAGTCCTGTAGGCATAGGATTAAGATGATATGTAGCCCGCTTTGATTTACATATAAACTCAGAAATATCACATATATCAGGAACATGAAAGGTGGAAAAAGGCTCAAAATGGAGAAAACCTTCTGAAGTGGGGGTAGACACAACATTTGAACTGAGTTGGTGGTGAATGTTATTAATTTTCGTAGTGAAGAACAGCATCAAGGACTTACAGGTTTCAGATGAATAAAAGTGTGGTGGTAAAGCATCAGAGGGGTTGAAGAAGTTTGTAGAAAAGCAAAAACAGGATCCTGGTGTTACCCTCATAAGAACTGCCTTATCCTCATGCCTTATCCTGTCTTCCTTCTGTCACCCCAGCAGATGGCCCCGCCCCTCCCAGAGCCTGGAGGTTTCTTCCTGTTAAAAGGGAGTTTTTCCTTCCCACTATCGCCAAAGTGCTTGCTCATAGGGGGTCATATGATTGTTGGGTTTTTTTCTGTATTTATTATTGTAGAATCTACTGTACAATATAAAGCACCTTGAGGCGACTGTTGTTGTGATTTGGTGCTATATAAATAAAATTGAATTGAACCGATAATACTTGCATAAAAGGTTTGTTTGGCCTGGTTAATGGAATCTTTATACTGGAGTTCACAGATTTCTGCATTATGCTCTAGTTCACGAGTTTTGGCCTTCAATGCTCAGAGGTCAGAGGTAAATCATGGAGCAGAGCGAAGGAAACGGAGTGGGATTTTACAGAGCCATAGAATCAAGGACCTTTTGGAGTGAGTGGGAAAGCCGATTTAAAAACCCTCACGAGAGGGTTGACAAATCAGCTAATTATTTTTCTGATTGGTCCATTAGTCAGCATTATTTCAATCACTCCTATCTCCACTTCCTACGAGCACAGGTCCTGTTGCAGGCTCCAGTACATGCTTTACCTTATCTGCTCAAGTCTGCCCACCTGTGAATATCAACCTCATGATTCCAGGCCAAGCTTGTAGTTAATGATGAAATATAAATTACTTAAAGTTCTATATTGTTTTATAAATTATTAAGTGCTGTTAACAATTCTCAAATGTGTTTTTAAGTTATTTATTAACTCTTAATAATTGCTGTGGGCTCCTCAATGTAGGTTCTCCCTGGGTACTTCAGGTTCTTCTCACATTCATGTATGTTGTTAGGTTAACTAGTGAGTCTAAACTGGCCAGAGGTGTGGCTAATTTCTCTCTGTGAGTGGATTGATGTATGGATTGATTGATTGATTGTGTCCTGGCTCTTTGCTCTCCCCTCTTACCCCTCACCCCCATCTGGTCTGTTCTACCTGACTTTGGGTTAGAGGTGGCATGCACAATGGACAGGACAGAGGTTTTGTGTTTCCTCCATTTTGATAATTGTTTAAGCACTGCAATAGCAAATCTCATACTGTATCTCAGAATAAGCAGTAGCGTATTTAAGCACAAAAACCTATGTAACTTTCCCTAAAATTACAATCTGGGCTGTATCTAACAAACCTCAAAAAACTGTGCATCTTTTATATGTTAACACTCCATGATATACAGGGACTATTTGAGCAAGTTCTCAGCTGACCTTAATTTGTCTTTTTTTCCCCACTTAGCTGAAACCGTCAGATCCAGACAGAAGCAGACCTCACCAGTGTCTGACCTGTGGGAAATGTTTCACTCGGATCTGTAGTCTAAGAAGGCACGAACTGAGTCACACATCAGAGGAACTATACCACTGTGAACAGTGTGGCAGCAGTTTCAGCCAGTTAAATGCTTACAAGATACACCTGTATACTCACCCTGAAGACACCTCATATTGCTGCAACAAGTGTGGGAGAGATTTCAGTGACCAGAGTTCCTACAGAAAACACCTTCGCGACCACACTGGACCGTATCAGTGTGAGCAGTGTGAAAAGAGTTTCAGTTACTTAAGTATTTACAAAATACACATGCGTGTCCATACTAAAGAAAAGCCATACTGCTGTGACAAGTGTCCCAAGAGTTTTAGCTTTTTAAGCTCATACAAGCGGCACCAGCTGAGCCACAGTGGAGAGAAACCTTACCAGTGTGATTTTTGTGGAAAAAGTTTCACTCAGTCAGGCCATTTCAGTCTTCATCTGCGGAACCATACCGGAGAGAAACCATATGAGTGTGGCCAATGTGAAAAGAGCTTCAGTGACTTAAGTAGTTACAAGATACACCAGCGTGTCCACACAGGTGAGAAGCCATACTGCTGTGACCAGTGTGGCAGGAGTTTTTCTCAGCTGGGTAATTATAAATCACATTTACGCATACACACAGGAGAAAAACCATTCCAGTGTGAATTATGCAAGAAAAGCTTCTCTATTTCAAAAACATACAAGCAACATATTCACACTCATACGGGAGAGAAACCCTATAATTGTAAAGAATGTGGAAAGAGTTTTGGTCGTCTAAGCAATTATATTCGCCACCTCCGCATCCACACTGGAGAGCAGCCATTCAGCTGTGACCAGTGTGGGAAATGTTTCAATAGCTCATACAGTTACAACCGCCACTTACGTGTTCACACTGGAGAGAAACCATATTGGTGTTCACATTGCAAGAGACTGTTCACTCGGTCACAGTCCTTAAAGACTCATCGCTGCACTGTAATACATGACGATGACGAGAGAGAGAGTGAGGTGAGCTGCTCCTCGACCAATTCCAACCTACAGAAAGAGGTGACAAACTAATGTACATGTCAAATGAACATGTCTGACATGATGAAAATACCTAGACAAAGCTGATAACTTGCAAGAACTTTTTTGATAAAGAGGATGTTTAAAGGGACAAGTGGATTGGGGAAAAAAATGTCCCCCACACTATAAGAGCTCTGGACACCTTGTTATTGGAGCTATCTTTGGGACTCTTTTTGGGAATCTCGTGTGATACCTTTGTTCTTTTGTAGGTGATGACAGGGCCAATACTGGTTTATACTAGAATCTGATAATGGCCAGACTAATGGCCACATTTAAAGATTAATGCGAACAGCCAAAAAAATCTGATCTGACCACTAGGCCTGTCTGGTCCAATCAAGGGCCTGCCCGTCTCTGCCTGAGGTGAGCTCTGTTGTCAGATGGAGGCAGTATATAAAGTATGTGTTGTTGGTTTGTGACTCACAACATAGAAAGAGCTGATGAGTGTTTAAAAACCATGGAAAACGGCCACTGTCTGTGCTTTTCATGTTTAGTTAGATTTTTTTTTTTTTCTTTTTTTAAATTCTATGAAGTTTTTTTTGTTTTGTTTTGTTTTTCATGGTTCTCTTATTATCGGTTAAACCCGCTATCCCTGCTCTATACCTGCCCACTTGTCAACCAAATAAGTTTTGGGAGTTGCTTACATCATCTGCTTCTAGCTGTGCACAGCCAGGATCTTGGAGACTGCCCAGGAGCTTCTAAAAACCCCTCTTCCTGCTCTGTCCAACTGAAAAATGTATGCAGTCGGACACATTTGCAGGACCATAAAACCAGCTTTACTCTGACACAGAGATGCTATTTTGAATTTAAAAAAAAAAGTGAAAAGATTCACTTCTTTGAATTTAGCAGACTTTTGATGTCACCTGCTTAATTGAATTGAATTGAATAGCCCTTTATTGGCATTGTATGAAATTGGGTGCTCCACAGTAACTTTGCCAGGATAAAACATAAATAGTAGACAGTAGGAATAAGCAGCAACCAGGATAAATGTATGCAAAACAAGAGAAAAGCACACATTAAAGAACAAAAAGGACAAGGTCCCACCGAGATTTGTACCCTAATAGACTGGAATTGATAGAGCACTTTTATAATTGCTCAAGCTGCATCAGCCCAACCACACACATTCATAAAGTGCTGTATCCTGTGCACTTCAAACACATCACTACAGCACAGCATCAGGGCTAACTGGGGTGCAGTTAGTTGACTGGAGGTGGCCTGCTGGTTACATGATAAGGGTAGTGAAATATCAGTACTTTAGCCGTGATAGTAGTAATATATAGTTAATCAGTATACTGTGATTACTTTTATAGAAATGTGATGGTGATCATGGGAAGACTTGAGTGGCCCACATGGGTCTCATCAATCATAAAATATCTAACAGAAATAACTATTGAACATGCTCACCCCTTTTAAATTTCCTAAAATGCAGAAATTCTCCAGATTAACCCGTGTATGGTCTTCATTTTTGGGACCTTCTGGTATTCTTCTGAACATATTTGGGGTTTTAGTAACAAGTCTGAAATAAAATTTCCCTTCATAAACCATTAACATATTATGTCTGTATCTCATTTTTAAACAGAAAAAAGCATGTTTAATGATTGCAATCAGTCTTTACTGGAACACAATTAGCAACAGACGTGTGGTTCGTGATTTGTCATAAGGTTATATTTTATTTTAAGCTTTCAGTATAGTGGATTTTTATCTTGGAGAAAAGGAATTGAGACAATGTCCTCATTAGCATTAATATGCGTTCCAACCATTGTCAGCTTTGTTTTGAGAAGCTACTATCCGAAGTTGTATGATGTGAAAAACTGTCCCCCTAGTTTCTTTCAGCAGCTCCTCCATCTGGCTTATGTGTATAAATGTTCTGTTCCATACATTAAAATACAGTAAGATCACATGCAGCCATATACTGCCTTGAAGGGTCAGGGGCGGAAAACTCGACTCCAGGTTCACTGCGAGATATATAAAGAGAGGCTGAATAAGTATCATCTAGCCCTGAAGGATGCAAGGGAGTCATTTTTCTCTGAGAGTATTCATAGAAACAACAATAATGCTAGGACATTGTTTGCTACAGTGGAAAGATTAACTACTCCTCCAGTGGCAATAGCCCCTGAACTAAGCTCCACCAGGGCCTGCAATGAATTTGCCAGCTTCTTTATTGAAAAGATCTTGAAAATCAGAAGATCAGTTGGAACATTAGTTTCAACCCCAATACCGACGTTAAGCCCAATTAGCACTTATGCAGAGAAAATGACTCTCTTTCAAACAATAAATCAATCAAGCCTCGATAAAATTATTGAGAATCTAAACTCTGCCACCTGCTGCTTGGATATATTACCGACAGGTTTTCTTAAAAAGGTCCTCCCAGCCATCAGGGAGGATCTGATCCAAATAGTTAGCGCATCCCTCCTATCAGGTGTCTTTCCCAAAGCCTTAAAAACAGCAGTTATCAAACCAATATTAAAGAAAAAGAACCTAGACAGCACATTAATGCAAAACTACAGACCAATCTCTAATCTTCCATTTATCGGTAAAATTATTGTAAAAGCTGTTTTCCAGCAGTTAAACAGCTTTCTCACAATGAACAACCGCTTTGATATTTATCAGTCTGGTTTTCGTAGGCACCACAGCACCGAGACAGCCTCAAAGTGTTTAATGACATCCGTATAAATAATGACCGTGGGAAATCCACAGTATTGGTACTACTGGACCTTAGTGCGGCGTTTGACACCGTTGATCATGATATATTACTGGAACATCTAGAGAGCTGGGCCGGACTCTCTGGTACAGCACTCGACTGGTTCAAGTCCTACCTTAAGAACAGGAACTTCTATGTGTCAATTAGCCAATTTTCATCACAAAATATAGAAATCACATGCGGGGTCCCCCAGGGTTCCATCCTAGGGCCCCTCTTATTTAGCATTTACATACTCCCGTTAAGCCAGATTATAACCACCAATAATATTAACTACCACAATTTATGCAGACGATACTCAACTTTATATCTCAATGTCACCAGGTGATGTTGAACCTATCCAAACTCTTAATAAATGCATTGAGCAAATTAATAACTGGATGTCTCATAATTTCCTTCAACTGAACAATAACAAAACTGAAGTACTTATCTTTGGACCCAAAAAAGATCGATTAAATATCAGTAATCAGCTCAAACTGGTCCAACTAGAAACTACCGACCAGGCCAGAAATTTCGGTGTAATAATGGACTCAGACCTGAACCTCCAGGGCCACATAAAAGTTATAACAAAGTCAGCCTTCTATCACCTGAGGAACATTTCTAGGATTAAAGGACTGATGACACAAGGAGACCTAGAAAAACTCATCCATGCATTTATCTCTAGCCACCTTGATTACTGTAACAGTATCTTCACAGGTTTACCCAAAAAATCAATTAGACAACTGCAGCTGATTCAGAACGCTGCTGCTCGTGTTCTCACTAGAACCAAGAAAATAGAGCACATTACTCCAGTTCTTAAGTCATTACACTGGCTCCCTGTAGCTCAGAGAATAGACTTTAAAGTGCTTTTATTAGTTTATAAATCCTTGAATGGGTTGTACATTAGAGATCTGCTATCATGGTACAAACCATCCAGATCAGTTAGGTCCTCCAGCTCTCGTTTATTGACCGTCCCTAGAACCAGAACTAAGCATGGAGAAGCAGCTTTTAGTTTCTATGCTCCTCACATCTGGAACACATTATCGGGAGAATGCAAAGCTGCAGAGACACTGAACTCTTTTAAGTCTAAAATTAAAACTTACTTATTTAGACTTGCTTATGAGTAACTGATCCTATTATGGCTCTCTACTTGTTTGTTTTAATTTTTCATATAAATTATTGTCTTGATTATTGTTTTATTGTAAATGCTTTCTTGTATTTTACTTTTATAGTGTTTTATTTTTAATCATGTAAAGCAGCGGTCCCCAACCTTTTTTGCGGCACGGACCGGTTTATGCCCGACATTATTTTCAGGAAAACCGAGTTAACGATAAAAACGATAACAAAATAACGCTGAAAACCGATAAAAACCCTGAAAACCATACATTTCACATCTGAGCCTCAACTCTCGTGGCCCGGTACCAAACGTCCGAGGCCCGGGGGTTGGGGACCGCTGATGTAAAGCACCTTGAATTGCCTTGTGCTGAAAGTGTGCTATACAAATAAAATTGCCTTGCCTTGCCTTTAAACCATTCGTGGGCCTAGTGTCATGAAGTTGTCCCACAGTGCAGATTATCCCTGCCTTATAACCGATCTTGATTCCCAGTCATCAAATCTAATGATCCTTGAGAATAAATAAAATCTCTTTAGAGACATTGCAGCTCTAAAAATTTCTCTCCCTGTCACATACATACAGTCAACTCCTCTCTTGACCTGTACATAAGGATGAGGATCCCCAAAGCAACCGTTCAGATGCATTACGTCCACATCTTTCTATTAATCTCTAAAAATAAATCTTCCCGCAAGATCCAGTGTAATTTTCTTATTTGATTTAGGAATCAGCAGCAAAAAGGATGATTTGATATCTTGAACATGATTTGCAAATTGTGTGGGCTCTCGTGCGATCCATATTATGTTAGCAGTTGTGCAGAATCTCTGCACAGCTGCTAACATAAGCCCTCTGACACTTGAATCTTTTGGACATAGTGAGGGCAAAAGACTGCTGTGATGTAGAAGTATTTCTCTGTCTTGTTCTACTATTCAGTTGTATTTATATAGCCCTAAATCACAAAATAAAATAAAAAAGGCACTTAGTCAGCAAAACCCCATCAGTCATATGATCTCTTAAACAGCAAGTGTCATTGTTTGACTAGCTGCACCCGTAGATGTAATGTTATGTATTTAATGTAATGTAATGAACCACCAACTGCCAAAGAGACAGACAGTGAAAGTAAACAGTATATCCTTAGTTTCTTAACATAAAACTCATTGTTGCAGTGAGGGGCAGTACGAAAGTGACTAATTTTTAGTTTTAGTCCCGTCAGTAGCTAGCTAATATAAACAAATGTAAGTCTATTAAATGCAACCAACTTTGCTTTCTTACAACTTTCACAAGCTGCAAGAAAGCAGATCAGCCTGAGAACATATGTGAGAGGCTGACACAATTGTAAAAGACTTTGTGTCTGATGCTTTTCATCTAACATTTGTTGTGTCAGATCATCAGTGTAACATTAATATGACCGTACTGTGTCATATGCAACATTAAAGTACATTAGCCAATCAGCATTTATCATTGAATAATTAATATATCGTGAAAAGGAACATAATGTTAAAGAATGTTTTACTTTACTTGCTATTTTGAATATATTTTCATATGAAATTAATGTAAGACTGTTTTGTAGGATTATAATTTATGTAAAGAGTCTAAATACTTATTCACTACTCTGAATAAAAGTGATCCATTACTAGTCAATGTTAACCTTTTTTCACATAATACAGGCACCAGGGCGCACACCAGTGCCCTGCACTGTATTTATTTGTATTTAGTGTGGGCCCATCTGTGCCTGTACATCTCATACGTTCTGGAAAGCAGGAAGTGTGCACACTTTGTTTTGATATTTTAAATTATGCAATTAAAATGAGGATTGTAGAAATCAGTTTTCTACCTTGATGTGTTGTTGAGTGTGATCAGAAACATTTCTTAAATATCGACAGCTTTTCCTGTAACGCTTTATAAAGGCACAACCAGGGCCTCACAAACAGCGGCTGGGGGGATGACAAGGGATTCCTTATCAAGTGACTGAGGCTGTTTGATATGACGATATGTATCAAAATGAATATATCGATATGAAAACATTGATCATTTCATATTATATGTTAAGTTCTCTTTCTCTTATATTTAAAATAACCACACTACAGACGGACAAGCAACTTCTTAGCCGTTGGTTCGTTAGCAACAGCGACGGTAAAACCATTGTGTGGCTCCGCCGTCCGCTCGTTTATTTTCCACATAAATCTTTCACAATAAAGCTCAAGATCCTGATGAGTTTTCAAAATAAACTGAAATGATATACATTATCCTCAAACATCAAACTTCAGAATGTGCATCAAACAAATTACCTCAAATAAAAACATGAAGTAACTATAAATGGCGCTTACACTCACAGAGAATACCAGCATGGCCAGTGAAGATGAGGCAGAACCAGGCAGCTCCAAACAGAAGGACCAGTCAAAACCGATCGAGGACCTTATTCCTACAAGGGGACATGGTTTGGTTATGCAAACCATGTCTCTGTAGCACGGAAATGGTTTGGTTATGCAAAAGTCTGACACAGTCTGACCAGAAAACTGTACTGTGCAAATTATGCCGCAAACCAGTCCCCAACACAGACTCAAACACAACAAATCTCTTCTACCACCTATGCAAGAATCACGTGAAAGAGTATGGAGAGAGTTTATGGATGAGAAGCAAAAAAGAGCCGCCAGGTTTTTCCCCGCAACACACCATGTAATAAATACAAAGAAAATGATGGCCGTTACAACGTATATCTAAAAATATATAGTTTCATGTATCTGTCAAAACACTCGATGCCAGGTACACGACGCCTAGCTAAAAACAAGTCGAGTTGCCTGAGATTCACAGAATTTACACAAAAACCACTATTTTGTGATATATATCTTTATCAGGATGAGAAATGTTTTATATCGGGATATGAGATTTTGGTCATATCACACAGCCCTAGTGCAAACTCATCCAGTGATGAGTATGCACAGATGATTGAAAGGTGGATTTTCTCCATGAGTCTAAAGACTAAGGTTTTTTCTTAGCTGATGCACAAAGCCAGAGAGCAGCAGTACACACCATTTTATTAACCATTTTGTCAATTCTAATATTTCATTTATTGGAAGGGAAAAGGTGCATCAGCAGAGGAACACCGTAAAAGATACAAACATTTGAGCAGAAGGTTGCAGTTAAAAGAGTTCAAATATTTAACTTGCCTACAAAAAACCCCCAAATCCAGTAATTATCAATGAAACATTATTATCGTTTTAATAAAGCCCTACAAGCTTCTTATGCTGGATGGTAAAACTTTTAGGCTAAAATCCAAACCACACGCTGACAGAAACTACTGAACCACAGCAAGCTCTCCAAGAAACACACAACCGAGCAGTAACGTTTGGACGTCTCTGCTTGAAGAAAGGATTACAGCCTGCAAGCAGCAAACAGATCAATGCACTTAGTCATATTCTGTCCACTGCAGAAAATGTGTGTGTGTGTGGGGGGGCTTCTATCTTCTTTTGGTTCCTCCAAAACCTAAAGAACAAAAAACAAACAGGAGTCAGTCAGTTGTAGCCATTTGCACTGAACACTTACTGGCATGCTCATTGAAAAAAGGGAGGAATTGTTCATTTATTGTGGGTGCGGTGATCCTGCTTCTGTGCTTGGAGATATTAATGCTTATATCATTATAACATGTAATATAAAGTTGTTTGGGATTGTTTGTATGGATGTAGCTGATGTGTTTTTCATTCACTTAAGAGCAGCTAAACCAGCAGCTTAATGGCTCAGACACACAGTCATGCAGCAAAATGTATCAACTGGTATAACATCATTTATCAAACTAGCTAGCATCAGCTGTGGTACGCAGCTTGACATGAGCATGACATTAATTGCACTAATGGTTCTCTCAGTTAGTTTTTAAACCAAGAAAAAAAAAAAATGTAATTCACGTAACTAAGCAGGTGAATCAGCAGATCAATGTGACCGTGTGGATGGAGGCACAGCTTTAAAAACCATTTAATATCCTGCTCTGATCAGCTAAGACTGGTATTCACACTCAGACGCTTTATTAGGTTCACATGTTCAAACTGCTCGTTAAACCAGGTATCTAATCAGACAGTTACAGGCTGAAGTTCAAACCAGCAGAAGACCACTCCAAGTTTTACACTACAGCTCACGTGAAGACTGGAAAAACCTGCGTCTTGATTTCTGCTGAAACGTTCAGAAGGTAGAGTCAGAATTTGGCATGAAAGCATAAATCCACCCTTGCTTGCATTGAGGCTTCTGGCAGTGGCGGTATAATGGCGGGGGGTATTTTCTTGGCACACTTTGGGCTCCTTACTACCAACTATGAATATTTTTACGCCACATCTTACCCAAGTTTCTCTGTGGGTCTCATATTTCAAATGCATTAAAATTACATGAGCAGTAATTTTAAAAATAGAAATTCAACGCTCTAAATCAACGTCAGAATGGTCATGTCTGCTTCATTTGTCATGAAATAAGAAGGGACCAGGTCTCACCTGGCCTTGAAAGTACTCATCAATTCTTCCATTAATTTGGACTGTCTATAAAACTGTCTGTAATGCAAATCTTGGGAAAACCCTTGCAATTAAAGCTGAAAGTCTGCATTTCAATCATGAATTGATTTTTTTTTTAAATTTACAATCCACTGTGGTGGTGTACAGAGACCAAAAAAAAGTGTCTTTCTCCAAAACATTATGGCGTATGACCACAGAAAAGTTCTGATGGATAGGATTAACACACTATATCGGAAAGATAGGACAAACTGATTTCTTGGACAAACCGTGTCGAGCTGACCCGGATAGGTACTAATGGAAAAGGGCTATAAGAATCACAAAGGTAGGTAGGTAACATGTGCAAACTGTTTCTGTGTCCCTTCTAATAAGATACAGTCTTGGTACCTGAAGTAATGCGTGTCCCAGAAGAGGGAGGTTCTCTGGCAGGTCTGTTAGTGTGAGTGGAGTAGTTAGAATTGTAGGGCTGGCTCCTGCAGAATACATGAGATGGAACACAGCATGAATATCCTGAAGACAGGAAGGTGAAACATAAGTCCATAGTCTCCGTTTTCCATTATTCTCTCTCCTTCCACCCCTTTACTAACCTCTGACCACCAAAAAGATATCCAAGCACCCCGCCTATTCCCATTCCAGTCCAGAAACCACCTCCTGTGCCGGGAGCTGCCTGGCCTCCTGGGTACTGGTGTCTGTGAGTGTAATCACTGTGGAAACCATAACTGGGGTTGGCTCCAGGGTAGTCTGAGCAGAAAACAAGAACTGATCAAAACTTTTTTTTTTTTCCCATGCAATGCAGCCTAAATTACATAAAATAAGACTCGTCTCATTTCTTTAGCACCAAATCGCAACAGCAGTCACCTCAAGGTGCTTTATGTTGTACAGTAAAGACCCTAAAATAATACAGAATACAAGGTCCGCTCTACCAAAAGGATGTGCTGCTTTGACAAATGTGCAGACCACACCGTCTACATCTCCGCACGTCGTCATTTTGCATCAACTACCTGTGTAGTCTGGTTTGAATCCTGGTGGGGGTGGTCCACCCATGGAGCCATGGTAATTGTGTCCAGAATGTGTAGCTGGTCCACCATCTTGCCCCCCAGTGGTGTTCCCACTTAGGAACAGTTTATGGATGCCATAGGCTAAGAGCAGAAGCACAGCAACAACCAGCAGTCCTCCTGAGTCCTGAGTGCCTGCAGTGTAAGAGCTCTGACGGTCATGCTGCTGCTGCCCATATTCTGATGAACCAGTAAAGAAACTGGAGGCAAATCCCCAGAGATCTGACAGACAAAACAACAAAGAACATTCTTAGACAACTAATCCTTGTGTAAAAATGAAAACCTGCGTCACTAATCCTCCTACCTTTAAACCCACCGCGGGAACCCCTACTACTGTGAGCCCTCCTCTGGCCCTCTTCAGTCAGTTCCAGTGTGTACTCCAGCCCACAAGACCCTTTCAGTATGTAGGCATCAGCAGGGTGACTGTAGCCCTCACAGCTCACCTCAATGTGACCAAATCGATGTGTGTTGTCCATGTCAGTCCTACACTCCCACTGTGACACACAGCAGAACAAGAGACACCCCATCAGTCTAAAATGTATTTAAGCATAACAAGTTTGAGGGTTACTCATACACACGGTACAATACCTCATTTAAACTTCACTCTCACCACTTAGACATTCTTGCATTTGAACTTAGTTTAAAGACACAAAATAAAAGGAAAATGTGAGGTCTTCTATTTTGCAGGTGTCCCATATCTGTCAAGGATGAGATTCCCCACACAAGTTTCTCAAATCTTGCTCAAGTTTTGAAGTGCAAAATTTCAGATTAGAAAAAGTCCCAATTTAATTTGTCAGATTTTGTTTTTTTTCATGAGCAGTTGTGCTGACAAGATTAAACTGCCTGAATGTGACAGAATGTGCCCGTCAACACATACATATTACTGAAATTGAACATGCAGACCATCCTACAGCCAGTGGTGCCAAAAAAACATGGAAACGACAATAAAGATTAAGGCTCAAACCACCTCTCCTCGTTGTCGCCTGTAGAAATAATGTCCTTGTAGTTTGGGTTGGCCTACCACTGTCTGAGATGAACATTTTAATATGCACAGCACACACAGGAGTCATTTCTTCAAAAATTGAAATAAAGCAGCTGAATCAGTCCTACTGAGCTCATTTCACACAGTACAGCACCAGTAGGTCCCTCACCTGCACATCGACTCCATTCCAGCCTTTATTCACACACTGAACCACCTCTGGGACGAAGGCGTGGCAGCCCGCTGACCCTCCAACACACTTGAGCTGAGGGATCGGGCTAGAGCGCCTGGCTGTGGTGTACCGGTTCCTGTACAGAGTCAGTGCCTGGATGTCCCGCAGCAGTACACTGCCTGCAGGTGACAAAAGGCAAGGGCTGATTTCCACGCTAGGATTACACAAATCACAGTCATGTCGCTTTAGACACACTAAAGCTCTTCTTCGGGAACAAACTTTGACTCGTTAGTCCTGAATCAACCAGCATTTTCTGTACGCTGTTCTTTATGACATCATGTAGTGCCATACTCATCATATAACCTACCATTGCTGACAAACATGCATGCACAGCGTGTTTGTCACTAGTTTGTGGTGTATTTCCTAAACAGGGGAGCATCTCGGTAACCAGTGTTGTGCCAAAAAGTGATTGTCTGCCAAAAATTGATTTCCAGTGTTTCCCTCTGTTTTTACGTGTAATATCTTTACATATGTTGGTAAATAGACTTTGGTGAACAGGGTTTACACAAAGGGGTTATATATAATATCTAAAAATTACCTGTTTTTCAAGTATCTTTATAACGTCCTAGTATTGTACCTACATTATAACCAATCCGGTCCTTTTTGTCCACTTAAAATATGTTTATATTAGGGGTTTTTTTTTGTTATATTTATTGCAATTTCTGCTGTCCTCTTTGTCAGATTACTCTTTAAAAAAGACATTTTTAATGTCAACGAGATTTTTTTTTAACTGGATAAATAAAAATAAATAAATAAAAGTCACGGCCAAAGACTGATTGCGGCTTCTAACTTGTGACAGGAGCGTTGTTTGTGACTTGATAGCATTTATGGGGGATACATTTGACATGTTACAGATCAACAAGTTATTTATATCAGTTTAAATAGGAACAATCCGTTTTTGGCAAATACCGGAAATCAGTTTTGGCAGGCGATCGCTCAGTTCACCGGAAATGAAGAGCAGCGTAAAAGAAGCGGACACTAAACGCCAACCCACCGTCATCCCAGCTGTCGGTGTGCCGCGCACACAGGAGCAGCAGTACACCGGAAAAAAACACCTTCATGTCGCGTCGTTGTTTCTCCAAGAGCCTTCACACACACAGCCTCGATAAACACACCACAACCCGAAGACTCTGCTGCCGATACTTCCGTGTTGCGTCACCTGTTTTTCGCTTCCTGGGACCAATGAGGAACGTGCACGGCTGCACTGTGGCACGTCCGTGTGTTTGTGAGAGAGAAAGAGAGAAAAAGGCAGGGGCAGTTTGCTCGGGATAATGACGGCAAAGCTCCGGCACATGTGTCAAAACAATCAACACTGCTTCAGAAACTGTCGAGGTTCAGGTCTTCTCAACAGAGTCACGTGATCAATGCCGTCCATCGTAATCAGAGACATGGAGCCAGACAAAAAGAGGATGCTCTGCCTATTCCTAAATAAAAAACAGTTCATAAGCATTTCTGCTCCCAGGTCTAAAGTCTAGATAAGAAATAATCATAGTTATAGTTATAGAAGGTATAGTATATTTCAAGGGCGTAGATTTGGCATGGACGGAAGGGACATGTCCCCACCAATATCCAGCGATTTTTGAATTGTCCCCACCAATAATTTGATCTCTTCGAGTAAAGAAAAACAAACCCGATAGAAAGAAAAAAACATCTGTCGACGTCTCATTCACCCAGCGGTGCAGAAAGAGTTAAATTACGTTCTCTACTGGAGTCCTACGTCATGTGACAAATATGGCCAATGTGATTGGCTGTGCCTTTCAGGGAGCTCTGTTTAGTTTTAGCAGCGGCAAGCCTGCGCTGCGAGGAGGAGAGGAGGATGGCAGCAAAAAGGAAGAACCTGGATATAAGAAAGTATTTTTCAAAGAAACCTGTAAGTAGTGATGGGCAGATGAAGCTTCATGAAGCACTGAAGCTTTTCATCCAATTGGTTCATCCCAGCGCAAAGCTTCTTGAAGCTTCATTTGCTCTAGTAGGACACCTACTGGACGTAAAAATATTAGTTGGCATGAATTTGAAGAGTGTGGCCTTTTGCACACAACCTGTAAATGTCAACAACAAAAGGAGTGTGTAAAGCATCTATATTGTAGTGTTGGCAGTATACTGTGTATATTTATACTGGCAGTATGGAAAATGATTATTTGGAAATGCTTAAAATGGAAATTATCATTTACTGTGAGGTGAGGTGTGGTTGGGGTGTGGACAGTGGTGGTGCTTTTGTAACGTTGAGGTATGGACAGCTACACACTGAGGCTCAGTCCTGCCTGTTCACATTTTATTCTGTAAAAACTAAATTTTCACTGCTTTTATGACCTTTTTAGTGGGGAGAACATAGCTAGGATTTAATGATTTAACACATCTTTTAAATCCTTTGTCCTCCACAATGCTAAATGGCTGTGAGTCCTCAATCACCATGCTAACCAGGTCTTCATCTATTTGAGATTGTTCTCCTGAGGAAAGAAAACAAAAACAAAGCACAAATATAAATATCACACACGTAACTTATAACAGCTGTATAATATCGTTATCTCATTTAGTAACATTACTGCATGCTATATTATCATGGCATTTGATGCTCACCTGGTCTTGCTCCACAATCGGTGTTCCCCTTATTCTCATGCAAAGCTCTGTAGTGCCTAAGCATGGATGAGGTGTTGTTGTTATATCCCAGCTCCCTGGCACATAGCAAACACTTCACCTTGTACAAAAGTAAAGCCGCTTAACATAAATTGTATTGCACCATCAGTATTATGAAAATACATCTTCTGTAGAAATGTACATACCTTGTTGGGAGATATAAGATCAAAATGTTCCCACACAGGGGAGGACATCCTCCTCTTCTTAGCTGGCTCCATTTTCTCCTGACTTTCTCTCCTCACTCTCATAAACCTCCAAACTGTCTCCAAACTCTCACTAACCGCAACTCTCCATCAAACACCCACATTTTGAATGAAGCCTGAGGGGTTTATATTTCTGTCATAGCTCGCGGCAAATTCGAACCACTTCATGAACCAGTCACGTGGTACAGCCGGGCAGCGAGGCTTCGGACGTCATCATTTTCAGCTCCTCCCATAAATGAAGCAAGCTTCGATACGCGCATCGCGGAAACGCCCCCTCCATTACTCGACACAAGCTTCGAAGCCTCGATACAGAACGTCACATCACTACCTGTAAGTCACTTAAAGCCAAGTTCACTCATAAAATGTATCCGTCACAATAACGTTACAGGCTATGCAGGCGGCACTATTAGTTATCTCAGTCTCCCACAGCAGCATTTCTAATTTTGATTGAAGCTGTCGGAGAAAACAGCAGCCTCGAGCAGCCAGGATATTAGTTTACAGAGGCTGTTAACATTATATATCTAACGTTAAATGTTGGTGACACAATAATTTCATCCTAATGGTACTGACATATTCATAGGGTTAATTTTTGAGACAAAATATCATGTGGTAGTCATGATTTTGCAACCAACAATGGTGATACAAGATCACAGGTGAAATTGGATGATGACTTGATGGTTCAATTACTGTATTTGAAGCACATGTGTGACTGCATGTATTTGGAATGTGTCATTGTTATTTATCAGGTGACAGGCAGCTCTGCCATGTTGTAGCTCAGACAGAGGTGAAGAGGCGAGGTCACAGGTGACTGACTGATGATTTGGTGCTATAACTAGTATTTATTATCATGACAATTGTCAGCTGCTGATGTAAATTGATTCATTAGTGTATGTTTGACAAAGAATCTGAATTGACATGTCTCACTTTTTATATGGCATGAATCAGTGTGTTATTTTATCAGGTGGCAATATGTCCTAGTGCAGTCAGAGGGGAAGAGCCTGGGCCAAAGCTGAGGCACATCAAGGACATAATAATAATGATAATAATAATAATAATAATAATAATAATAATAATAATAATTTTAATCTGAGGATAAAACGCATGTACTGAGGCTAAAAGAAGCTTCAGTGCTCTCAGAAGACTAAAAAGATGGGTAAGGTTAACAGTGACTCGAATGAGATTAAACAATGCTGCTGTATGCCATGTCCACCAGGAGAGACTGGACAGTATAGATGTGTGTATATATAGATATGCCAGCAGTTTACCTCAGTTAACGAGAGGAGAAGGCATGTGTGTGGCCCCTTCACATAGTGGACATTGAGTTGTTGTGTGGGACACTAGTAGTCCATGTCTGTTGCTGTAACAGTAGTTCATGTTTGGAATAAAAAATCCCAACAGTGCCTAAAATGTTGCATAATTTTGCTGAGAGATCTTTTACTTTGTGGTAATCTTAGATGAGTAGCTTTATGGACAAAAACCAGCAGGTCATTCAGTGTTCCCTTAGTGCTAATGTATAAGAGATGTTGGTGTACTATAACTGAAGTAATGTTGTTAATTCCTTAAAGTCATATTCTTTTATTGTCATGACTGTATTTGAAGCTATTTTTATGTTTGTATGATGCCTGATTTATATGAAATATGGCTGAAGTAAACTAAAGCCTAAAATACTTAGTCAGTCATTTGTTTAATAGTAATTTAACATTATATAATTTCAAATGTAAAACTATGAATTGTAATTTTAAATGGTTTAAAAGCATGTAGAATAGCATATGTAGGCAAGTATATTTCTCCTTTTTATCAAGAAGGAAGCAAAGACAAAAAGGGGAAAAAAAGAAACAGGGCAGGGTTCGGTGGTTGAATCATCCGTCCCCACCAATGCCAAAACCAAATCTACGCCCTTGGTATATTTTATATAAACGAATCTGTCCGCTGGTAATTGCATAATCACGTGGCCTCACAGTACAAGCATACTCCCAAGCTATTATAATGTGTTGTACATTGTTATTTATTGTGTGGGTTTTTTTTTTTTAATTAGTAAAAAACCATCAAGAAGTCACAAGCAAAAGGAGAACACACCATGGCACATGTTTAAACAAGGAAAATGTATTCATCAATATTATTAAAATGGGTATAACATCATTTTTTCAACAAAAAATACACCTTCAAAACACCATATCAGCCCGATATCAGACAGAACTGTCACATGATATCAAACAGAGGCTGTCAATTCAGCTCTGTTAATTGGGCATAATGAAGCAGTTCATTACAAGTTGTAGGTTCAAGCTGCTCTTCATATTTTTGGCCACCAGATGTCACCAAGGGGAACTGTGTTGAAATCGTTTTTCAATACAAGCTTCAGTGCTTCAGAAAGCTTCATTTGCTCATCACTAGCTCAGGACCTGCAGTTCACAGACTGGAAACACATTGAAAAATAGTGGTGTGTGGATTGATACTGAAATTTTGATTCTTCCAATACCAGATATTTATGTTCTAGGCAACGGGTGAAGTGTCTTGCCCAAGGGCACAACGACCGAGACTGTCCGAGCCGGGGCTCGAACCGGCAACCTTCCGATTACAAGACGAACTGCAAACTCTTGTGATGGTGATGAAAATTGAGCACCTCAGTTATGCGAAGAACAGTCAACTTATCTTGGAGAAATTGCCTCTGACATAGAAGTTACATAATTTATGTGAAGTTGTACCAAATGAAAAATTGATTAAAAAATTGGCTTGTCCAATTTCTCAAAAGTTACTTGAAGGTTTCATTTTTGCCTCTGCTACAGCACTGATATCACATAATACAACGGTTGAGATTTTTTTAAGTATAATCTTCAGGTTATAATTAAGGAACTCAGCCTTGCCATTTCTAGCAACAGTCCTTTGGTCCAAGCTAGGGACGTCCACTAGCATCAGATTTCAAACTTAAGCAATTCTGTGAGGAAAAGTTTAATGTTGTGGAACCTGTTGAGTATGTTCTAGAGGCAAGGTTCAACAAAACATTTCAATATGTTCCCATACTTAAGTCTCTTCAGCTACTTGGGCATAATGGTAAATAAAAAATTTTTTAAAAAAGGTAAATGGCCTGTATTTGTATAGCGCTTTTCTAGTCCCTAAGGACCCCAAAGCGCTTTACACAACCTGTCATCCACTCATTCACACACTGGTGATGGCAAGCTACATTGTAGCCACAGCCACCCTGGGGCGCACTGACAGACAGACTATAATGATATAGTCGACAAGCTTGCTAGTAGTCATATAGCCTGTTCTGCAAATTTACACCAAATACAAGTTTTGATGGTCAAACAATCTTTTTTTCATGTGAGGATTTAAAGATTTCCTTGTGTTTGCATATTAATGACTTCCAGGTTTGCAATCTATTGTTTCACGCAAGAAACATAAATATTGTCTGATTTATTGGATTTTAGGTAACTTGCCTAAAGCAACATAGAATATTGCAATTGATTTGAAATTGAAAGGTTTATCTACTAGGAGGTGGAGAGGTACCACTGGCCAATGCCAATATTTTTGTCATTGTTATGATATTGTTATTATTGGCTGTCATACAAACCTGTTTTTAAAGCAGAGGGGGAAATGCCAGAAATGAAAGTGAAGGGGAAAAAAGAGGGAAGAGAGGAAAGATACAAGAAATAAAACAAATTTAGATCATATAGAAATGCAATGGTTTTCTCATTTCAAATTTAAACTCAATACAACACTGGTGAAAAAACAGTTTCCTTAAGAAATGTGTCCTTTTTTATCAGAGTGAACACAAGATGGCTGCAGTCCTGAGAGTTGTCCTTGGAGTTGACAATGCATCAAAGTTAATTCTGCCCACTGGAATACCTGATTCAGCTGAAGAGATTAGAAGGAACTTTGTCACTACTCTGGCAATTTCAGACTGAAGGATAGAGACAGTGAGTTTGACAATGAGTTTGTGAACTTGTCAGCAACTTCAGAAATCAAAGACGGTTAAAGTTATTTACCTTCAGAATGAGTCAGACACACTGAAATAAAGGCCATGTTGGATTTACTTAATTCAGTAGTGGACATTGGTTGCACACAAATGTTTTGCTTTGGCAGAAATGTAAACAACTTAGTTAAATCAACACAATTTTTTCATATTCAGTAAACCTGTGCATTTTGTGTTCAAAAACGCAATTGAAACATGTTTAGATGAAGTAAGTTGAGCTCTTGGAATATTTTAATCCTTCACAATTTTGTCATTTTATTTCACCACTATTCAATAACTTTTACTGCAGTACTACTTGGTCACCTAAATACTACATAATGTTCAACAAAGTCTAGAGTCTGGTTACCATGAAAGTTGAATGGATCTACAACAACTACCATCCTCCTATCTTTATCCTGGCTGGGAAATAACCCTGTCTATCACATGACAAACAACCATTTGCATTTACAGGTAATTTAGAATCACCAATTAACCTAACTATAATAACTGCATGACTTTTAACTGTGGGAGGAAACCAGTAGACCCAGAGAGAAACCACTGCAAACTAGCCATATTGCGGATTTGAATCCAGGACCTTCTTACTGTGAAGCAACAGCATTAACCACGATGCCACCAATCCAGGCTTAACAAAAGTAGGAAAGCTATGATTTCGAGGCTTGATGCAGAATTTTTTTGTTTTGTGTGTGTATGGTTGTCTGCCTCTTATAACTCCAGTGATTTTCCTGTAGTTTGACATCGCGTGCAATCTTATGAATTTCATGAGTTCAGCAACTAACCACTCTTACTAGATTGTATCATGTCATCGCCACAAGAACAAATTAAGTTGTTGAATTTCGTACAGATCCTTCATGATTTAATTACGTTCATAGAAACATGAAATTATTGTGTTCAAATTACAAGTTAGACTTTTTTAATGTAACAACCAGCCAATTTACTTTTTTTCGGTATACCAAAAAAAGTAGAGGTGGCTGCTCGACTTGACTGAGACCACGATCCAAAGCGCGCAAGACTGAAATCCCGTGCAGTGTCGCCGGATTTAACATTGCTATATTATTGACTTACTTCACTCGAACATGATATGAACAATTTAATCTAGCCTCTCTGCATATCATGTAGTTTCTACGCTATATAGTTACACTTAACTTTAAAGCATGAGGCACTTGTGTTAAATACATGATGCTTACGTAAATCCTAGAGCTGGCCAATCCCTTTTTTTTCAGTGCAAGAGGAGGAGTTGGAGGAGACACAGCTCTACCCTTAGATCCCATCCATGGCCATCAAACTTCAAAATATCTCAGTTCAGTTATGAGATACAGATTTAGTTTAGAGAGAGCGAATCGAGCGTTCTACAGCAGCAGCACACTTCTAAGTCCAAGCTCCAAGCTTAAGGGAGACATACTACATGGACTGGCATCAGAAATTGATTGTAGCTGTAATTCTTGTGAATACGATAAAAAGAGTGGGCATTATACGCTTGTTCTGCTTATATTGCAATACTCATTCTGTATAACATACAACATACTAGTCAGTGACTCTGCACCTGAAAACTTCCAACCAAAACCAGATGTTCTTACCTAGAATATGTTATAGCTGATCAGCATCAGTTTTAGCTTGCTCTGAGATACACTTGGCTAATATGTGTTTTCAGGTTAATGCAGAGTTCACCCGCATCACCACAGTCCTCTAGTCTAAATCTTTTTGGTCCAACTGGAGCATTACTCCAGCAAACTACTATGGGTGTTTAAAAAGAAGGGGGGACAGCAGGACACAATATCAGACAGATCATGGCAACCATGCACAAGGTGTGCATGTTGAATGAGTTTGTGATTGTTTAAGCTCTTGACACTGAGGTGTAAACCTCAGGAAGCAAGTTTGACATAACCAGGCTTTATATATTTTAGTCTGCTTGATGAAATGTAAAATCCCAGAGGTAGCAGCTATCATGTCTGTGATTCTAAACTTTCTTATTCCAGGGTTTCTGCTTAAGGATCTGTGGACTTAAAAAGGAGCGTTTGATGCTTCATTTTTCTTCTGCACAGAATGTTGATTAAAAAAATAATAATAATGCAACAATGATCCTGGAAATAGGACAAGAGCTATACAGGTTGCATATATAAAATGTGTCTTGTGCAGAGAATATATGTACATTTACAGGATAGTGTAAATAAAATAATTAGTTTAAAAACAGTCTTTCACACAATTGAAGTAAGGTGGGGCAACATACTGAAAGCATTGCGGCTCTAATTAAATGAAGATCCTGACAGCCATATTAAAGAGTTCTTGTAAGTTGCAACACCGTTGGAGCCCAACTGACAAAGAAAATCTGTAAAAAAAAAAAATTTACACAGCATTTTTTGATTTTAAAAACCTGTCCACATTGTTTATACAGAAAATGGGACTTTTGAGTTATGGTTGAGGTGGAACTATTATCAGTGTGCTATTAATACTGCCATTTTTCTCCACTAGTAAACCATGGAATTTTTTCTCCATGAACCACAATAAGACAAGAGATCTGTGGTGCAAACAAGTTATGAGTGTTAATATACACTAAATCTTACTTACTGTTTATTCATTGATGGTTCTGATCTTCTCTTAGGATTTACTGAAAATGGAAAATATAGATAATTACCAACCTTATATCATTTGTAAATTGTTTCATTAATACTGTGGAGTGCCAGGACTGCCATAATGCATTAATTAAATACACCATTAAATAATTAATTAAATGTAGCAATAATTAATTAAAATTGGAATTAATTAATTAAATAAATAGTTATGACACATGTAATTAATTAATTATTGACACATTTAATTAATTATTTAATGATATATTTATTTATTTCATTTTGGCAGTCCTGGCGCCTGGCTCTCATCATGAAATAATTTTATCTGTCAGCCTCACCCATCAAACTCAGGGGGCGGGGTTAACGCTGCCCATGCAGCTTCTCTAACATTTGATTGGTTGCCGTGCAAAGTAAGTCAAAACAGGTCGATCCTAGATAATCGATTGCTTGTGTAGACTTGGGGCAGCCAGGTATCCCAGAATGCAGATCAAATCACAGGCAGCAATGGTGGTGGTGTAGTTTTAAAATACCCCGTTTTTCTGTCACCAGCTACACTTTTAACAGTGTTTTAGCCGCGAATGTCGCGACGTATGTCTGGTCAGGTTGTCAACATAGAACATGTTTGCAAAAGTGCTCAGATGTTTTCAGAGATTTCACTAGCTCTGCTAACAATTAGCATGCAGAGTGCACCCAGGGGGTTACGTTAACCGGTTTGTTTACATATTCCACTCTCCGTGTTCCACATGTTGCATTCGCAGATTCTCATTTTCACCGAACGATCGTCTCTTTCCGCCTGGTCTTGTGTCTCTGTGCTTCTGTAACATAAAGAACGAGCTGACATTTTTCTCACGAAACCAGCGATCAGCTCAACAGACCCTCAGTTTACCTGCATGCATCCTCCTCCTCATCTGTCAGCTGTTTAACACCTGCTGCTAATTCAAGAAACACGCCTACGTTACCTGGTGATAGTCACAGTTTAACCGGGCAGCCGGTACTCGATATAAAGCAATGTCAGCGCATTTTTCTGCACAAGATAAGTAAATATAGTGTTTTCCCCGAGCGCAGAGCTGCTGGAGCTTGTTTCCTTACAGAGCACTTTATAGGCGAAGCAGCTTCATCAGCGGCTGATGTCCAATCACCGGCACACAGCTTTGAAACCTCAGCTGAGTTTTAGCTCTCAGTGGTTAAACGCTGGACTTCATTCACTCAGGTTCTGTCTGTCGGGTCACGTTTACTTCGCTGTTTTATTTACAACTGAGCAAATCGGTTTGGCTGAGGTTAAAGTTACGTTTCATAACTGCATAGTTTCACAGACGTTTAATGGTTCACTGGCACATGTGTTAGACTGAACTATCATTTAAATATCATCTGTTTTTTAATAGTTATTCAACTGTATTCTAAGCACCAGCTGTCTGTTAGAATGTGATTTTTTTCTCTCTCTGTTGGCAGAGGTATAAAAAATGCGCAGGAAAATCTGACGTGCATGGCAAACTTCACCGACGATATTTAGGGAGGAATAAACACACATCAAACATAAATGAACCATTTGCCTGTCTCCATAATTGAGAGCATTTTCTCTTCTTATGTCAACACTCTCTCTCTTTTTTTTTTTTTTTTTTTTGCTTTTTCGGTCATGTTATGTTTACCTGTCAAAGGCTTGTTACAAACTATGAAACACATGGTGCAGACTTCTGGATGTTAGAAGAAAACTAATACTGCTCATGAAGGAGACTAAAGGCAGGAAGGTGTCCTTTAAAACTAAACATGTTAATAGGACCTCCCTATTTATATCATAGTTTATGATATAGCACATGTATTTCAGTAATAGCCTGCTGATTTCAGGTGAACAGTCGCAGCTCACGTAGGCGTTATCTGTGAATCTCCTTAACTATAATTTATCCAAGTTAACTTCAGTTAACCATTCAGACAGTTCTTTTGCAATGAAAACATAAACACCCATGCTGGTGTAGGTTTCCTCAGTGCCAGCTGTTAACATTATAGCTGCTTATGCAGTAACCATGGTAACCACGGACTCTGAGCGGCTGGATCGACGGAGGTCAGACAACAATTTTACATGTATGATCTTAAAACAGGACACAGCCACTATACGTGCTGGCCTCATATCAAATGTGAAGGCAGACTGAGTCTATGTTTGACGTTTTTTATATCCAATCTTCCTTTTCAAACATTTAAACAGCAGCGAGTCTGCAGCTGAGGGAATACAAACTCAAATTGTCGGAACAGGTTTGCTCGTTTCTTGGATTCATTTGGTGATTTATTAAATGTATAACTGTTATTCTAATCTGCTGCTGAGTCTCTTACACTTTTCTTTATGCTGTAAATTTTCACGTCTCTGGAATAGTTGGAAGTTAGATAGTCAGCTGGGAAACTTTGTGTTAACTCATGGAGTTGAGGATATCGTGGATATGCTGACCTCGCTCCGTGGTCTACAGAGCGAGGTCAGCATGATTAATATTCACAATAAAAATATTAGCCGAACATCATGAAGTCTGTATGTGTTTCATAGTGTCGAACAACCTTTGTACAGTTAAAGCCAGCAGTTACTACATGACGGAAACACCAACGTTATCTCTTTTATGCGTTTATACACAGGTCACGCTGATTACTGAACAAAAACCCAAAGATCAGATGTTAAACAGATTTATTTGCTCTCTCTCCTCCTTAAACATGTTTTTAATGTTAGTTATAATTCAGAATTATACTGAAACACGTAGGACACATAAGAACATCAGGAAATAAAACACCGATAAATATAACCTTAGTAAAAGAAGTCAGCGGGGGTTACTACAGCTGTGTACCGGGGCCTGCGCTTTGTCGGTGGGATTGCTTGCGAGGCGAGCGGGTCTATCCCACGCTTTGCCGTGAGACTGGGCAGACATCTCCGAAATCATCGAAGCACTTTTGCAAAGAGGCTGTATCTTGACAAACCGACCAGACACATGAAGATTAAACCACTACATTCTCGGCTAAAAAAATATTAAAACGGTATTTGGTGACACACAAACAGGGTTTTTCAAAGTTCAGTTCTGTTAGCTTCCACATGCCGGTTGTTGTGTGCTAGAAACAATGGCCACCAGGCCAAAGCAATGGTTTTGACTCGATCAGCGTTAACCCCGCCCCCTGAGTTTGATGGGTGAGGCTGACAGATAAAATTATTTCATGATGAGAGCCAGGCGCCATGACTGCCAAAATGAAATAAATAAATATATCATTAAATAATTAATTAAATGTGTCAATAATTAATTAAATGTGTCAATAATTAATTAAATGTGTCAATAATTAATTAATTACATGTGTCATAACTATTTATTTAATTAATTAATTCCAATTTTAATTAATTATTGCCACATTTAATTAATTATTTAATGGTGTATTTAATTAATGCATTATGGCAGTCCTGGCACTCCATATAATACTGCCAATTTATATTATAGGTATAAGTGTTAATGTGTGTGCACTTTCTGCCATGCAGTACTGATTCTGGCGCTGTGAGACAAATTAAGAAAATAGTGTTGGGCATCTACATTGTGAGGCATGAGGCAGCAGATGAGATGGATCTCCCTGAAAATGCTGGTATCATCACTTGGCTTTGATTCATATTATTTTCTACACACACACACACTTGATCTATGGTTTAAACTTGAGATAGCCTAAGAACCTGTGATACACATCTGAATTTCTTCAAAAAGTGATATTTGGATTAGATGGGGAAAAAAAGCTTTCCAATAAAGTGCAGGTTCTCAAAAACAAGTCCTCTACAGCAGACAAGACTGGACCTGGAGTTGGACTTATGAGTCTTACTCAGACAAAAAAAAAAAGAAAAAAAAAAGGTGTCTTTAGAATTTGGACTAATGCTGGACAAAACAATAACCAATCTCAAGACAGGATTTAAGTTGACTGTTGTGTTTCAAGTTTTTGTGGACTACAGGATCACATTTCGTCCACTGACGGGGAGATGCCAAATATACGTGTGAAATAACCTGAAAAGAAGGAAGGAAGACTACTGGACCAGCTAACTGGGCAGAGTAAACTGAGGAATTCCCAAAAAGACAGTCTAATCTAAAGACAAAATGTTGGTGGATTTGTAAATGTAGAATAGGAGGCAGAGTGTTCAGCTTTCAGGCCCCTCTTCTGTTCAACCAGCTTCCAATTTGAATTCAGCTGACAGACATTGACGGATGGACTTTTGAGATTAGGTTTAAAACTTTCCTTTTTGCTGAAGCATATCGTTAGGGCTGAATCAGGTGACCCTGAGATGTTAGACCCACTCACTAACATCTCGCTAAGCTATGGTGCAATAGGGGGGAGGATGCTGGGAGATTCCCATGATGCATTAAGTATTTCTTCTTCAGTCACCTTTCTCATTCACTATGTGTTAATAATAATAATAATGATAATAATGTTATTAATCTCTGTCTCTCTTCCACAGCATGTCTTTTGTCCCGTCTTCCTTCTCTCAGTCGCAGCAGATGGCCCCGCCCCTCCCTGAGCCTGGTTCTGCCGGAGGTTTCTTCCTGTTAAAAGGGAGTTTTTCCTTCCCACTGTCACCAAAGTGCTTGCTCACAGGGGGTCATATGATTGCTGAGGTTCTCTCTGTATATGTATTATTATAGGGTCTACCTTACAATATAAAGCGCCTTGAGGCAACTGTTGTGATTTGGCGCTATATAAATAAAATTGAATTGAACTGAACTGAATTTATAAAATATTTAAGTAATCCAGGTAGAGGTTGAAGTCATTACCTTATTTATTTTGTAATCACTTTCCTTTCTGTATTCTGCTCAGTTTACTTTGCTGCCTTTACAAGTTTTTCCTTTTTTGTAATTGGTGGTAATTCAATAAATATACTCAGCTGTGACCCTTTGTTAATTTTTTGTTTTAATGTTTTTCAGTTTCAGTGTTCTTTTGTAATGAAGATCTGCACAAGTTCAAACCCCCCCCCCTGTTTTTTTTTTTTTTTTTTTTTTTTTTAATTATTATTTTACCCAGTATCATTTAGGCCGCCTGGATTTATTTGATCAATTTGGTTGTAAAAGTGTCAGAAACTAAGAGTGAATCCTTTTGCCCCTTCTTTCAGATTAACCTCAGCTTTCAATATCTCACAATTATTTTACACTACTGTATTGTTGTGACAATGTAACAACAGCTTAAAGTGGAAAGAAAATTGACTGCATTTTTTCAGATTTATAGTTAAGTGGAAACTGATATTCAACATGAACAAAAAGTAACACAACATCAACTTTAAATATGAACCATACTAAATATGTACAAAAAATGTTTTTGAGCCTAGCTCACCCAGTTTTTTTTATATATTGTTCCTTTTATATAACAAATCTCCAGGCGTCTTTGGTCTTTGCCACTTCTCTACACCTGCCTCTCTGTACTCCATGTGTCATCAATTCTTACCCGTGTATAGACTGTCACTGCTCGTGCAATGGTGCACCATAGAGTTTTGTGTAGCTTGTCTTCTCATTGTTCAGTAACCATTTGAAATTTCTCTCTAGCCCAAATGGTTGAGGAGTTACAGTAGTGCAAAGCATCCATGGTAAAATCTAAGCGGAGTTGATTTTTCTGTGTTCAGACAGCAGTAGCTTGTGAATGCTTAATGCTACTGCAATACACCAAATATCTATGTAAAGCTCAGCTTCTCTTCTTTTCGAAACACTTTGCATTTTCTCTCTAGCAAAAACAATGATGGAGTTACAGTCATTTTAACGAACAATTATAAAATGGTAATTTAAAGGATAAGGAAGAACTATAGTCTCACATGTGTCTGCTCCCAGGTGTTGCCGGCTAAATCTAAGCTTTACATTACTTCCACTTTCCCATGCTGTCAGGTTGTTTACGACATCATCGGTCTAGTCCAATGATCTTTCTCCCAGCCTTCTTCAGGCCTATCAGCATTCACACTATGTACTTTAACTCTCACTGCGCATCTGTCATTCTCCTTTGTGCAACCCACCTCCTCTCCATCACCGCCTCTCATCCCCCCATTTTCATCTCCACCACTAGCATCTAGACTCCGGGGGTCAATCACTGTTGGGGTTCTGTTCTGCTGAGGGCCATCGAAGACTAACCGCCAAATACCAGTGAATCATGTTAATTTCTTTCCAATAATCTCTACTCATTGAACTACTATTTGATGACCCCTGTACACTGTTTAGTGGATTGGTTGTCTTTCTTTTTTAACCACTTTCTTTTTTAACCAATTAGTCAAAATCCAAATCTTTTGACTAAAGATTTGGATTTTTGTCTTTTACCCAGAAGCTTTGTCTTCTGCATTTGTGTCTCATCCACTGTGAATGTGTTGCAGATACAGGTGTTTTATGTTAATAACACAGCTTTCCAACAGCTGCAAAGTTGTCATATTTTCAACTGTTGTCAGGAGAACATTTTGAGAAAGGAAATTCATATAAATACAGAGGCTTTATAGCCAGAATTATCCTTACAGTGTGCCACTGTATTTAAAGGATGCCGTTTTTATCATTGAATTGTTACCTTTCATGAGGTCAGGTTATGTATTTTAAAGCGGGAGCTATGAACAATCGTCTTATTGACTGTAGCAATACGAGATTTGCACTTATTTCCAAAGTTATAATTATATTGCAAAATTGAAGAACAACACATCTACATTTAACACATGCACCCAGCAGGCTATTTTCAACACGGACACGCAGGGAAGCAGGGAGGTCTTCTTAACTCCTTTTCCTGCATCATGTCTGTCATTGGGGCTCGCTGGTGATCTGGTGATGGATTCAACGCGTCCCGGGATCACTCCGTCCTATAGGGGGGCACCTGTCTATCCACACTTCAGTGGGTGGGGTGGATGTGGATGGATTTGTGTCTCTGAAGTTTCTGTGTGTGTGTGTGTGTGTATATAGACAATAATATGAATAATAAAATTGATAAACAAAAAAATAAAAACATTAACAAAATGAGCTTACAGAGACTACAGCAGGGGTCGGCAACCTTTCTGATCATGAGTGCCATCTAAAATTTCCTCAGAAGTCAATGTGCCATATGATTGCATTAGCAATAAATGTAATAACGCTCTATATTAACAGTTACACACTATATAGAACCACTTTATAGAATTATATTTGTTCGCAGATGTTGGCAGCTATCAGCGAATAGTTTTCAGCTATTTTGAAACAAAAAGACTTTATCCATAACAGCAAATGAACTGTACAACATTCAGTGTCCAGCATTCAGACGGCTACCCGTCTGAATGCTCTCATGTCATTGAGAGCATTCTCTCACTCTTCATGTGAGAGAAAATCTGCTCACACAGATATGTAGAACCAAATACTGTCAATAAGGCCTCTGCAGTGTTCTGAAGACAGTTAAACTCGTCAGGTAGTGATGTCCAGCAGGTGAAAATGCAGCTCCATGAACACGCACAGCTGTGGATTCCAGCTGTGTTCGTAGTTCTGCAAACTTTGACCCCCACAGACTCGAGCTTTTCAGTTCAATCAGCTGCATTTCGATTTCCTCTGTGTCCAGCCAGTTAATGCAAGACAAATCCAGCTTCTCATTAAAGCTTTCTGGTTTGATTAGAAAAGAAAACATTGGTCCATACACCTGAAAGTCCCTAAAACACATTATGAATTTTGTCTCGAGTCTATGGATGTATCCGTGTATTTCCGCGGTGCTGATGCTGCACTGAGCGAACAGCTCCTGAAGCATTTGAAGTGTCGGAATGTGGAAATTTTAACATCGCTTGAAAAAACTGCCAGCTAGCAACGTCCCTCTCACCAGTAGGCAAAGTTATCTGTAGCCAAATACAAGTTGAATCTGGTAGTTGGGGTTGTTAGCTATAATATCATCATTAAGAAGCGGCACAACAAATGTGTCTATGCAAGCCAATTTGCGATGTGCACTGCTGGCCCAGCCATTTATTTTTTAATGCACCTTTGCAGAATTCCCTGCGTGTCGTGCCCAGGGCTGGACTGGGACAAAAAATCTGCCCGGGCATTTTGACTAGAGACCAGCCCACCAGGTATTATAGGAAAAGCCATAAAGCCTTTGAATGAAAACAAACGCTGTTGTGACAGTGATGTACACTGTCTTGTTTCTATACTTTCTATACATTTTATATCAGATAAAAACTTTGGTTGTAAGATTCAGATAACTATTTATTAAAAGCTAGACATTTGAAATGAGAATAAGAAAGAAAAGTATTTCTTTGTTCCCCCCTTTCCCAGGCTACCTGGCCCCCTGGCAACACTTTGCTAGACCCGCCCCTGCACAGTTACCAGCCGTCAGCTTCAAAGAATCCTGGTATTATTATTGGCTACGTTCACACTGCAGGCGAAAGCACATCAAATCCGACTTTTTTGACCCTATGCGACCCATATCCGATCATGACAGTGTGAACAGCACAAATCCGATATTTTCAAATCCAATCTGGGTCACTTTCGTATGTGGTACTGAATCCGATACATATCTGATGTTTTAGAAAGCGACTGCTGTTTCAATGGTCATGTCGCATTAAATCCGTCTTTTACGTCACTGACACAAGACAGACGCCCAAGTAGACATCGTGAACGCTTCCTGGCCATCCAGTGAAACTGTTGGGAAGACAACGTTGGAGGAACATGAACATTTTATTTGTACTGTATAATCTGCAGATTCTGACAGAAATCTGCAACTATCCTTTGAAGCACCGCTCCTCTCTAAAACTGCAGTAAGGATCATTATTAGGCCATATGTAAATAACAAAATAACTTTATAACTTAACGCAAAATTGGGAAACGTAAAGTCCGAAACAAGTCTTTATATTAAGGGCCATCAGTCAAACAATACTGTTTGGTCTGGGTCTAAACAGAGCACGTTGTGTGTGACGTCTTCTTTTGCGCATGCGGGCCACATTGAGGGTTCACGCCAGAACGCGTTGGCTGTCACATTTTATCTGTAGTGTGAACAAGCAGACAAAAACATCGGATTTGATCAAAAAATCAGAATTGAGCATTAAGACCTGCAGTGTGAACGTAGCCATTGTCTCTCAGAAACAGTTCATAAGTATGGCGTTATTTTTGTGCCACTATACTGATATCAGCAGATGTTCTTTCTGGCGCAAAGTGGGCGATAAACAAATCGCCACTCTGCGTTTCTCCGCCACTGCATCGTTTGAGTTTTGAACAAAATGCATTCTGGGATATAGCATTTCGTCATTGCGAGCTGATTGGAGACCAAAACAGCCAATGAGATCAAGTCTCTGATTGGTTGGTTTTGTGGCACAAATATAACGGTGTACAGAAAGAAAAGGTCATACCGTCTTACCTGAAGTTCAGTTCACCTGATACTCGAAGCAGCGGCTGCCTGGGGTCTCTCCTGCCTCCCCTTTCCCTCATCCACCTGCTGGCCTCTGTGGAAGCTCCGCCATAGCCACCACCAAACAACTGAGTTACTTTTACACATCGGCCAGCATCTGGCCAATCCACCACCTTTCATTGTTTATACCATTACAAAACCAATAAAAAAACCCAAAACAAACAAACAAAAAAAACCCATTGCCCCATAAAAACGAAAAATCACCATCGCTGTTGTGCCAAAAAGTGATTTCTAATGTTTCTGTGTATTTTTTATGTGTAATATCTTTACGTATGTTGGTAAATAGACTTCGGTGAACAGGGTTTACAAAGGGGTTATATATAGAATTAAAAATTATCTGTTTTTCAAGTATCTTTATAACTCTGTGTTATTGTACTTACATTATAACCAATCCGGTCCTTTATCCCCACTTAAAATATTTTTACTGAACTATTGTAATATTTGCTGCCATTTCTGCTGTCCTCTTGGCCAACTTACTCTTAAAAAAGACAATTTTAATATTAATGAGATTAAAAAAAATATTTTTTTGCATAAATAAAGGTTATATAAAAGTCACGGCCAAAAACTGATTTTTTTGGCCGGCTTCTACCTTGTTACACGAATGTTGTTTTTGGCTCAAGATGACTTTATGTCATCCATGAGGGATGCATTTGACATATGTTTTACATATTATAGCCCAACGAGTTACTTATAGCAGTTTAAATATGAGCAATCAGTTTTTGGCAGACAATCACTTTTTGGCACAACACCTGGCCAGTCCAGCTATGGTCGTGCCATCAGTTAACCCATCCCATCAGTCGGCAAGCCGACCCCTGGGCTACAGTGTTCCTCTTGTGAAAGCAAATATATTTGGCACAACAAAGTATTCAGACCATTATTATGCTTGTGGCAACTGCTGGACAGGACAAAACAAAAAAAAGATTCCTGACTAATACTGTCAGGGCCTACAGCTTTGCCTTGGTGTAGTCACTTGGTCAGTTGTCTCCTCACTTGGTCAGCCATCACAGTGAAGGGGAAACTTGAGAGGAAGGTGGGGGGTTCTGGGTACCCAAGCTCTGTGTGGAGGAGGGTTGAGGAGGTGTTAATATTGGCACTGTGTGAGGAGAGGCAACATGGGGGTCCAGTACTGAACCTGTTGAAAAACAGCCGCTTGTCTACGACTGTAAACTGATGGGAGATCAACATGCATGGCCAGCAGCCACTGGTCTGCTTTCACTGCTCTGAGATTAGTCATTAGCCGCGACTGGTTGTGGAGAGCTAAGGAAGACAGGAAAAAAGACATGCTGTGGAAGAGATAACAAAGGAGTTTCCCCTTGCTAACCACCTTGGGCAACATATGTGATGTAGAGGAAATGTGTGGAAAAGTATAGTTTTAGTATATCAGCAAGGAAAACTTTAACGATGATGGAGACTCTAACCATTTCCAGTCTAATAAAAGATGCATGTTGAGCAGGTGCAGGTTGAGCAGCACTTTTAGATTTGCATCTAATAGAATATCTGAATGTAATACACTTAACTGTTTTGCCAAAATAATATCAGTTGAATTAAATGGCTTGACCATGATAAGTTTTCATTCATATTTGAATTCTCCCTTCAGGTATTAACAGTTAACTATGTCACATGATGATCAAGCCATTTAATGCAGCTGATATTTTTCTTACTAATCTTTTAATACACTTTTTTTTTCAGAGGTCCTCACAGGAAGCATCAATATGCTTTAGTATGATGCTACTCAATTAAACAGTATTTCAAATGAGCTCAACCTTAAACTCTGCAAAAATAACATTAATCCGCTTAACACAGATGGGGAACATTTTTCTGCAGATGAACTACTTTTACTTTTGATAATTTATGCAAAAATCATCTCTGTTTGCCTTTCTGTTAAAGTCATTGCACGCCACTGTGATGGATATATGTCAGTTCTGAATGTTAGTTACAGATACCAGGGAGAAAAGAATGACAAGACCCTCTGCCACATGATCAAAACTTTACTTCACGCCTCAGTCCCAGAGATTCCATATACACAGTCCAGACTTGTATTGCCAACAGAATTAAAGCAGGTATAACATCTTCTCATGCTTAACCCTGTTTTTCTCATGCATAAAAACCAGGCATAATGCCAACAAATTGGAAACAAAGATTAAAGACTTCATTTACATTTTGCTTGCCAAGATAAAAATAAAGATGTATTTATGGGAAATGATTCGATTATGTACAATTCAAAGCATAAACAAACTAAAACACCAATATATAATAGAATGATTAAAGCATGGCCATTATCACACCATAAGGAGTAGGCAAGCATTTGAGCGATATATGTTCACGTTCAGCTCTTCACTTTATCCGCAGTCATAATGAATATAGATTAGGAGTCTCACATTATCACAGTAAGGGTATTCAAACAAGTCCAATTTAATCTTTTTTTTCTTTAGCCAATAGGCAAGGGGTACAGATTTTTGTACATGTTGTGTTTCCTCTACAGATTCAATGTTTCTCTGATATACTTTACCATGCAATGTGAACCAAATAGGATATTGTCAGTTCAAGAGTAATATACCCATGGAAAGCCAGGAGTAGTGTATTAGGTGTATCAGGTGAAAGTGTCTGAAACTGGACTTGTTGGAATAAGGATTCTCAGCTTCAGACAGCAGTTTCATTAGGGACTAACCAGGGAGCAGCAGACGTATCCATAGCACCATGGCAGTAATGCTCCTGTATGACAATAAGATAAATGGAAGCCCAGGTAGTCAGTTCAATAAGCTGTCCTTGGAAAAAAAAATATGTATGTGTGTATATAGTAAATGAACTGAAAGAAGTCAATGTGGCATCACAGTCTAATATGGAATAAGGTGAAAACCTTTGAGGCATAGCTGGTCCAAAGACTGATTATTCACAAATACTTGGAGATAAGCGTCTTTGTATTATCTAGCAAGGGCCACCTTCTCTCTAGAATTTGCTTTCCCCTTAGCTGTACTAGCTGTTTTTGGCCTGGTCCTAGCGGGCATGGTGGTAGAAGAGGACTGAGTGGTGGCTTCTTGCGAGGCGCTGCGTCGCATGGTGGTTGTAGTCCTGGGTGGCAGCATGGGGACAGTTGGGGCTCGTACCGAGAGGGGCTGCCTAGATGAACATACTCTCTGAGGGGAGGGACTGTCAGTCCTACAGTGGGATGAGCTAAGGCTGCGTCTGGTTCCAAACAAGACTCGTAGGGGCATTCGAGGGCTGCCAGATGGAGCAGGGACAGTTGAGGGACGGGGACATGTTAAGGAGGACCCAGGAGAAATAGGCCTAAATTTTGGGGGGGTAACTAGAGTGCTTAGTCCAATTTTCTGATTCCTGTGAAGAGAACATAAAAATGTGAAAAATTATTTTACTTTAAAAATATGTATCAAACTGCTTAAATTATTGTGGGTACACTATAAGAAAGAAACTAAATCATACCCATTATTTAAGCGAGGAGTAGGAGCAGCACTACCAAGCCCGCCTGAAGACCGCTTTATGGGGGTAACTGGCCTGGGGATCTTGCTCCTGCACTCTTTGAAGCCTTGCTCTTCAGTTGTTTTAAGACGAGAGCTCCACCTGGACTCATCTGATGTATGCGTGTCTTCCTCTGAGCCTGCAGTGGACAGGGTTTCTGACGGCCTTCGACGCTCATCGTCCCCCGAAGACAGCGATGATGATGTACCAGAAAGCATTCTCCTCCTCATCCAGCGAGTGTGTTGCTTCTGGACTAGTAGGTGGGCCAAATCCAGCTGCCTGGCGCGATGCTGAAGCCGGACCCGAGCCGAGAGAGATAAGGACTGCTCTGAGCCTGAATCCTCCTCCATAGAAATGAGCACTGGAATTCGGCTTCGGATTCTGGGCTTGATGGCAGAGAGTACTTTTGATTCTGCTGTCTGAAGTTTGGCAGGGTCTTCACTTGGTGGTGGTTGTTTTGTAAGTTCCTGTGACCGATCTTTATGTATGTCAGTTGGTGACATTGCTTCTGGAACAGGCTCCAAAGACTGGGCCAGCTCAGTAGATGGACCATTCTCAGTTTTGGGGTATTTGTCTATTTGAGTTTGGTCTTCCACTGAGTCATTTGGATACTCTTCTATCATTGGTGCTCCCTCCACCTTCTTATGGGTGTCAGCATCTATATCGGATTTATTCATGATGGGAAAGACTTCCCGGTCACCCTCCTTGGAAGACATAACATTGAGGTGTGATGTCTCGGCAATATGAATGAAAGTACGCTCAACTTTGGTGAAGGGGGGTGAACCAGGAGCAATGGGTGTGGAAGGCCTCAGGTCTGACCTGAGAGCTGGGGACAAACGGCCAGTCTCTGAAGGTTCAGGCTGTATTGCATCCCCAACTAGAAGGCGGTCATTACGGGATGTTAGAGCACATGGTGTAGCCAACTCACCATCCAGAACGTGATCGCCGCCAGAAGGAGACTTGCGAGTGTCTCCTGGGGAGAATAGAACAAGGGTTTTGGATGCATCCTCTAGGTCTGGGTCTGCATCAGCAGCGGAGGCATGCTCCTTCTGGCCCCTCTGGTCCTCAGCCATCAGTGTTGAAGGCGCAGCATCCTGGCTACGTTCAGTACTCTTCTGACTCACCTCACTGTTGGACTCACTCTTTGTAACGTCGTCATCCTTTGGCCCTGGGGTTTCTGGAACTTCTTCGTCTGGTGTGGCAAAACTCCGCCGCTGAGGCAAAGTACCAGTCAGCATGACAGTTAGAAAGTCAGCCCTCTTGGCCTGCAGCTGAGGAAGGATGTGAAAATGCTCTTTCTCGTCACTCTGGCCTTTTGTCCGATAGTCTGGAGAGGGAGGCGACAAACCACTCTGCTCTGAAGGCGATAACACCTAGAAGCAATGCAATAACATTTTGTATTACCGATGAGTCAACTCAAAGACTTCACCCAGCTCTGTACAGAAATATCATAAAAGGCCTTTACTAGTGAAACATTTTTAGCAGTTTTAACAATGCATGAGCACAATGTCTAGCACTCATTAGGAGCTTATTTAATATTAACATACGTAGCCTTTAAAACAATATCAGGGTGGAATGGGAGAACAGTCACAATAAGTGTCTCAGCCTATAAATGAGAAAAAAGAAAATCTGATGTCAACAACTTCCGGTGTGATGACACTAAAAACTCGTTCATTGACGATTTTTCTAGAGTTAAATACACAAATGAGTGGGGAAGGAATTACAGGAGGACAGAGTCCGTCTTTAAAGTAGTGCACATGAAGCCAGCCTCAAGCTGCGCAGACGAGGCTTTAACACGGTGGCACCAGCAGCGGCGTTGGAGGAAGACGCTGCAGTATTTCGCCTGCACAAGATACTACGATGGCAATGGGTGGCCCGCCCCCAGCAACAGAACCGACCCTCGACAGCGCAGAGAGTAAAAGAAAGGCAGAGGGAGTTTCAAAGACGTGAAGATAAATGATATAGATGATATAAGGCCATTCTTATATCACGTGTGACGTCACAGTCTCTTCAACTCATTAGAACAGAGGAGCGGCACCAGCAGCAGGAGTAAAGATGTTGGACAGTTAGGATGGAGGCAGTTTTACAGCTTGCCAAACAGGCAAAAATTAACCAGAAGCAATTCTAAAAAGATGAGTTTTCAGTTGTTTTTTTAAAAGCCACTACAGTCCACAGTTTTTAGGCTCAGAAGGAGACAGTTCCACAGTCTAGGGGCCACAGTGGCAAAAGCTCTGTCACCCTTAGTTCTAGCAAGTAAGCCCTGATCAGATGATCTCGGTGACCTGCTAGGGACATAGGGCTATAGAAGATCAGGAATGTAAGCTGGTGCCAGTCCATGCAAAGCTCTAAAAGTCAAAACCAGGATCTTAAAATGGACTCTAAATTCAATAGGAAGCCAGTGTAAATGACATAGCAACAATGTCGCATGTGAATATTTAGAGGACTTGGTCAGAAGCCTAGCTGCAGCATTTTGCACAACCTGCAGATGTTCCACATGTGCAGACACATAAACAGTGAGTTACAATAGTGTATACTGTAGATCAATACAATAGATGTATACAACCGGGTGGCTGTAGCTCAGGAGGTAGAGCAGGTCACCTACTGATCAGAAGGTCGGTGGTTCGATCCCTGGCTCCTCCAGTCTGCATGTCAAGTATCCTTGGGCAAGATACTAACCCCAACTTGCTCTCTGATGCATCGGAGTGTGAATGTCGTTAGAAAGCACTAAGTGTAGATAAAGTGCTTGTGAGAATTTGGGTGAATGAGGCATGTTGTATAGAGTGCTGTGAGTACTCTGTGAGAGTAGGAAAGCGCTATAATCAGTCCATTTACAAGCAATGTGTCATAAGCCAGTGGCTAGAATTAAAATAAATGGAAACTTGACAGACAGCTTTGAGCTCTCCTGAGCAGGGGTTTCAACCTTAAATGGCACAGCTGGCTCTGACATTTCATTGGAGGGCCACTTTACTGTTCAAGTAGTACAAAAAACCGAATAAACAAACAAACTAGAAAACACCCAAAAATGTAGTGGGTTTTTTTTGGTTTGTTTTTTTCAATTTCAAATATTGTATAACAAAATAAAACTGCAAATGTGAACACAATTTTTTTCTCACTCTTAACTAACTGAAGCATTTCATTGAACTACCAAATAAACAAACTACTATTCTCTTTCTGGCCAGACACAAGTGCACACATTAGTTTTTGACTGCTAGTGAAAATTGTTTTCTTTACAAATAACTCTCTCAAATAACACAGCCAATCCCTCAACATGTTTCTACTCTCTGCTCATGTTACCTTCATATTAAATAAGTTTTTGCTTTTAAAATAACTTATTTTAACATTGCAATCAACAACGGACAAATCCTCCCTAACAAAAAACATAACTTCAAGGGCCAAATTGTGTAGTCCAAGTATGGGTTGGTGTTTGAGGACCCTGCTCCAGAGCAACACGTCAGGGGTGCTGTTTAAGCCCCTCCCTATTCACATTATTTATTGAGCCTCTGGCCCAATATATAACAAAGCGATGAGTTGAAAGGGGTTAGCAGTGGAAGAACAAAGTGTAGGTCTCTTCGTAGATGATGTAATAATATACCTCTAAAACCCAGATCATACATTCTTAAAGCTCTGGACTATTCTAGAAGAGTTTGGAGGAAAATGTAATATTTCTAAGACTCAAATATTGTGCATAAACTACAAACCCATTGAATTTATCAGACATAAATACAAACTTAAATGGGATTCAGAAAATTAAAAATATTAGGAATAACTAACTAAACACATTATATGAGACCATTTACAGTAGGATTACTAATGCAATGCAAAAGGATTTAACAAAATGGACACCCTTAGTTATGGATCTCAATTCAAGAATAGAGGTAATACCCAGATTGTTGTATTTATTCCTTTCACTACCAATGCATATCCCTGATGCTCAATTTGCCAAATGGAACAAACAAATGAGTAGATTTATTTAGAAGGGGTAAAAACCGAGGGTAAAACTGAAAACTCTCCAACTAGAAAAGGGAAGAGGAGGACTGACTATTTCAAGAGAGTATTATCAGATATCCCAGCTGACATGCACTGGAAACATATTGAGCTCAATGATGGAGTGAGTTGCCCTCAGACAAAATGTACACACATTTCAGGGACCAAAATCCCATTGTTGCAACAACATTAAAGGTCTGGTGGGATCTGGTAATCAAATACAAAATCGAAGGAGATTGTAAAATGCTGATTTGGCCCTCACATTCTCCAGAATTCAGAACTGGTCAACTGGATAACACATTCACGAAATGGAGAGACGGTGAAATCACAGCAGTATGTACGTTAACAGACGGGAAAGTGTTTAAGTCCTTCAAAAAGAAGAGTTTGAGCTGGATAATTCTGACTTATTTAGGTATCTTCATTTGAGACACTGAGAGCAGAAACTCTGTCTCTCAAGAGGGCATTGAGCTAATAGAAATGGTTACTGTGGCATATAAGAAGTTACCGTCAAAGGTTGTGTCAAAAATGTAAAAATGCTTCCAAAAATGTAACAGAAATTATTCATTGTGGATAACACAAAAATGGGAATCAGAACTGAAGATTGACCTTTCAGGGGATGAGCTGCCTGTTACAACACACTTCTACTTGCTGTGGACAATGGAGAGAATCTGGCTGGAAAAATTTGACAAGATTTTTTTTAATCACACCTCACGTCACAAGTAAACAGTTGTGAATCCCACAGCAATGGTGGAGACTGCAGTCATATCAGTGCGAATCACTAACATTTTTTGGAAATGTGAAAAGGTTCAACTTTTCTGGGAATTGTCAAAATACCTGAGGATATCTTAAGTTATAAAATACCTAATGATCTACAGATTTTGTACTTAGGCCTACTACCCGCAGAAGTAATTCACGGTGAGGACCTTTACCTGTTTAAACTGATGCCTGTACAAACATTATTACAAGAAACTGGCTTGAAAGTGATCCTTTGCGATTGAAACAATGGCGAGACGTCATGGAGCAAATTTCCACAATGAAAAAAATAACTTATTGCTTAAGTAGTGCTGTCAGCGTTAATCTCGTTAAAATCTCATTAAAGTGACATTAACACCATAACACAGCAAATCTCTGTTAGCGAGTTGACGCGGATCGCCCCGTGCGTCAATGCGTTATCGTGGTTAGCTCGTTAACACTGTGCAGCCCCACGTTAACTCGCTAATGGAGATTTTCCGCGTTAATGTGGTAATGGCGTTAACGTCATTTTAACGAGATTAACACTGACAGGTGATGTCTTTTTCAGGGAAGGCTTTACATATTACAGCAACACAATGTTAAGCTAAACAGTGCATCTATTACAACAGCTTTGTAGTAGAAGAGGCCAGCTGTTTAACTGACCTGCATGCAGTCCACGCCTTTCACCACCTAAAAACATTGGGATCATCACAAAACAAAAAAAATACAAGGGGAAGCTAAAAGCTTGTAATGGGCTCTCCCTAAGAAGCAAAGACAGCATAAACTGGTACATTTTTCCCAAAACCCATTTTAATGTCATTTTGGTTGAACACAAGCTTTTCAAGATTGTCTAGATTACATAAATTGATATAAAAGGCACAAAAATGCATTGCAGAGTTCATCCTTAGATAGCACACAGTTTGATATTCAGGTGATTTTTCAAGTGTTTCCCTCGTTCAATCTTTAACATACAGCTTGGACATACATACTGAACCCCGGTTATTATCATGCTTATTAGAGGTTAAATGAAAATTGATTTCTCTTAATTGCTTTCTACATTTCTATATATATCTGTACAGGGTTATTTTTTGGATTTACAAAAGTTTAAAATACATGCTTTACCTGTAAATTATACAAGCAATGCTGTACAATCATATAGTGATAGAAAAAAATGCTTACATATATTGTACATGTGAAAGACACTCACGGATCATCACACTGAACAAATATTGTGAGCATTCAGTCATCTTTTCCTTATCTACAATCTGCTGAGACTACAAAACTGATGAAGGAGCATTCAGGTACAATTTAATATTCTTTTTTTTGCTCTGTTGCTGCTATAGTCAAATTAAAGATGGGTGCCTTGAAGCATAGTTCAGAGCAAAAACTAGAAGCAAAGGGTGACGTGTAAGCCTAGCTCCATCAAAATAGGAAAAGTTTCTGTCTCCTACAACAACAAAAATGTCTTAATTCAAATGCTGACTTAAATTAATTAGTTAATTAATTTTAGTAGCAATAGTTTATAGTATTCCATTGCACACTTTTTTCCCTCTGATCACTAGGTGGGAAAAAGCATATTCCACCAACCAGTTGGTGAATGTTTGCTGGCTATTACCAGCTGAAATTGGTCACAAGGAGCACCAATTTCTGCACCAAAAAACTCAGATTGCTGCAGTTACCCATAGTTTGCATGGAATATGCAGATTTGTCTTCAAACTCTTGCTAGCTAGCTACCAAGCAGTAGAACAGTTGCAGTGAAATTGGAAAAAGTGCAAAGCAAACGAAAAACTTAAACTGTTCAACTTCAAAGGAAAAGTTGTGGTTAAAAGTCCCAACTTTTAATTCAAAGCCAAACAGTTACTGTTTCGTGTTTGGTTGGAATTTCACAGTTTCACTAACACTGAGCAAGCAGTTAACAAAATCCTGCCTTCCTTGCCAACTACGGCCAACTGCAACAGTCTGCTAGTGTCCAAGGCAATTGCACGATTGATTATCTTCAACTGGCAACAGCAAGCAATCTCCTGCAGCTACACACCAGTGTCACTTAGAATATAGATTTTTTCTAAACTATTAAGGTAGTTAGGAGACACATGCACGAACTTGTCTTGCAGTATCCCCGTGCTTCTAGCTTTTGTACCAAGCTAGGCTAATTGTATCAACAAATCTATGAAAGTGGCATAGTGCTGAAATATACCAACTGGACACCAGTATATACCTCTCTCTATGTATATTCACATTTTTTTGTTAGTCCTTAAAGAATATCAGGAAGACATTAAATATACAAACGTATGTATGTATATCTGGAAGGACATATCTCTTTATTTATTTTATAATTTTTTGTGAATCATGCCATATTTTCTATGGTAGACCTTAACAGTTTTAATATGTTTTACTCAATCAACTAATTGCTTTACAACTGCTGTAATTTTATGTAATGAAACAGTTATTCTTCCAGTTAATTATAACTTTAAAAATGTGGAGTTTTCAAAATAAAAAACTATAAACCTCATAATATACATATATGGTTAATCGCAGGTTGTTCCTCCACTAACTGGAGAACACCTAAAATATATTTTCACATAATCACTCAAAAACACTCAAATCAAAAAGACTTGTCTGATCCGTGAGTATCTCGTGTAGATGTGAATTATTTACAGAACAATCCCAGACTTCTTTTAGTCAGAGCTGTATACATAATTACTGTACAGTGCTGTTTTTTACAGTTGGCAATGCATGTTGTTCAGATAGCAGATCTCATGCAAAGAATGGACACAGTTGGCAAACAGTTTTGGTACAAGATGACACCTGTTGCAGATCACTCTTTTAGACTTGAGGTGTTTTTAGTAGAATAAGCACACTGACATATTTCTACTCCCTGTTTGTAACCAAATGTAGCATTACCTTAATGGTGATACAGGATTGTACTAGTGACAATCCTGTGTGGTAGTTGAATCATTTTGCTTGCATGCAAAATAAAGTTCAAAGTTAGCAGCTAGTCCCCTTCATACATTCTCAAAGTGTTTATGTTGTAATGCTATGGTAATATAAAATATACAGGGTGTCCTGAACTCAGTGTGAAGCAGCATGAAAACAAATTCAGTCTTACCATCAGGCTGGATCTGAATAACTGTCAGCACAGAGATAATGCCTCAAATAGAAGCTAAATAAAAGCGCAAGTGGTGCGTATTTAGTTAATGTAGCCCTTTGTAGCCCTGACATTGCCCGAGCATGTCTTTCATTGTACAACATGGCCATCTTATCTAATGTTCTGTATATTTAAGACTAAAGAGAAAATTGTTCTTTAACAGCAGCATACAACAGACTATATTATATGAGCCATGACATGAATAAAGTGGAGGGTTTCAGAAGGAAAGACATATATACTGTATGTCTTTCCTCCTGAAACCCTCCATGTTTTTTCACATTGGCTCATGTGGTTGGTCAGTTAGCTTCTTAGGGTACCCCCAAATAGGGTTTAAAATTCTTAGGACCCTAAACCGTTTTAATTTAGAACTCAAAAACCTTCTTGGATGAGAGGTGAAATATCTTCATGAAACTTTAAGACTTCCACTTGCTTTCTTTCCAAGCTCTTTAGACTACCATGACCCAGATGACTGAAAACCTACACAGACACATTGAGAAGACCAATATTTCTTCCGGTAAAAGCCAGCAGATATCTGGATAACTGATATTTCTGATGGTTAAAAAGCAAATAAAAAGTTACATTATTGTCAGATAAAAGCTGATGATAGTAACCATCACAGACTTATTGCTTGCAGACCTGGCTGAAACTGAATGCTACTCAAACTATAAACAGAAAACAAATAAAAATATTTTGAAATATTCTATTTCAAAGATCTTTTCCATTGCTCACGAATTCTTTTGTTTATAGAGATAAGAGTTTTTCCAACAAGTTCTCCAAAATGAAAAACCATTTACTTTATTCGTATTCTCTCTTTTATCTCTGGTTATCTTTCCAGCGTTGAACCATTTCAATTTCCCAACAAAAAGCACCTCTTCGTCAATCATACCTGGCACTGACACCCTGGCACTGACCTTATAATGTAACTGAAATGTTACGTTTCATCATGTTTGTTTAGAAGATAAAGTGGACCTTTGCATTTTTAAAAAGAAAAATCCCTTATTCTGCTCTACTGGATCTATTATGTGATATTAGGTGCAAAAAATCAAAAAAGCGCAGCTGGCCTGCAGACAGTCTTTTATGCTTCAAGCTTGGGTCCTCTACCAGAGGCCTGGGAACTTGAGGGTTCCTGCACAGTATCTTTGCTGTTCCTAGGACTGCACTTTTCAAGACAGAGATCTCTGATTCCGTTCCTGGGATCTGAACCACTCACCCAGTTTAGGGGTAAATGCCCTAAGCACTCCAGTTACCACAGGACCACATTTCCTCTTGCTCCTCTCTTAGCCACTGATATTTCTCACTTTGACTTGGTAAAGTTACATTTATCACTATGACCTTCTTCCTCTGCGTGTCCACTACTATGTCCGGATGGTTAGCCATAAGCAGTTTGGCCGTCTGTATCTGGAAGTCCCACAGGATCTTAGATTGGTCATTATACCCCTAGTTACGATATTCCACGTATGCCCTGCCTGCTAGCATTTTCCACCCTGCTGCAATGTGCCTGATTGCCTCAGGGGCATCCCTACACAGCCTGCACCTGAGATCTTGCCTAGTGTTGTAGACCTCAGCCTCTATCGATCTTAGAGCTTGTTCCTGCACTGCCATGATTAGTGCCTATGCTCAGTCCAGCTTTGTCCAGCCATTGGATTTCTCAGTTGTGACCATCTTCCTGATGTACTCCTTGGTCTCCTTTCTTCTGCTTATTGTACAGTCTTGGCGTGCTGGACTTCTGGTGAAACCCTCAATGTATGGTTATGGCTTATTATCCCAGCAGGGTATTTTACAACTGGCAGAGTGGTGGTATTGATTGCTTGGATCTTGTTCTTCTCATTCAGCTTCTCTTAATCTCTGCAGGTATTTGGTGCCTGCAGCTTTCCTGGGGCCTCTTCGTGGTTCCTATTTGCAGGTGGGATTGCAAGGTACTTGCACCTATCCTCAATGTCTGCAATGCTGCCTGCCGTGTGAATGTTAGACAGAAAGCACTTAGAAATAGCAAGGAAAAAATTGCTTGTGTGAATGGGTGAATGAGGCAAGTTGTGTAAAGCGCATTGAGTGCACAGATAGAGTAGAAAAGCGCTATATAAGAACCAGTCCATTCACCATATACTCTTTCTCTCTTTGCTACCATTCGACTATGACATTCTGATGTTGGCGTGGATCAGCGAATCAAGGTCTAATTCACTCCTGGCATGTGGCTTGATGCCATCCATGTACAGGATTTGGCTGACATTGCTTGATTCTTTAGTAGGTATGCGAAGCCAGTTTTGTTAATGGTCTGGCTGGTTTCATACCTATGCAGAATAACAGTGGGACAGAGCACCTCCTTGGTAAATACCACACTTAATAGTGGCTTGTGTAATTGGATTGAAGTTGTCCTCTAGTGTTGTTTGCCACATCCCCATTGAATTCCTGATAAAGGCTCTTAGGGTCCTGTTGACCTTATACATTTCTCGGCTTCCAGGATCCATGTGTCAGGTATTGTCATAGGCGGTGCACAGGTTGGTCAGTCTGGTCTTAGGTGACTTGAGTGGCTGCTCTATCAAGCAGAAGCTGGTGTTCTGCACCAGTGGTGTTTCTTCCAATTTCTTTCTGGGCCTCGCTCATATACTGAGCCATGTGCCTGTCCATCTTAGCTGCTATGATACCTGACAAGAGTTTCCGTAAGGCAGGTTATTGGTCGGTAGTTGGACGTACTTGGGCATCAGGACTGTCTGGCTAGCCATTCTGGGTATGTCTCATCCATAAACAGCAACTTAATTTGTGTTGCCAGGCGCTCGTGGCGTGCAATTAGCTTCTTCAGCCAGCAAGTGTCAGGGCCGAGTACTGTCCAGCTCTTTGTGCCTGAGACTCTTTCTTGGATATCTGCCACTGTGATAGTTACTGGAAATTGTTCAAGGTTGCTGTGGTCTGCTCTTAGAACCACTAACGACTAAGGATTGTTATTATTTGTTGCATTCGTCTCCCAGCTGATCTTCCTGTTTTGCTGTGTCTCCAGACTTGGTGGGGCTGCTCCCATATTGTTCCCCTGTCGCTAAGAGTATACCTTGGATGGTTCAGTAGAGAACATCCAGTTTATTCTCAGGGTTCTATCTCTCTGGTATACCCCTTCAGGCAGTTTGCCAAGTAACCTGTTGGTGTGCAAGTGTTGGTGTGATATCTATCTATGTGTCTATTTACATTAGTACTTCCAACAGAAACCCAACATACAATACATAAAATAAGTCTTTTTGAATATATTTTAAACTAACAATAAATATAACAGGATTGACTGCATCCTCTGGAAGACCTGGATTTAACTCAAACTCAAACAAGTTTACAAATTTAAATGTAGAATTTAAAACATTTAAGAATTTGAATGAATCTGTTTGAATGAATTCAAAAGGATCATGATGTTATGAAAAATAGATGTTAAAATATTTCAGTAATGGGCTCACTGACTGGCACTGTTGTGAATGCCCCAAACTCATTCAAAGCACACAAATGCAAATAGCAATGCTGGATGCATTCCATGGAAATCTGCTACCTCAGTGAGTGTGCTTAAATTATAATAAACAGAAAAAGAAAAATGATAAAAGAAAATCACAGATATGTTGTGTAAAACAAGATTCTGTACAACTAATGTGCACGATTCTTTTGATGGAATAATACATCCAAGCACATCCTGTTTAGCTCAATTTGTCAGCACGTGTGTGCTTGAATGGATCCCGATCACCTAAAAATATGTATCAAAGGAGAGTCAAACAAGAGCTCCAGCAAACACTTCACAAACTGACATGTACTTTTAAATGTTCCAAATGTAAGTTCACTTCTTTTACAGTCTTCTGATACTAATGAGAATTCATTAGAAAAAAGTGCAAAAGTTAAATTTAAAAATGTCATAAAACAGGCTTTAACTTTGTTAGGTCCTATCTGGCCTTCTTCAGCCCTATACCTTTTCCAGTTAAGAGGTGGCCCTTAATCTCAAAGAAAACAGTTCAGAAAATTATTTCTTTCAAATAAACTTTTTAGTGTATTAAAACTATAAATAAGACTATAAACTATAAATAATAAATCCATTCAAGAAAAAACAACCTTTTTTTGGTCTTTTTCATGATTTTTGCTTGTTTTGAAAAGATATCTTTTTATTTTCTTAGGTAGAATATTGTCTTTATTGTAAATTTGTTTACTATGTAGTGGTAGTTGTTAATTTGTAATATAAATTAATGTAAATAAAAAGTGACTTTATACATTTGTAAATTTGTTATTGGTGTTAATTCATTTATGACATGCCAGTGTGTGTTGGTTTCTTTTACTAATTAGTTTCAATTTATTTAGTAACTATTATTTTTTGTGAAATATTTGTCTTTTAGGGACACCGTACTTCTTGGTGTCAGGTGTAGGTGTAATTAGAGGTTAATGCTGAATTCCCTTTCACACCTCGAGAAAGACTTTTATCACATACCCCTCTCTCTTCACACACAGAGTTTAATGAAGCAGAAGCAGAGTGAGATGTTTATATCACTGGTTGAGTGATGGCGAAGATTTGTGAAGTCTTGGTGCAAAACCTTGGTGGGATAACCTGCACTTGTTGATAATCACACTTTCGTTTTAGCAGAAAAGAATTGAAATAAATAAATGCACAGATATTGTAAAGCTTAACAGTCTGTTTGCAGCCCCACTCTGTTTCACGCGCCTCTTCTTCATAGAAGCAAGAAGGATGTATTCAGTTTCACATTATTCACATGAGTCTGCCAGATCTGTGGCATGTGCAACATCAGGTTTGTAGAAGCTTGTTAGAGTTTATTGCATGGAAAATATTCCCCATCTTGAGCATTTTTCTTCTTTTCTTCTGTTCCTCTTCTTACAATTGATAGAGCTACGTGACTGTGAATGTGTGTGTGATACTAAGTGTTTACCAGCTTAGCAGTGCTGCTGTCTGCCAGTAATATGGCTTGTTTTGTTTCATGACCATGTCTGGCTCTTAGTGTGCTGTTTTTATCACATCTGATTTATCTATGTGTACATTCATTAGAATATTTGTATATGCAGAGCTGGCCAGAAATATCTAATGAACCAAATACAAAGGCAAAGCTGTGTTTTATTTTGGTATTAATAAGTATGCTCCTTGTTTTGACACAAGTCAAATGTCTTCCCAGCTCACCAGTGATGCTTCGTAATTTAAGGGCCTTTTGAAGCATTCTACACATTTTATTTAGGGCCAATGAAATTTAAAGATTTATGGATAAATACTAATAAAATAATTAGTATTTTAATAGTTGGTGCTCTTAATCAGAGCAAATGCACCAGAGATGATCTTGACTGTGGAACACAAATGGTGGAACAAAAGGAAGTGAGAGGCCAAACTGCACCGGGCCCCAAGTTGGTGTGACCAACCCTGCATACAGTATGTGTGTATTGTGTATGTGTCTACTTAACACATGTGTTAATTTAATATGTGTTTGAGTCCATCTCTCAGCTGTTGTTCTTGTTCATGAGCTTAGCTAACACGTGCTGCAGCTGTGCCCTCGACATATTCAGAACAGAGTGTCTGCTCCGTGGGCTGCCAGGGGTCGGCAGAGTGCCAGCATGCCGCCGGCGGGTTGAAGTAGCAGTGGCGTTGACATGTGCTGGGCTGCTCTCAGCTGAGCGGCTCCTCTGGATAAAGTTCCCTCCTCCATGAGGATACTGCTCTGTCTCAAGGGTGGAGGAAGAAAAGACATAGGAGGCCAGCCTCCTCAGTTGGTTGGGCCGTGGTTGGTGCCTGTCCTCCTCCAACTGCAAACAGATCAACCAGAAAGAGGGAAGTGAGGTTAAAAAAGTTTAAATTAATTATTTATTTTAAAAAAAAAACAAGCAAACAATAAATTTCAGATTTTCTTACAGCTACAACCCAACATTGGTTTGACTTCCTGTCCTTTTCTCCTACCCCTCCATGACGTTAGACAGGTTAGACAGGAGAAAGCTGATTGATGCTCACTTCTGTCAAAAGCCCTCAGCTTAAATGTTGTGAGAAAAGGTGCTTGGGGAGAGAAGCTGGTGGAGTGCTGGTGTAAACCTGGCACTCTAAAGTTACAGTTATCAGAAACTATTTAGAAGCTATTAGAAACTTAACTGGACAGTTACACCAATTGACTAGCTTTTTGGATCAGACTAGCATCCTGGATTAGACTGGGAAAATGACGATGAAGACACTTTCCCCGACAAAGCACTTAAAAGGACACAAAGGCACCAGCACAAGCGCTGCACATACTGTATCTCACTAGTCTGGTCAGTTTGAGCTTTTGTTTTCTGAATGAAAAATTACCATTGGAGGTACAAAAAGAAACAGGGAACACAAAAAAGAGATGAGTCATCAAGCACACAAAACACAAACACACAATGGAGGGAAAAAGGGAGGAAATATGTTTGAACAGAAGAAAAAGGAAGAGGAAGAACAGAAATTCAGTGAGAGAACAGAGGTAAAGGACTATTCCTAAACTGTGCTTACCCCGAAACATCACTTTATTTCTTCTTGTGTTGTCCCAATGGCACCCTCGCTCTTTTCTTTGTCTCCTCAGATGAGTCAAACTTGACATACTGTGTACTTTTAAAGCGATAGGTTGGGGGCAAAGGCATCAGTAGTTATGTGGGAGCGGGAAAAAGAATTGACGCAGAAAAGACAATGGCAGTCCTCGATGGTTGGCAGCAGACAAGCTTGCTCTGAGTCTAGAGATGACAATCGTCGCGAAAACAAAGGAAAGTCAAAGAAGAGCTCACTAAAAAGCGCTAAAATTAATTTGTGCATACGAATTTTCCACTGACACGGGCTTAAAAGGTATCCTGTTTCACTGCAGATAAAGTGAAATTTCAGTGATGATGTTGCACGTCCAGCCTGTAAACAGCAGCCACCAAGTATGGAGGACCAAACCTGACCTATTTGTAAATAAATAATGGACAACTCAAATGGTCACAAAATTGTAATTCAACTAAAAAAATCAAACGTAGATTTAAATTAATAGAAAATCACATCCATGAAGAAAATCCTGCTAAGGAAAATGAAAATGATGTGAAAATACAAAGTGAGCTTAATGTGAAATTCAGTGATTCCACATTAGTTTTCCACATAACCGGCTCTTCATACGCAGAATTCAGTTCAGTTTTATCTCTAAGGAGAACCAAGCAATTGTTGTGCTCACCTCCCCACCGCCCAACCCCATCCCCCCACCTCTTCCTCTAGTTCTATAGTGCCATTTCCATAGAAATTATTCTTGAGAAATTCCCAAGCACACAAAAACAAACACACACACACAACTAAGAATCCTGTGTCATGAAAAGTTCTTGGTTTTCAGAGAATGAACCCATTAGATGATACCATGACATTTCTTCTAGCCCCATTCTCAAGACAAATGTACTAAAATGTATTTAATCTATTTATTTATTAAAATGAAGTTTAATTTCTTTTTGGTCCCTAGTTTGGTCCTCCATAACAAAGTGCTGTTTGTTTTTATGTTTTTATTTGTTTACTTTAACTTGGTCAAAACTTAGCATATATAAACTTAGCATAAAAAATAAGGAAATTTTTGTTTGCTCAAGTATTGCTTTAATGTAACAGTGCTTCCTGGCAATAAATATTATTCTGTTAGATAGCATTGGTTAAGCAGCAGAGTTTAGTATTTGGGTTGCACCCATAGAAAACTAGCCAAATCCCCTCTGCCAATGCCAAACAGCTTATTCTGTTATTGAGTCCTGTTTGGTGCTGTTTCATTGTATTGGGTGATTAAGGCTACGTCCACACGTACACGGGTATTTTTGAAAACGGAGATTTTCCGTTTTCGTTTTAAAAAATAATCCCGTCCACACGTAAACGCAGAAATGAAGGAAAACGCTGCTAGGAACATGCCAAAGCAACAGGTGGCGATATATTCCTAACCGTGTAGAAATGTTGGCCAATCAGAAGTCTAGAAGCCTCGGTGGGAAATAGTAAACAAAGCTGGGGCATAGAAGCAGAACCGAGTCGTATGTGTGGAAGGACAGTAACTGTGTGTATATGTAAGCATTTAAACACTGCAGAGAGTACAATTAACAGTAACAGTATTGTAGAAATTCATTTCACCGAAACAATAACGTGGCGCACAGTGTGACGTCAAAAAATGAGCACACCTTTGACGCTGCGTTTTCTCAGTTTTTCTCGTCCACACGTAAATGCAAAAACGGAGTTTTCAAAAATATCCACCCTGGCCGGAGTTTTTAAAAATCTCCGTTTTCAGTGACCACGCCGTTTACGTGTGGACGAATTCATTTAATAAACAGGGGCCTCAGCAGCATGTGGAAGAACCATACATAGCCACAACAGCATGGCACCACCTCTTCCTCATGCCGGTCACCAGCTTGGTTGTGGGATGGTATCCAATTCTTCAACCATCATTTGTTGCAAGTAAGCCAGTGTGGTTGTGTTGGTCATTCTGGCACAAACAGCACACCTAAGCATCAAGTCAGCACTGCAGGTAGGCTATTCAATCCTCTCCACTCCCAAATTCAAGAAGTCTCTGATAAACCCTGCACTGTAGGGACGAGGTGGACTGTGGAGACATGGGTTTGCTACTGGAATCTCATCTCAATAACACCCACCCACACCATCACATTGCCTCAAGCAAAAACTGTTACCCTATGGGTACAGTCATGGCAGGCCTCCTGGTTGACCTATGGGACTGAAGATTGGCTGTGTGCAGTTTGTTCCGGTATAGAACATATAGAAGACAACCTACAGTTTGTAAGTGCTGACGGGGTAAGAAAACCGTATTCTTGTGGTATCATCTTCTTGGGACACATATTTTGCAGCCTGTCTCTGACGTCCCTTGATATATGAAACTTGCTCTTTCACTTGGAGATGCCAATAAGCGTCACTCCAAAAAGTGGTTGGTTTTGTGGAACACCAGCTTGAAGTTGCCTTATGACATGTGACCTGATCCAAGTAAATCAAACATGGCATGGTAGAGACAGCTGACAGCTTCACAGAGACAGCTGGTAGAAACCAATGGCCGCTGCGGACCACTGGGTCCATGCTCACAGACACTGCTAATCAGGCACCAGATTCTTAGTTACTGGGGTACCAGAACCTCAAAACAAGAGTCAATAGCAGAATAAGCTCTTTGGAAGAGACAATTTAGCAAGTTTTTCATGGGTGTAGCCAACATACTTAGCTCTGCTAAGCCCGAATTTCATTTTCCTCACGCACTTGGCACTATTTAAAGGGGAAATAAACAGGTAGAGGATTGATTACCAAGAAGTAGTATGATAAAGAAATACTAGAACAAACTCACATTTCCTTACTTTTTGTGCCAAGTTTATAATCATAATGTCGTTGGGATCTTAGGTTTCCATACACTCGTCATGTGCACGAATGTCATGGCAATTTTCTGCTTTTAAAAACATGAAATTCTTAGTAAGAAAAATGAAGAAAATTTAGACTTTTCATTCAAATTTCAAATTTCATGCTGGGTTAAGCAAATAGGACAAGCTGTACCACTAAAATAAAAATATCAGTACCATTTGTATAAGAAGGTATTTTGATATTAAAAGGGTATTTGAGAAGGTATTGTATAGGCTAATCTAATTATAATTGAGAAAATATATTTTTATCAAGAATATACATACTTGCCCTGGAGTAGTCTTATAATCAAATCGATCTGAGGCTAAACAGTAACACATGACAGCCAGTCCTGTTTGGGTATCACCAGGAAATGTCACACAAAAATATATCAAAGAGATTCAATCGTGTGTCATAGTCAGGGGTTAAAGTGGGGGGGGGGGGGGGGGGGGCACTCAAACGACTACAGGTGTCCATAAGTTGTGGTTGCTGTACTTTAGCATCTAGCTAGCACTACAAAAGAACATAAAGGGGAACAACATTTTTTAAGTGGCAGGTAATTTCAAATATGGCGCGTCTATCAGCTCAACAAAGATTAGCAAACACACAAATTGTTTGTGTGCAGTTTGATGCACAACATGTTGCTAGCTAAAGGTCCAGCTGGAGGCCGCATTTGTAGGCCGATTATATCACAGCCAGGCGACGAAGGCTGATCCCAATTCGAAGGCTGCTCCAAATGCAGCCGACAAATGCGTCCTTCATTTCCCCAGATATGAAGGATGGGTCGGGTGTATCCTTCATGTCCCAAACTATCCCAGAATTTATAGCGCTACTAAGTTTTAATATTACTCTTTCTAGGTCCCAAAATCAACTTTTAAGATATTTTCAGGCAAGAATGTAGCTGTGTAAACTTCAAATATCTGCTCGATTTATCAAGACATCACATATTGGCAAAAGTGCTCTGATGTTTTCGGAGATGCCTGTTACCCACCAGCTCGATAACTGACTGGGAGGTCAAGGCTCACTAGAGCCAGCAAGAACACTGGACTCCTGGCACATTGTTTTCAGACCCCTGTGGTCTTTCGCTGTGAGATGTGTGAGTGTGAGATGGCTGAGAATTTACTCCAACGTCCTGTTATACTTTAGATAACAAGGAGAAGATGGCTGAGTTTATTAAACTTCACCGAGACAGCTGGTGACGCAAATCTGAAGGCTAAACCATCCCATTTCACAGCCTCGCACTTCCAGCCTTATCGGTCTTCGAAGGACCCGGGGCTGCGTAGACCGCAAGGGCCAGGTCCTTCGAAAGATGCGGCTTAGGAATTGGGAAACAGCTATTGGGTCTGTACATACGACATTATGTTTTTTCATGTTTTTTCATATTGGACAACAATCTGCAAATTTAATTAAAATTTAATAAATTATCATCTTGTCTTTATTTTTAGTTAGCACATACCTTAAACACTTCAAGCTGTAAGATAATGATAGTTATATAAGAGCAGATGCTGCTGGTGCAATAAGCTGTACGTTTTATGTCCAATGGATGCATGATCTGATTAGTCGACTAATCGCAAAAATAATCGGTGACTAGTCGACTATCAAAATAATCGTTTGTGGCAGCCCTAACTATTAGTGCAGAGAATGTAAGTTAGCCAGGACCACTCGTGAAACATCTTCTTACATGGTGAATCAAGTGTATAAATCTGCAAAAAGCAGTTCAGCAGATCACAGTCTCTTCATTAAGAAAATCTATTGGAGCTCTCAACAGAAATTATTGTGAGCTGTGCTTCTTTTCCCCACGCTGAACCATCAAAACTGATTTTAGGGTTCCCCCACCCACTGTAACCCCTGACTGTACTCATTTCCTGAGTACAAAGAAAGAAAATAGAGCTTGTCTTTTTCTCTGCTCATGTTCTACTTAAATAATTCAAGCTGACTAAATTATTTGAATTCAAATTCAGACTGAAATAAAGTCTTTATTCCCTGACATAATTTTATTATTACATTAATACATTAATATAGCACAAGGTTCAGTTAGCTTTGCACAGTTGTCCTTCAAAGAGCTACTTTTTACTTCCTTACTTGGAGTACATTTCAGAGCCTGTACTTTTTCACTTTTACTTGAGTAAAGAATTTGAATCACTACTTCAAGTATCTGTACTTCTACTTAAGTACAGAATGTCTGTACTTTTGCCACCTCTGCAGGACACTCACACGACAAAGAAAAGCCTACATTGCCCATCAACAAAACAGTGAAGCAACGGGTTGCAATCAGCTATCAGCACACGTGGCTATAATTAGTGGCTTCTTAGCTAACTATTTTGGACTCAATCTATGAGACATTACAGTGAGCAGAGTGCAACATAAAAATGATCAGACTTTTGAAAAACTTCTCTAACATGACAAAATATATTTTGATTGTGCTTTACATTTGGAAAAGCCTTTTTTTGTTTCACAATTTTTTCTTTTTTTCCCTACACCAAACACGCAAAAATGAAATAATAATATTCAACATATTCAACCATTGCAACAACATTCATCTACATTACAGCTTTCATTCACAAATCTATTGCATTTCACCATGAAGAAAGCACAAGAAAGATGTGTTTTCTTTTTATCACCCTATAACCAGACAAGAACACCATTATTGGTTGCTTCTGCAAAACACACTTTTCAAACTTTATGTCACAAAGCCAGAATTCAGAAATTAGGAAAAGAGCTTGATCATGAAAAATAAACAATCAATTGAAATAATGATAGGGTTACGCAACTAAACATAAAGATTAGGCTATCATAACAGTAAATGCCACCCACACAACACTACAACAACCTTCACACCTTTACTTCCTCCAGTGGGGAATTTTGTCACTGGATGTACAGCTTCAGCTGAAAATGTATTCAATGAGTATTCAATGAGATCAAGCTCTGGAAAATCGGCCATTTTTATTCTGGAGTAAATTTCCATCTGTCTACATTCCCCAATCACAATATCACCAGACGTGAGTGTGTGTTTGTGTGAAAAGACATCAATCTGTCTCAAGGACTAGAAAGAGACAAGTCTCACAGCTACACAGTTAAATCTGGTTTTCACGAGTCATAGGCAGTTGTAAAAAACAAACCATCAGTAATATTCTGGGTCAAAATGAAGCTGATTGTGGCAACAGTAATTAGATATCTGAAACACAGTTAATTAAACAAACTGCAGTTTGTTTAACCGTAGTTACTTTACCGTAGTTTACCAATGAACAACAATCCAAAAATGCAAAGAATGACAGACTCCCAATGGAAGTCAGTCTCATAGATTGCGCACAAAATATGGACAAATCTACTGTGACTTTACACAACTCTGCATTTTGAATTTTTGATGTTAGAATTTCAGCTGCTGTCACAAGTGGCCATGTTTGGATAAGATGGTAAATTTTTCAGTTAGCAGCTAATGCTAACAAGGTTGATTTGCCTAGTACAGGTGCACCTCACAGGCAGATACTAATTAGTAAAAGACTAAATAAATACTAGAACTTCACTCAACAAATCTGAGAAAACAATACTCAAAGAAAGGTGGTGGTTTTGAGACTATAATATGATTATTAAACAGAATTTAGCCTACAGAAAAAAATCTAAATAGTTGAAACCTATGAAAAATCTTCCCTCTTGTCTATACATTCTGTATAGCAGATATCACTTTATAAAGATTAGTAGTTTGTAATAAATAATGTATTCAGAAAAAAGTATAATTTGCTGGTTTTTAATGTCTGTCTTATTTCTGTATCATGCCTAAGCGAGAGAGTATTTCAAATCTTGGCATTCGGTGGGAAGAAATGAACTAAGGCACTTGGTATAGACATCTCCTGTCTGTAAAGCATTTTAAAACGTAGCTGTCTTAATTTGACTCACTCTGTAGCTAAATCCTATCAAAATTACTATTGTTTTGATTTCCCAGGTCTGGTGATTTTTTTGATTTTTTCTGTACCAAGCAATGTATTTTCAGCATTGCTTACAAGTATTTAATTTAAAAAAATGGCTAATTAAAATTTGCTAAAAAAACAATTAGCGATCTAGCCTAAAAACAAGCTGTGAGCAAGCTATCGGAGTTCAGCTTTACTTTAAGGTCAGCATTTAACCTGCCAGAGGATCTTTTGGATGCTGGCAATTGAACAGAACAACTACTGTACATGTGACTGGTGCTCAAGACAGAGCTGCCTCGAATCTGAAAACAAACTCAGGTGTCTGGTGTCTGTTCCCCTCTTATCACCGTGGTCTTTTTAGGACAAGTCCAGCATGACCCGAAATATTTTGCTCATTATCCAAAAAGCACGTGGACTGTCTGATTCTCTGCAATCTATAGACAGATTCCTGCATTATTGTTCTATTGCACTTGAAGTCTGTAGCAGTCCCATGATTACGATATGAAGGATATAGAGAAGAAGAAGGAAAGCACATATTCCTCGTCTTGATTACTTGTTGTTTGATTAGGCATTTCTTAATTTAACTAGTCTGTTTGTGTGTTAACTTTAGATCATATTTTAGTAAGGCAAACACTGATTGAATTAACTAATTGTGATAAAAAAATATACTCATCAGTATAAGAATAAAGGTTTTGAGATAAGTTTGAAGAAGGTGGATGGATTGATGGATGGATGGACAGATGGACATAGAGATGGATGGGACAGCTGGATGTTCCAAAAATGGTCTGCCTCAACATGCTCTTTCATGTCTACAAACAGAAAATATTAGTGTCCAATTTCTAAATTCAAGTTTCAAGTTCTTCTTGCTTAATTTATCCAGCAGTTTGTGTTTCTCAGCACCACCACAGTCTGACTTAGTGGCCATTGAATGCCTAAGGGCACCTTTACACTTGTAACAAGTGTTTCCATTCCAACACGTGTTTTTTTCCTGCACAACCAACTTATAAATTGACACCATTTTAAAGACTCTTAAAGTAAATTGTAAATCATCATCACTGATAAAGAGGGAAGAATATAAATTTGCAAAACCTCTGATCATGCTGGATTTGTCTTTTAAGTTGTATGTTGGCAGGCAGATAAATGAGCCGGAGCGTGCACTGTGCCTCGATATGTCAGTGTCTGAGCAGTCAGAATCACATACTGACATCAAAGAATAAACCTCTTTTGCAGTCGTCAAGTCCGCTCATTTGTCCGCAAACATGCCATCAAAGAACTAAACTTGTGTTATTGGCTGGCTGGGTCTCTTACCGGTCTCTGAGGTCCAGTGGGCTCAGACTCTCTCCGGCGAGGACGTCCTGATGGCAGAGAATGACAGGGCGACTGTGCTGGGCTACCACCACTTTTCCTTGATGCCTCCTCCTCTGTTAGCGTTAGCATTCCCCGGCTGCTCTCCCGCGTGTGAGTCTTTGGACGAACTACTGGCTCCGCTCCTGCAAAGGAAACCAAAGACAATTCTGCAGTCAAAACCTCCTTGTGTTTACTTTATGGTAAATGGTAAATGGTCTGTATTTGTGTAGCGCTTTAGTTGGTCCTAAGGACCCCAAAGCGCTTTACACTATACACAATCATCCACCCATTCACACACTGGTGATGGCAAGCTACAGTGTAGCCACAGCCGCCCTGGGGCGCACTGACAGAGGCGAGGCTGCCGGACACTGGCGCCACCGGGCCCTCTGACCACCACCAGTAGGCAACGGGTGAAGTGTCTTGCCCAAGGACACAACGACCGAGACTGTCGGAGCCGGGGCTCGAACCGGCAACCTTCCAATTACAAGACGAACGCCCAACTCCCTGTTAGTCACTAACAGGCTGCCACAGTCACTTGCAGTTTGCAAGATGCCAACTTGTCTGCAAACATTCACTGAACCATTGAGCGGTAGTGAAAAAGTGTGATGCAAACCAGAAACAGAGAACATTCAATTTCAAAGTAAAAGTTGTGCCTTAAGTTTAAAACGTTTGCTTTGAAGGCAAATGGTCTCAGTTTCTAGTTTGCTTTTATATAATTATGCTTTAATGTATTTTTAAAAAATGAGTTAAAACATCTAGCTATTTAATTTAACTTGAGATTATTGTGCAACCACTGCAAAACTGTCCAGTGTCTTTAAAAAAAGATAACATTAGCGAGCAGTTGAGCAATTTAAGGGTAGCCAGTTAGTCGTAACTTTGTTACAGCGAATGATTCTTCGAGTTATTAATAATAATAATGGATTGCATTTATATAGCGCTTTTCGGGACCCCTCAAAGCGCTTGGCCCTGGAAGAAGAGGAGCAGGCCAACGAGGAAGAGGAGTTCAAATGAGAGGAGGAAGACGAGCAGGCCAACGAGGAAGAGGAGTTCAAATGAGAGGAGGAAGAGGAGCAGGCTAACGAGGAAGAGGAGTTCAAATGAGAGGAGGAAGAGGAGCAGGCCAACGAGGAAGAGGAGTTCAAATGAGAGGAGGAAGAGGAGCAGGCCAACGAGGAAGAGGAGTTCAAATGAGAGGAGGAAGAGGAGCAGGCCAACATGGAAGAGGAGTTCAAATGAGAGGAGGAAGACGAGCAGGCCAACGAGGAAGAGGAGTTCAAATGAGAGGAGGAAGAGGAGCAGGCCAATGAGGAAGAGGAGTTCAAATGAGAGGAGGAAGAGGAGCAGGCCAACATGGGAGAGGAGAAGGTCCAGGAGGGAGGGCAAGACAACCTCGCACCATCATTACGGATGAGATGCGAGCAACAGTCATTGACCATGGCATGACAATGGCTGAAGCAGGACTAAGACTCCGTCCAAACCTGAGTAGGTTCACCGTGGCCACCATTATCAGGGCATTCAGACAACACAACAGGTATTGTACTCGATTGCTTTCTTTGTCACAATACAGTTTTACAAACCTGTGAAAGTAGTCTAGTGGTTTCAAATCAGTTGTGACTGTATTGTAACACATGTCAATTGACAACACGTTTCTTTCTTTAGAGTTGAAAGAAGGCCACATAGAGGTGGGAGGGTTGCCATATTTGCAGCAGCACAAGAAACCCTCATTGTGGATATGGTTCGTGGGAACAACCTCATCAGACTCCGGGAGATCAGAGACAAAGTCATTGCCGATAATGTCAACTTTGAGAGCATTGACGATGTCAGCTTGGCCACAATAGACCGAGTTCTCCGGCGCCAAAAGACACGGATGAAACAGGTCTACAGGGTTCCCTTTGAGCGCAACTCTGCGCGACACAAAGATCTACGTTATGAGTATGTGCAAGTAAGTATACATCCATGTTCACAGTACAGTTAGTGGGCATACTGTGTTGCTCAGTGGCCTACATTACTTCTGGACAATACTGTGCTACCTGATTGACTGTTGTTCTGAACACCTGTGCACTTTCACATTTTCACAGAGGATATTACAGTTGGACGCGATGGCCAGACTTCATGAGTACCTCTTCCTGGATGAGGCTGGCTTCAACCTGCAGAAACGAAGGCAAAGAGGCCGTAACATCATTGTCCAAAGAGCCATCACTGAGGTCCCTGGCCAACGGGGGGGGGTAATATTACCCTTTGTGTGACCATGGGTTCGGAGGGGCTTGTCCACCGGCATGCTGTCCTTGGGTCTTACAACACCCAACGTCTCCTCACCTTCCTAGAGGAGCTAAAAGACATCCTCCTGGACCGCCAACAACACCATCCTGGGCCCGCACATCACATTTATGTGATCATTTGGGACAATGTCCGCTTCCACAGAACAAACCAAATCAGAGAGTGGTTCACCACCAACAGTGACCACTTTTTAAATGTCTACAATGTTTAAAATGTTAACATTTTTGAAAGCTTCAAGCTGCTCTTTTGGTGTGAATGTTTGAGTTTTGCAGTGGGAAGGTGTGGTTGTGTTTATGTAGCTTTAGAAAAGGGTGTTGTGTTTAGACATTGGGGAACATGGTGGAAACGTTTGTGAAATGTGTTTTAACATTTGAGAGAAACTGTAATACAATATTTCCCCAAAAGGAATGACTCTGACTTTCAGGGTGGTATTATGTCACAGACAACAACCCAATTAGATGTTTCATAATTTCCATCAAAACACTTGTTTTATTTGTTGAATTCCCTCATTCTGCCTCTATTTGATAGATTTAGCACTTTATTTAGTCTGGTTTTCATTCTTGTTTTCCTAAAAATTCACTAGGTTATTTTTTTTTATTAATGACTGTTGATAAAATGGAGACTTGCTTCCAATCCACTTAGAATTCACCACTTTTAAAGAGACCTATTTTGTCAATAGAACAGGGCTCTTATCCTATCAGCTCCTAGGTAACAACCAAACTTATGGAAGATGGCACCAAAGCTAAGGTTTCAGATTAACACTAGCACTGAAACATTTCAAATAGTGCCCTGCCCTGATGAACCAACCATTTTTATTATATTTACCCTGTTCATTTCAGTTTTATGACTAAAAAGCTTCTTTTTATCTCCTACCTCCAGCCCTGAGTCGCCTCCTCTCCTCCTGTTCCTCCAGAGGGCGTAGCTCCTCAGGCTCCTCGTCAGTAGTTCCTGACGTGGTTGGAAGAAAGTCTCGCAGCTCTGCCTCTTTGTCAATGATCACCCACTCTTTGCTATCAAAGTCTTCCTCCTCTGCCAGCGGTACAGAACGAATAAAGGCGTTGCTGTGGGCCTCCTGGTCGACGGATGCCACGGACACTTCCTGACGGCCACTGACCTGACGATCTCCACGGCATCCGGGGTCAACAGACAGCATCTGAGCCGGCTGGGAGGAGTAGACGTGACGAGATGGAGAACCGAGGATGTCCATCCTAGACCTGGTGGACACACAAACAAATGTGTACAAAATAGAAGGATATGGGACTATGACTCTTCTACAGCTTAACAACCTGGTAAAAATACTTTTTCAACTTTTTGTTTCATTATTCAGTTCAATTTAAAGCTCAGGTTTAAACTTCTTAAGGGTAAAGCGAAGTCAATTTTAAATATAGCCCAGACTAGTTGTTTTTTCAAAGGAAATCTTAAGTCTCGGTTCACCACCGATCCATATCATATAAGACATATGATATACAGAATGTGAAGTCCATTACAAACCTCGGTCAGTTCAGACACGTCCAAGTCAAGTCATGGTAACAGAAACTTTGAAGCCAAGTTTCACATTAAAAAGATTCGGTCTTTGGAGTGTATCCAAATGAATTCTCAACAATCAAAATCAAGCAAAATCTCAGAGCCAAATCCAAGTCATTCAAATCTAGTTGAACCTCTTTTGTACATTTCTGATTTATGTGGATTCAAAAAGTTGAGATCAAATTCTTTTAGAGCAAAGGCCTCATAATTAATTAATTCTAATCTTTGGTGTGATTTTATTTTTCAATAGGCAGGTTGAGTTTGGCTTATGTTTATTTTTTAAACTGGAAAATGTTTTCATATTTGTTGTTTGTTACCAAAAGTAACATGAAATGCTGTCTCTTCACCTAAAACCACCTTTGTTGTTTTCTATACTTTACTGTCACCTCTGTCCATAGGCGTCAGCCCGGCCCTCAGCTGCAGAAAGACGATCAGATTCTGGGCTGTTGACCCGCCGATATCGTAAGGACCGACCCTGTCCTGTTGGGGACTCGGGTCCTACACCTCGTACAGGAGACACTGGACAGGCCCCTCGAATTGCTTCCTCTTCCTGAGCCCCCTGAGGAATGATAAAAAAGTGAGCAACCATTTAAACACTCTGGAAGGCAACTCTAAAACGACTTCCTTAAGTCAACATTGTCTTGATGCATGGTCAATCATCCAGGTAAGGAAATGGGTGAGCGAGTTTGGATAAGTGACAAAATGTTTCTCCCACTGAAAATGCTACGTCCAGATGAACAGAATCAACTTTCTGGAATTAAGTCAGCAGCATAAATAACAGCAACCCTAAGCCTAAAAGCTAACGTGATGTTTTGGAGACAAGCAAAAGAAACATTTTTTGGAGATAAAACTAATACATTTTGATACCAGTGATTCTTTTTTTTTTGTACAAGACTTCAAAACTTGCAAGAAGAAAAAATAAGAAAAAAGAAAAATGACATTTTCTGATAGTATATGGGTAGAGTTAAGGGCAGTCACTGATAGTGACTTGGCAGAAGGTTCATGTGAACCAAAATGTCTTAAGACTAAACAACTAACACATTTTAGAATCATCTAAAAGGCTGTAATGACAAAAATATTTTCAGGCAATCCACTTTTTGTTTTTATCAACTAATAATTGGATAAAAATGTTGCTTATGTTTCTAATGAAACAAGTCCATGTGAAATCTCAGGGATTTCCACAGGACTTCATGCAGTCCTATTAAAAAGTACACTCCCTGATTCAGTAGCAGGTAGAACTACCTTTAGCAGCAATAACTCGAAGTAATTGTTTTCTCTATAGCTTAATCGGTCTCTCAAATTGTCCAGCCATACATCCATTTTCTTCTGCTACCCATGGGCAGCAATCTGAGCAAAGAAACCTAGACCCCCTCCTCTAGCTTATCCAGGGATACACTGAGGTGTTTCCAGGCAAGACGAGAGAGCTAACCTTGATTATTCACAGTCATTCTGCTGTAGATAATGATCCCAAGCTAGTGTGCTTGGGATCATTATCTGTTGTATGATCCCATTTGGACCAAGTTCAAAAAAAGCCCAAATCATCACCACTCTGCTTGACAGTCAGTGTTTGTACTGACATACTGTGTTATGGCCCAACCTCCACTTTGGTCATGTCTATCCAATGGACAATGTTCTAGAGGGCTTGTGGTTTGACACAGTTTAGCAAATATAAACTGTGCTACCATTTTTATTTTTCAAGGTTTTCCCCTCCTGTAAATTCTTCCAAACAAGCCACATTTTAAGTCTCCTAATTGTAGTACCTCCTTTAGCATGCTAACTAAGGCCTCTAGAGTCTGATTCTGGGGTCGATTTAATGGGACTGTGGCATTACCAAAACCTATAACTGATGGTTCAGACCTTGGTTAGGCTGATCCTGAGTCTATTGCGGTTAAAGTCTGTGTCATCCCAGCCTTCTCCAGTCTCTCCAGAATGCTGGACACCGGTTTCCCCAGGGGGTCGGCTTGGTGGAGGTGGAGGAGCATTTTCCTGATCACTGAGATGCTCGTCTTGAACATCGGTGTTCTCCCTCTGTAGGTCTCCAGGAACTGGAGTCACAATGGCTCTATGGACACAGAATATAGCAAATCTTTACATAGATGCTGTTATTTCATAAATACATTTGAATCTAATCATGCAATTTACAAAACTTTTTCGTTATGATATATTAACCAAATTCTTTCTAATACAGTCTGCATAGCTTTACAAATCAAAGAAAAATGGCAAGTGGCTGTTAGAGAAACTTCCCTTTTTGGCACTTCTATTTCAGACTTATTTTACAGGAGGTTGCAGCTTGTTCTTACCCCACCATGGCTGCAGTAGGTCGGGTGTTGTGCTGTGGTTGGGTGGAGGCACTGGTTGACAGCGTGACATCACTTCCTCCCTTTTCCCAATCAAAGGGTTCATTCTCTGTAATGATTCGCTCCTTCATACTGTTCTCAAACACTGACATCAGCAGCTGGAAAAAATACACAAATTTATTAATGTGAATCAAAGTCTCAATATTAGACTGCTCCTCTGAACTTTTATTATATCTACCTGGTAATCTGGTTTAGTGTAGTAGTCCAGGGCCAGGACATGGTCCAGAAAGATTTTAAACTCTGAAGGCATGTGTTTGAGCAGCAGCTGATGGTCATAACGCTCTTTAATTTGACCAACTTGTTCCTAAACAGAAAAAAAGACAACAATATATATATACATATATACATCCATCCATCTTCATCCGCTTTATCCGAGGCCGGGTCGCGGGGGCAGCAGCCTAAGCAGAGAGGCCCAGACCTCCCTCTCCTCAGGCACCTCCTCCAGCTTATCCAGGGAACACCAAGGCGTTCCCAGGCCAGCCGAGAGATATAATCTCTCCAGCGTGTTCTGGGTCTCCCCCGGGGCCTCCTCCCGGTGAGACATGCCCAGAACACCTTACCCAGGAGGCGCCCAGGAGGCATCCTTGTCAGATGCCCGAAACACCTCAGCTGGCTCCTTTTGATCGCAAGTTCGATTCCTGCCTGGGGCGTCTGTATCCAGTAAGGGTCCTAAGGCTAGACCCCCTATGCTAAGCGAGCCTACCGCAGACATGAGCGAGACAGATAAATATGAAGGCATGCCGGCTCGGACGTCGCCCGGATCAACAAGGTCCGCGTCAGGTGTTGAGGAACCAGGGCACCCTGACGACAAGTGGGCTACTGGAACAAGAAGGCATCGGTGGGCAAGAGACGAAAACAGGGCGTTGTTGGAATGCTACTACGCAAGTAACCCCGGCGGAAGGGGCTACATGAATAGGATGACGGACCTATGGATTCTTCGATACCCAACTACTACTTCCGGCGCCCCCCGTGTGCGGCAGCCTGTTACAGCAGCTCTGCTCATTCTGAGTTTCTTTCTTTCTTATCTTTTTTCTCGTTAATTTTTTATAACTAACGTATTAGTAATTAGACTCTGCAACCATGTTCTACCGCTTTGTGCTAGTCCTGGTCGTTTTTCTCAGTTTATTTCTACTTTTTTCACCCGTGTCTGGGGACCCAGAGCAGAGATCCTTTGTTTACAGTAAGGACCAGCTGTTAGCGCTGCGTCCTGCAGCGGTACTGCCGGCGGACAGACCCGATATTCCCAGCGAGCTGAGGAGGAAAAGACGGGGGTGTCGTGGTGGGAAGGAGCGCCGTCGCCCGAGAAGGAGACGTTATCGACCATCTCTTCCTTCTGTAATTATTGGAAACGTAAGATCTTTGCCCAATAAGATGGATGAACTCATGTCGCTAACCTGGTCACAGAGGGAGTACCGGCAATGTAGCATCATGATGCTAACGGAGTCGTGGCTAACATCGCTAACTCCGGACACAAGCGTGACACTACCGGGATTCCAGCTGCTGCGAGCGGACAGGACCAGAGACAGCGGTAAGAGGAAAGGAGGGGGACTGGCAGTTTTTGTGAACGACAGATGGTGTAACCCTGGGCACATCACTGTAAAAGAGCAACTCTGCAGCAGAGACATTGAGCTGTTAGCCGTTAGCATGCGTCCGTACTACCTGCCCCGGGAGTTCTCGCATGTTATCGCGATAACAGCGTATGTCCCCCCCTCGGCCAACGCGGATGCAGCCTGTGACTCTCTCCACTCTGTGGTCAGCAGACTGCAAACACAATCACCGAGAGCCCTTCTCATAATATCAGGGGACTTCAATCATGCCTCACTGGACTCCACACTGCCCACCTTCACCCAGTATGTGACCTGCCCAACCAGAGTCAATAAAACACTGGACTTACTGTATGCCAATGCAGAAGAGGCATACAGTTCATCACCTCTCCCTCCCCTGGGCAGATCTGATCACAACCTGGTGCACCTTGTCCCTGTGTATGAGCCCTTAGTGCGCAGGGAGCCACCAGCCACCCGCACAGTACAGAGATGGTCAGAGGAGAGCGAGGAGGCTCTTAAGGATTGTTTTGAGTCGACTGTGTGGGAGGTGATTTGTGATGACCATGGAGAGGACATCGACAGCCTTACTACATGCATTACTGACTATATAAACTTCTGTGTGGATAACACTGTACCTACCAGGACTGTACGGTGTTTCTCCAACAACAAACCTTGGATTACCCCAGAAATTAAAACCGTCCTCAAGCAGAAGAGGAGGGCCTTCAAATCCAGAGACAAAGAGGAGTTGAAAAGGGTGCAGAGAGAGCTGAGGGGACTGATAAGGAATGGGAAGGAGAGCTACAGGCAGAAGATGGAGAACCAGCTTCAACAAAACAACGTTGGTGAAGTCTGGAGAGGCCTCAGAACCATCTCGGGCCACAAACAGCAGAACTCTCTGCCTGGGAGGGATGTGAGATGGGCAAATGAACTGAATCATTTCTTCAACAGATTTGATTCAGCCATGAGGCAGTCTGCAACATCGGCTGCAGACTCACCCACCCCCACTGCTGCTGTTCCACCTCAGACACTTTACACCTCCTCTATTCACCCTGCTCACTCCCCCCCACCCCCAACTGCAGAATCCAATACACACTCAACACAAGGCTCCAGCCTGTCTCTCTCAACCACCCAGGTTAGGAGGGAACTGAGGAGGATTAATGGCAAGAAGGCAGCGGGTCCAGATGGCATCAGCTCGAGGGTCGTCAGGTCCTGCGCAGACCAACTGTGTGGGGTGATGGAGCACCTCTTCAACCTGAGCCTGAGGTTGGGAAGAGTCCCACAGCTCTGGAAAACCTCCTGTGTTGTACCAGTGCCAAAGACTTCACGCCCCAAGGACCTCAACAGCTACAGGCCGGTGGCTCTGACATCCCACCTGATGAAGACCCTGGAGCGGTTGGTCCTGGCTCAGCTTCGGCGCCTAATAAGCTCATCACTGGACCCACTTCAGTTTGCCTACCAGCCTGGCATTGGAGCGGATGATGCCGTCATTCACCTCCTACATCGTTCCCTCGCTCACCTGGAGACCGCTGGGAGCACTGTGAGAATCATGTTCTTTGATTTCTCCAGTGCCTTCAACACCATTCTTCCCTCGGTTCTAAAGGACAAGCTGGTGAACTCTGGAGTGGACCATCACCTCACTACCTGGATCCTGGACTACCTCACCGACCGACCACAGTATGTGAGGACTCAGGGCTGTGTGTCGGACAGGGTCGTCTGCAGTACGGGGGCCCCACAGGGAACGGTTCTGGCTCCGTTCCTCTTCACCATCTACACTGCAGACTTCTCCCACAATTCCACCCAGTGCTTCCTGCAGAAGTTCTCTGATGACTCTGCAATAGTCGGCCTCATCACTGATGGGGACGACAAGGAGTACAGAGGTCTGACCCAAGACTTTGTGGACTGGTGCCAGCTGAACTACCTCCAGATCAACGCCAGTAAAACCAAGGAACTGGTGGTAGACTTCCGCAGGCACAAGCATTCTCCACTGCAACCACTGAACATCCAAGGTATGGACATTGAGGCTGTGGACAGCTACAGGTACCTTGGTGTTCATCTGAACAATAGACTGGACTGGACTCATAACTCAGACGCCCTCTACAGGAAAGGGCAGAGCAGGCTGTACCTGCTGCGGAGACTCAGGTCGTTTGGAGTGGAGGGCCCACTCCTGAAGACCTTCTATGACTCTGTTGTGGCTTCTGCTATCTTTTATGGCGTGGTCTGCTGGGGCGGCAGCATCTCTGCTGGGGACAGGAAGAGACTGAACAGGGTGATCCGAAGGGCCAGCTCTGTTCTAGGATGCCCTCTGGACCCAGTGGAGGTGGTGAGTGACAGGAGAACGGCGGCTAAGCTGTCATCCCTGATGGACAACATCTCCCACCCCATGCAGCAGACTGTGACAGCACTGAGCAGCTCCTTCAGTGGGAGACTGCGGCACCCACGGTGTGGGACGGAGAGATTTCGCAGGTCTTTCCTCCCCACTGCTGTCAGACTCCATAATAAAGACTTTAACTGATAAAGCACACACATCCATACGTGTGCAATAACACTAATGTGCAATAATCTTTTCTGGCATCGTTGTATTTTTACTCAGTTGTATATAGTATTTGTATTTGTATTCTATTTTTATCTTATTGTATATTTACTTTATTTTATTCTACTGTATATAGTATTTTATTCTATTCTGTACAGTTGTGTACTGTATTTATTCTTATTGTATTCAAATTTTTGCCTCATAACTTTTGCACTGTCCACTTCCTGCTGTGACAAAACAAATTTCCCACGTGTGGGACTAATAAAGGTTATCTTATCTTATCTTATCTTAACATCCACAATGACGGCGAAACAACTAGTAGCTCAGTGTTCCAACATTCGAAAGAAGGGACTGCTCTCACAGCTAGAGATTGACGAGGTACAACACAAATGCTACGGCAAGGTCAGGGGGGAGATATCATCACCCCCACCCGAGATTGGGTACATAGCCCCAAGTGCGATAGGAGAAGGATCGTTGAGTGCGAGAGGAACTGACCTGAAAAATAGGATAATGGCCAAGCTTGAAACCTGGATCCCCCGTAGCCGGTTACCAAGATTACGTGAAGTACCCTCAGAAGGTCTGCTAGATGATGTTAATGCAGCACTACGGACAATACCTACAACCACGATTACCGACACTAACAAGCTGATCTACAATACGGCAGCAGTGATCAGTGAGATGCTTGGCTACAAGTTGAACAGCCACAAGGGGCAGTACCCTCCATGGAGAAGGAGGCTAGAGGGCAAGATCAAAGTAGCACGGAAGGAGGTTAGCCAACTAACGGAGTTGCAGAAAGGTGCGACAAAGAAGGTGCATAAGAAATACAGCAAGCTGTCCATACCTGAGGCCTTGGAAACTGCCAAGCAAAGACTCACAGCCTTGGCCAGCCGCTTGAGGAGGTACACCAGAGAGATAGAAGGCAGGAGAATAAACCAGCTGTTCTCCAGCAAAGGTGTACTCTCAGGGGCAAGGGAACAATAATAATAAGAGAACAGCACCACCAAGGCTGGGGACGGAGCAATACTGGAAGAGCATATGGGAGAAGGACGCAACCCATAACGGCAATGCTCAGTGGCTAGTGGATCTGAGGGCAGACCACAGCGACCTCCCTGAACAGGGTCCAGTAACCATCACAGTGGCAGATATCCAAGAAACGGTCTCCAGTATGAAGAGTTGGACAGCACCAGGGCCCGACATGGTTCACGCCTACTGGCTAAAGAAGCTGACTGCACTCCACGAGCGTCTGGCAGCACAAGTGAACCAGCTGCTAGTTAACGAGAGACACCCGGAATGGCTAACCAAAGGTCGGACAGTCCTGATCCCCAAGGACCCCAAGAAGGGACCGGTCCCCTCCAACTACCGACCAATAACCTGCCTCAGTACTACATGGAAGCTCCTGTCAGGCATCATATCGGCTAAGATGAACAGGCACATGGGTCAATACATGAGTGGGACACAGAAAGGAATTGGCAAGAATACCAGAGGTGCAAAACACCAGCTACTGGTAGACAGAACAGTCAGCCGAGACTGCAAGACCAGACTGACCAACCTGTGCACTGCCTGGATTGATTACAAGAAGGCCTATGACTCAATGCCCCACAGCTGGATACTGGAATGCCTAGAATTGTACAAGATCAATGGGACCCTAAGAGCCTTCATCAGGAACTCAATGGGGATGTGGCGTACAACACTGGAGGCCAACTCCACTCCAAGCCCATAGCACAAGTCACCATCAAGTGCGGGATCTACCAAGGAGATGCTCTGTCCCCACTGCTGTTCTGCATAGGCCTGAACCCCCTCAGTGAGATCATTAACAAGACTGGCTACGGATACCGACTACGGAATGGAGCAGTTGTCAGCCACCTCCTGTACATGGATGACATCAAGCTGTATGCCAAGAGTGAACGAGACATCGATTCACTGATCCACACTACCAGGCTATACAGCAATGACATTGGAATGTCGTTCGGACTGGAGAAGTGTAGTCGGATGGTAACAAAGAGAGGGAAGGTAGTCAGAACTGAGGGGATTGAACTACCAGAAGGCAACATTGCAGACATAGAGGACAGTTACAAGTACCTGGGGATCCCGCAGGCAAATGGGAACCATGAAGAGGCCGCTAGAAAGGCTGCAACCACCAAGTACCTGCAGAGGGTCAGGCAAGTCCTGAGAAGTCAGCTGAATGGTAAGAACAAGATCCGGGCCATCAACACGTACGCCCTGCCCGTGATCAGGTACCCTGCTGGGGTAATAGGCTGGCCAAAGGAGGAGATAGAAGCCACTGACATAAAGACAAGAAAGCTCCTTACCATGCATGGAGGGTTTCACCCCAAGTCCAGCACCCTGAGGCTGTACGCTAAGCGGAAGGAAGGGGGCCGGGGACTGGTGAGTGTCAGCACCACAGTCCAGGATGAGACAACGAACATCCAAGAATACATTGGGAAGATGGCCCCAACTGACCGAGTGCTCAGTGAATACCTCAGGCAGCAGAAACCCAAGAAAGAGGAGGGAGACGAGGAACCATCATGGAAGGACAGGCCCCTGCACGGTATGTACCACCGGCAGATAGAGGGGGTGGCTGATATCCAGAAATCCTACCAGTGGCTGGACAAAGCTGGACTGAAAGACAGCACAGAGGCACTAATCATGGCAGCACAAGAACAAGCTCTGAGTACAAGATCCATAGAGGCTGGGGTCTATCACACCAGGCAAGACCCCAGGTGCAGGCTGTGTAAAGATGCCCCAGAGACAATCCAGCACATAACAGCAGGGTGCAAGATGCTAGCAGGCAAGGCATACATGGAACGCCACAACCAAGTGGCCGGCATAGTGTACAGGAACATCTGTGCCGAGTATAACCTGGAAGTCCCGAGGTCAAAATGGGAGATGCCCCCAAGGGTGGTGGAGAATGACCGAGCTAAGATCCTGTGGGACTTCCAGATACAGACGGACAAAATGGTGGTGGCTAACCAACCGGACATAGTGGTGGTAGACAAACAGAAGAAGACGGCCGTAGTGATCGATGTAGCGGTTCCGAATGACAGCAATATCAGGAAGAAGGAACACGAGAAGCTGGAGAAATACCAAGGGCTTAGAGAAGAGCTCGAGAGGATGTGGAGGGTGAAGGTAACGGTGGTCCCCGTGGTAATCGGAGCACTAGGTGCGGTGACTCCCAAGCTAGGCGAGTGGCTCCAGCAGATCCCGGGAATAACATCGGAGATCTCTGTCCAGAAGAGCGCAGTCCTGGGAACAGCTAAGATACTGCGCAGGACCCTCAAGCTCCCAGGCCTCTGGTAGAGGACCCGAGCTTGAAGGATAAACCGCCCGCAGGGGCGTGCTGGGTGTTGTTGTTTTATATATATATATACATTGATCAAAACAGATCAAATTCTGACTGCTTTTTGGATAATGTAAGGTCACAGACAGACTTTTTTAAAACATAGATGTATTTAAAGAAGCAGGACAAAACGTTAAATATGTTTAACACCTTGTATGATTCATGGAGGCACTACCAAAACAAGTAATAGTAACTAAGGTGGATATAAAGGCTATCTCATCTCATAAAAACTAGAAACAAGAAACCTTCTGACCTTATCCTTGATCTTTCTCCAAGGCAGCTGCCCAACAGCAAACTCCACCAACATGTAAAACAATGACCAAAGGTCATCATGGCGACCCATTTCCTGGAGGAGCACAACAGGAAGACATTGTTAGCATAACATTCTAAACAGAATGTTCACATTCTGACTTGTGTCATTAAAATCGCTAATTAAGACGGTGTTGTGGGGTGACAGGTAATCTAATGGAATATTTATTGCATTAAGGTTAGGTGTTTCAGTATCAAATCAGACTAGCTTGAGTTGCATTTATCTTTCACAAGTATGAAGCAACTTTTGTAAACAAATCTGCACATTGGCTGTGTGTTCAGGAGCATAATCATTAAAACTGCAAAAAGGCAAAATTCCTACAAAAATATAAATATAGAACAACGATGGCAATTTGATCTGTATATTTGTTATATTTGTTTATCAATAAAAAGGAGCAGAATGATCCGTCTCTTGCACTTGAACTGAGAGCTCTGGGCTAGGGAGTACCAAGGTCCTCTACCACAGTGTGTTCTTCAGTAGATGGTAGAGTGGTAACTTCTACCTCACAAATCCACGTTGCTTCTCCCAGCCTCTTGCACCATTTCTAGGTACAAGAGGCTCACCACCAACTCTGCAGCCAACTCAGAGGTTATACTTTAAAGACAAACAAACAGTACTGACCTTGTTTTTGTGAGCATTGACTGAAGCGTAGCGGACGGTCCCTCTAAAACCTGCCACAGTTCTTGGCTAAAAAGAGGATGCAAAAAAGTCAGCAGTTGCAACAACATGCATCCAGTTCACATCCAGTTACACTAATATGAAAAAGATTGGGAATCTCTCTTTTTTTTTTTTGAATTTGTGTTTATCATTGGGTGATTGGCTTCCTTTTAATATATGTCATTCCTTATGGAAAAAGTAGTGATTCAGCAATAACATAAAGTTTATTGGATTAACATACAATATGCATCATAACAAAATTAGACAGGTGCATAAATTTGGGCACCCCAATAGACATATATCATTACTTAGTTGAGCCTCCTTTTGCAAATCAAACAGCCTCTAGATGCCTCCTATAGCCTTTGATGAGTGTCTGGATTCTGGATGGAGGTATGTTTGACCATTTTTCTATACTAAATCTCTCCGTTAAATTGCCAAGCATGGACAGTCTGCTTCAAATCATCCCATAGATTTTTAATGATATTCAGGTCAGGGGACTGTGACCACCATTCAAGAACATTCTACTTCTGAACACCTTTCTACAGTTTGAACTGTGCTTCGGGTCATTGTCTTGTTGGAATATTCAACCCCAACTTCAACTTTGTGACTGCTGCTTGAACATTATCCTGAAGAACTGGGTTGAATTCATCCCACTCTCAGCTTTAACAAAGGCCTGAATTCATCACACAGGCTCACAGCATGATGGTACCTCTACCAAATTTGACAGTGGGTAGCAGGTGTTTTTCTTAGAAAGGGGTGCTCTTCTTCTGCCATGCAAAGCCTTTCGTCTCCTCAGTCCAAAGCACAATGAATCGGGTTTGAGCTTTTACATACAACAACGGACTCTGATGCGTGAGCGCAGAGAGGGCTCCTTACTCATCAATCTGCCATACAGATGTTCTTTGAGCAAATTGTGCTGCAGATGCACCATCTGTAGAAAGATCTTCTTCCAGGTCTTTTGGGGTGATCATTCTCACAATCCTCTGCCTATGCCGTTCCTGTGTTTTTCATGGCCTGCCAGAACTGGGTTTAGTTGAAATTGACAGTTTAAACCTCCGAGATAGCTTTTTGTAGCTATCCTCTGAACCATGATACTGAGCAATGTTTTCTTCTTTTGAGAGTTGCTTTGAGGATCCCAGGCTGTCACTTTTCAAAGGAAAGTCAAAGAGAAGCACAACTTGCAATGGGCCACCATAAATACCTTTTGTCATGATTGGACACAACTGTCTATGAAGTTTAAGGCCTAACGATCTAATCCAACCAATTTGGGTTGCAAGTAATCAAGCAGTTATTGAGCTTGATTAATAACTGCTTGCATGCATTCAAATCATCAAAATTACAAGGGTACACAAGGGTAAGTTTTGCAGATTTTCACATTTGATTTATTTTCAACATACCACTGTTATCTTTTTTGTTGAAAGGAGAGTGAATTAGTATGCAGGGTGAGAGGGATTCCCAAACTTTACCTGCTACAAACACTATTAACACCTTGACTGTATATTTTTAATTATTATTCATTAATTGTTTTATGAGGAAAACATTCTTCTTGTGATGAGAAAAGTTTCCTTGAGCTGTTGATTTTACTGGAAGTTGAACCTACTTATCTTCTCAGTTGGGTATGCTCTCTACTTCAATTTAACTCGGCACACATAACAGTAAATAATGCCAACATGGACTGGCTTGTTTTGACTATAAGACTAATCAAATATCATTTGTAGCTTGCTGCGGCTGAATCCAAACATAAAAAATGTTTTTAACACTGGACTTTGAAGTGCTGTATTTCAGCAGAGGGTGTGTGCATGCAAAAAAACAAATTCAGAAAGTGCTTTTACTGAACTACTGTGTAGACGTAAAGGCTAAATGGACAAAATAATAAATACGTACAAATAAGAGCATGTAAATAGTGTAAACAGACAATCAGTAATATCAGTTAAGAAGCCACTAGCCTAGCCATTTTACTGTGATTCAGCCTCTACAAACTATTTGTGTGTTATGTTTATATTGTTGTTGTTGTTATTGTTGTTGGTACATGTGGATTTCTGTTTACTTGAGGCACGTGCTGCTCTTTCTGGCAAACTGAAATCTAGTGCCCAGCTGACTCACAGCAACATTGTGCTGGTCAGGCTTTAGCATACCCTATGTGTTGGCATGAAAATAAACTGTAAGTATTGTGACAAAATAAATCATTAAAAACATGTAACTTGTAAACAAAACGATCAAGTGGATATATAGCATCAAACATTCAACCCAGTGTCAACATAACTCTGTAGTACAGGAGCTTTAGAAAGAAACAGATGCAATCCTGTTTAACATCAATGTGATCTTTATACACGTGTTTCTGACATCAAAAGAAAAATAAGCAAAATAAGACACAAAGACACCAGCAGACGAACACACTGCATCAGAGTGATCTGCACACGCAAGTATCAATTTACAGAATTCCACTTTAATATTATTCAAATTTGTTTTTTGGGCTGTTTTTTATGACCTATTCTTAATAGTAGTGTTAAAATCTGATTATGCATTTGGATATTATATGTAGATTGCGTAATGCCTTTATCTATGTATATATGCTTATATAAATAACTATATGAGATAAAAATACATTTTTAAAAAGACACAATTAACTTTTAATCATTTTTATGACTCAACTTTGAGTCTTTAGATTTACATCAATTAATGAATTGCTTTATGTACTTTTCTATCTATACATTTATTGGACAGTTAGTCTAAAGGCAATTGCACACTGAATTTGTTGTGTAAAACAACATGAAATTCCAAATTTTACGGATCTTCCCATGTAACCCATATACACACCAAACGTGCATATATGCGTGCGTAAAATTCGTCCTCAAAAACAGACAGAAAAAAATGAAGTTTAAATGAAGGGATAACGAACTGGTCCTGATGTTCCTAAACGAGAAAAGGAACAAACTGATATTCTGGGTTCATCCAGTTCCCAAAAGAGGGCGGCTGCTAAAGAATATTATGGTTTGATCCCAGAATTGGAGCTGCATTCGTACATATTTCAGGATGTCAGTGAGGCAGTTTGAAGTCTTTTTAGCAGATTTGGGAACACAATTGTATCATTTTACTATTACCATATCCTTGTATACTCAGTAAAGGTGCAAGATTTGTGCTATTAGTGCACTTGTTGCCAAATACAGTGATCTTAGTCAGATCTATTCATTGGTATCCCAAAAAATTGGAAAAATCGATTTGGTTCGAAAAATAAATGCCACAAATTTGTGTTGGTGGTGTTAATGAGTAAGAATACTTGACTTGGTGAGCCTGAAAAATATTCTTGACACATTCAATTTTTGAGATTTCAGACATACGCTGTGAAAGGGCCTTTAGTCTCACCATAAAAAAGTACTTGCTTCTGCCACACAGAAGCAAGACACCTACTAGCCGATAACTTAATACAGTGACATGAAAAAGCAATTAATTAGAAGGATAACAGAAATAAATGCAAAATGCAGTTTCTAAATTAAGGTGTTTATTGTTAAGAGTCAAAAAAATCCAAACCTACACTACAGGACGAAAGTTTAAGAACACACAAGTTTTTCCAATTTTTTATTGAAAACTATGCAGTGTTTTGGCCCGTTGCACTCTGAAATGAAAGCATAGTACAAATAAGCAATTGGAGTTAAAAAAGAAATCATGGAATCAATTTATAGACCAAAATATATTCTAAACTTTGACTCATCAAAGCAGCCACCTTTGGCAGCTATAACAGCTGAACACACCCGTGGCATTCTTTCTACAATAGAAATCAAATATTCTTCAGAAAGAAAGTTGTTCCCATATCTGTTGCAGAAGTTCCCATAAATGTGGACCTTGTCTGTTGCTTTGCTTTCACTCTTCCGTCCAGTTCATCCCAAACCAGCTCGATGGGGTTCAAGTCTGGAGACTGTGCTGCCACTTCATGTTTTCAAGCTCACCATCATGTTATTTCTTCCTGAGGTAGTTCTGGTATAGCTTGGACTTATGTTTTGGGTCATTATCTTGCTGTAGGATGAACCCCTGACCAATTAGGTGCATACCAGAGGGTACTGCATGGCGCTGCAGAATGCTGTGGTAGCTGTTTTGGTTCAGGGTGCCTTTCACTTTGTACAAGTCACTGACCCTGGATCCAGCAAAACAGCCCCAGATCATCACACTTCCTCCTTCCTTCATTTGGCAGTTGATGCCACACACTGTGGAACCATCCTCACGCTTACTCGACGGTGTACAAAGATCCTGAATGATGAATCAAAGATTTCAGATTTTGATTCATCCCTCCATAATACTTTCTTCCAGTCTTCAGTAGTCCAATGGCGGTGTCCAGGCATGTCCCTTTGTTTTATTCTCACGTCTTAGCAATGGCTCTCTTGCTGCAACTCATCCTGTCAAACCTGCAGCTTGAAGTCTTATTTTCACAGTTGAAACTGAGACTTGCTTATACGACCACTATTAAGCTGTGCTCAAAGCTGTTGTCCTGCGAGCCACCTATCAAGCAAGCTGTCCTCTGAATCAGTTGTGTCTTTGGGTCTGTCAGACCTCTTGCTGTCAGTTTGTTTCTGAGTGCCTTTGGATGATGAAGGAAACTGTACTCACTGACACCTTGACTTTATTTGCAATTTCTCTGTAGAAAAGACATACTCTTTTAAGTGCTATGATGGTCTGTCTCTCTTCCATTGTTAATTTTCTTTTTCTTGCCATCTTTGTGGCAACACACTACTTTTTGCCGTACAATATCGTTCAACTAAAGCTCACAAGGGTATGGTACCACAGTGTGTTCCACCACTGCTTTTATACAGACAGAGGGGGTTGTAAGTAATCTAGAAAAATTACAACACCTATAGGAATTAGTAGCACCAGCTTTTAAGGCTTGATCAACCTCCATTGCTGCGGAACAGCTTTAAATTGTTAACCCATTTTGTGTTCCCTGAAAAGGGCCTTTTTGTATAATTCTGAAATGTCAGAATAAAAATCTATATCACATCTTTGGAAAGCTAAGTTGAGTTGTTCTAGACATACTGAGCCCTGATTACTGCCACACCTGTTCTCAATCAAGAAATCAATTTAAAAAGGACCTGCCTGACAAAGTGGAGTAGACCAAAAGCTCCCCAAAAGCCAGACATCATGCCACAATCCAAAAAAAATTCAGGAACAAATGAGAAACAAAGTAACCGAGAGCTCTCAGCCCAGAAAAGGTTTTAAAGCCATTTCTAAAGCTGTGGGACTCCAACCAAACACAGTCAGGGCCATTATCCACAAATGGCAAAAACACGGACCAGTGGTGAACCTTCCCAGGAGTATACAGCCAACCAAAATTACCCCAGAAGCGCAGTGACAATTCATCCAAGAGGTCACAAAAGATCCCAGAACAACATCCAAAGAACTAAAGGCCTCGCTTGCCTCAGTTAAGGTCAGCGTCCATGACTCCACCATAAGAAAGACACTGGGCAGAAATGGCCTTTGTGGCCATTTGAGTTCCAAGACGAAAACCACTGCTAAGCAAAAGGAACACAAAGGCTTGTCTCAGTTTTGCCAGAAAACATGTTGATGATCCCTAAGACTTTTGGGAATATACTCTGTGGACTGATATGACAAATATCTGGCATAAAAGTAATGCAGCATTTCAGAAAAGGAACATCATACCGATAGTAAAATATGGTGGTGATGGTCTGAGGATGTTTTGCTTCCTCAGGATCTGGAAGACTTGCTGTGCTAAATGGAAACATTAATTCTGCTGTCTACTAAAATATCCTGAAGGGCAATGTCTGGTCATCTGTTTGTAACCTCAAGGTGAAGCGCACTTGGGTTCTGCAGCGGGACAATGATCCAAAGCAAACCAGCCAAAACACAAAAGCTTAAGAAAAACAAAATGAAGACTTTGGAATGGCCTAGTCATGACCTCCAGGTAAGATGCTGTGGCATGACCTTAAAAAGGTGGTTCATAGTCGAAAACCCTCCAGTGTGGCTGGAATACAACAGTTGTGCAAAGATGAGTGGGACAGAATTCCTCCACAGTGCTGTAAAAAACTTGATGCCAGTTATCACAATTGCTCGTTGCAGTTGTTGCTGCTAAGAGCAGCCCAACCAAGTTTTCAAGCAGGGCCATTTAGGTTTAGATTTTTTTCCCCTAATAATAAACGCCTTCATTTAGATACTGCATTTTATGTTTACTGATGTTATCGTTGTCTTATTTTTTTTTTTTGTTGATGATCTGAAACATTTAAGTGTGACAAAAAGAAGAAAACAGGAAAGGGGCAAACACCTTTTTCACACCACTGTACTTGATAGGTGGATAAAAGTCCATTTAACATTTAAAAATTCAAGACAGTGTCCATTTTCAAGTTACTTGTTAACAAAAACATAAAGTGAACTACACTCTTTTTTTATGAATGTCTAAGTTTTAAATTATACACATTTAAATAAGTAGAAGTCAACTGTAGAAGTCTGAAACTACCCTGACATTTTTGTTAGCAATTTGCAGAAAGGGACATAGGATTTAGTAGTTCACATTGTACTATGTGTTGTATTATCAGTTGTTTCAGTCACAACTCCTGGATGGGCCCATTATACTCTTCACTGACTCAATTGTCATCTATGGCATTCACAAATTTTCTTGGTTTTTTATTTCTCATGGTCTAGAACAGGTTGTTTTCTACTCAGAAGATGGAACTCCTGCTGTCTATATGTCAAAGTGTCCTTGGGGAAGATATTGAACCCTCAGATATCACTGACGAGCCCATCAAAGTTTGCATGTACGTGCAAAAATTTGTTATCTACATAAAATCTACATGATATTTTCTCTTTTAATAATGTCCTACCTTACATGGGAGGGAAACTCATGGATAAATACAAGTAGAAATACACAAATTAAAATACCCATAAAAACAGAAATTTCATGATGGCTTCATGACCTACATAAATTTGAAAAAACAATTTATATTGTGTCCTTTTTTAGTTTATAGAACTGACTTACCGTATACTTAGGTTTTTGTCCACCATCTAGGGTTTTTTTTCCCGGACAAAAATCAAATCTGAATTTCACTTTCAAGTACAAGTTGTATAATTTAGTGCCTAAATTCTCTGTGCTGCCAGACCATTTTCTGATAGGGCTTCTAGCACATTCACAGTTCATTACAGTTATTGTAACGATCATGATTATTTTTATATGTGGATTTTAGAAAACTCTTAGTAGACATTATGTCATGTTTGCTCCTTTTCTTTTTTAATTCAGCTTTCACTTTGGTGCGTAGCTTTCGATGTGGCTGTGACCCGTCTGTCACTATAGAAACCACTCACATCCCTGGGTAACCATGGAGATGATGGAGAAACAGGAGGCATGCACGTCAAAATCATAAATCCAAAGGAACTGTAAGAAAGACAAACACAACACTGAAACATAAAAAAGGTGAACATAAATCACATTGAACTGATAAGAAGAAAACAAGAAAAAAATCAGAACATAAATCTTTGATAAAAAAAACTGATGGCAGGTGATCAGTAGAGAGTGAACATCATACAAAATTTCACAGTAAAGAGTGACCTGATCCACAAGCAGCTGGACAGGTTGCCTCACTGGACAATCGGTTCATTCTACAGAGTACTTCACTCAACATACTTTAGTTTCCAAATACCACAAGTGAAAAATTTTGTCACTACGTAGCAACCTCAACAGTCAAGATGAAAAAATAAAGCTTGTGCTGATACGTGCAAATTGTAAGAACAGATTCAGGCTGCTGTTTGTATCTGCTGAGCATGTGTTTCATCAGGATATGTTCACTTTCAGATCAAGTGTCAAATTTTTGAAAATTAATGTATGGTAGGTCTGGCTAAAAAAGATGTGATGACAACTTTCTGTTAACAGTCCCAAAATGAGTGTTGGACACACAAGAGCTGTTGCAAACAATAATGACACTTTTGAGAAATTACTGAGTGTACTTCATACACTGCATTTGTAAGTAGGTGAAGTCTCAGCTAAGTGTTTTTTGTTGTTGCCTTCTGGGTGTTATGAAACCAGATAGGAGGGGTAGCTCTGACTTAGAAACCAAGAGATACTACAAGCATATGGTAGCAATTTAACAGGTACACCAACCCCCAAATCTGGAAATTATAGGGTACCATGATTTACAAAATTACCATCATGTTGTAGTCAATGAGACTCAGGGTTAGGACATTGCAAGTTCTGGTGCCGGCAGGAAATGAAAAGACAAAACACTGAGAACGTTGCTGTTGCTAAAACACAGATGTTTCTGCTTGAATGAAAGCTTGAAGGAGTTCTTCTTTGATCAGTGCCCAATAAATGTAAGAGACAATGGGTTGGTTAAAGAGAGGGGGGTAATGGGGAAAGAAGGAAGCAAGGCAGGAAGATACAGTGGGGGAGGGGTGAATCAAGTGAGAAAGAGCGAGCTCAGATCACTGCACTGAAGCTGACTCAGCTGTAGAATGAGAGAGAGAGACTGGGAGACAAAAGATGATGGGTGGAGAGACTGGAAGTGACAGAGAGAAAGTGCGTGGGGGGGCTAACGTTTCTCACCCAGTGACGCATTTTACAGCATCAAATATTCATTGACTGCTGCAACAGAAGGAACACAACACTGCAGGAGAAGAACAGGGGAGCTGGTTAAAAGATGAATAGGTGAGGAGAGGTAAGGAACAAGGGGGCATAAAAGGATGAGGAGAGGAGGAAAAGAGAAAAAAATGAAAGTAAGGAGATAAAGTGACGAGGAGCAAGCTGACAGCAAATGGAAGCACTATACATACTCGCTGATCTAAAAATAGCTGTGTTGAGTGTGGTAGAGAGACAAAAAAGCAAGAGAGAGCCTAACAGCAGCAGCTGTGTCTGATCACACTGAAACTACAAATACCAAGAGACCTGATCGATACAAAAGCTGTTTAGAAGCCCAACAACCACTTCTGTCAGTTTACAGCAAACTATCACATGAATCCCTGAGATTTGTTATTGAGTACTGCGAATCATTGATCCGATATTGTAAAGACTCACAGGAAATGAGAGAGAATGTACTGCAGTGCAGCAAACACACCCATCTGTCTGCCTGAGTCTGTGCACCTGTGTAGTTTTTTATTATTTACTTTGGTATTTTTTGCAGCTTTAAAGGAAACTATCTCATATTGGTTACTGCTATAGTTTAGGACACTGATATAGCATAGTCTCTGTTATAGTGCGTACACTGTTCACTATTATAGTCTGTTCATAGCACTATGCTCCCACTACTGTACATATATTTACCACACATTGATACATCTGTATATCTGTCCGTCTGTATGCTATACAGATCATCTGTACATATCTGTACATATATATACATAACTACATCTGTACATTTGCTCTCTGTATAGCAATATAAGCATCTGTGTACTTGACTTATTTGTACATAATCTGTTCATAACTATTCCCACCTTTTATACTACCCTTATCGGCATATAATCTGCTCCTATTGCACTCACTGCTCTTGCACTTGTGATTAGATGCATACTGTATTTTGTTACCCTGTATTTATACCTGTGTAATGACAATAAAGTTGAATCCTAACACAGAAAGAAATGACATATGTGTTGTGTATAGGACCATAATAAGAAATTAAATAACAAAGTTGTAAGAAAACGCTAAAAAAAATGATGCTTGAGAAATTTTTTTACTATGTTGTCCGTTTAGGTTTAGGCTTGGAGTATACGCAGAGTCAAAATAAGCATATATGTCCTACCTCTGATTATTTTTTTTCCCTAACATCCAATACGCATGAATAATTCTCCATACGTTCTTCAAACCTCTAGTGACTTTATTATAATAATTGCTGTTCTTTGAAAAAACACTAGCAAAAACTAGCAAATGAACCTTGAGTTACAAATATTCTCTCCAACAATATCTCCACTGTAATAGATGAGCTTCAGTGCTGTGCTTCAGCTTTTGGTAAGGTTCGCTTTCACAGACTAAGTGTCTTACCGGGCGGACCTCTCCTGTGGTATTGGTGTACTGCCTTGCCAGACCAAAGTCCAGCATGTAGCATTTCCTGTAGGTGGAGGGGAGCCGTCCCATTGCAAAGTTTGACTGCAGAAATAAAACACAGTGCATCACTCAACTAGTTTAATCTAAAAGCATCTGCACACAAGAAACGTGAAGGGTATATGGGTCCTCTAACTTTGGTTCTACCTCTGCTCATTTACATAAAAATCTATTCATCCGACATCCTATTAACACCCCTTCTGTTCTGGTTTTATTGGCTTGCTTTGATATTTAGATTACCTAAAGATCTAAAGTATCAAAGTTCACCTGAAACCAGATAGACGTTTTAAATTGAGAAACTTTCAGCTACTTATATTAAATTGTTACCAAATTGCAGACATTTGGACTGTTCTACTGGTATTACAGAAACTAGTCAATAATGCTCAACCAGCTCATGGACTCGCCTATATTTGGCCTGCAGAAAACTATAGCTTAGGGGAAAAGCATTCATTACCATTTTGACACATCCGGGCAAGAAAAATCAAAAGTTAATATCAGTAAATAATCTCTACCTAAAATCACTTTTAACTCAGGAACTCAGTCTACAGGAGAAGCACAAGGTTGCAGAATTTTTCAAGAAACCTGTACCGGTTTGATGTCGCGGTGCAGAAAGCCCACTGAGTGGATGGCTTCAATGGATTCCAGGATCTGCTTCCCAAGTCTCAGAGTGGTACTCATGGTAAAGGTTCCTCTGGGTTGACTCCTTCGCAGGTCAGCCAGGTTACGACCCTGGGTGAGAGACAGTGACAAGACAGCGGGACTTAATTTCTGCTTGCTTTTAGTCAGGCTGAAATGTGTAAAGATCAGGTTTCAAAAAAGTAATCTAATAATAACGTGGAAAATGCAAAACTGGATATGACTCATAGGAGACACAGTGGCAACAGTAATGAGAAATACACCAGGTTCAAATAAATTGGGACTGTTCTGTGCTGTTATCAGCAAAGGCAACATTAAAAGGTTGTCACCAGTAAATTCATCTGTTTGCATTCTGGCTATGACTTTATTAAAGGTCAATTACACTTATCCTCATTATTTTATGTATTTTTTCTGGTTACATTGCAGGAAGTCATAATACCAAATGCTGAATCCTTGAAGCAGGGGTTATATTAATGTAATTGCACTCCAGCAGGTTCTCTCACCCCAACCGGTCGCAACAAATGGCCGCCCCTCCCTGAGCCTGGTTCTGCTGGAGGTTTCTTCCTGTTAAAAGGGAATTTTTCCTTCCCACTGTCACCAGAGTGCTTGCTCATAGGGGGTCATATGATTGTTGGGTTTTTCTCTGTATCTACGAAGCGCCTTGAGGCGACTTTTGTTGTGATTTGGCGCTATATAAATAAAATTGAATTGAATTGAATTGAATTAAAGGTTTTTTTAAGACTGCAAAACCTATACATTTGGTAGATCTTAACATGACAGCAACATGAAGACTTCCTCCTGGTGTGCTTCCTCAAAGCAGAATTTTTTAAATGCTAAAGCAATAATCTACCTTATTACTGTGTGTTATGTGTCCCTCTACACTGTTATGCTTCCCAGTAAAAGACTGTGGTTGACATGCATCCAGACAGTGACTCACCTGAAGCTGCATGACGACATAGTTGAATTTGTCGTTTCTCCCACAGCCAATAAACTTACAAACATGGTTTTTCCCTGGAAGGGAAAAAGAAGAGAGAGGAGGCTAATAAACACTTTCCTAATGTACCACAACTTCAACGAAACAAATATTGTTCTACTAAACTAATTCGATTTACAAAGACTTATATATTTAGCACCCTGAAAATTACATATTGGATTAAATTCTTTCAGAGATGTATCTATTTTATGTTTCAATAGCCATTTCCTCCACGTTATTTGGGCCAGTTGAGAGATTTACTCTCCCGTGCCTAAAGCTCCTGACCCAGGAGGTGCCCATCTATATCAGATATGCGAACCACCTTAACTGGCTTCCTTCAATGTGGAGGAATAGTGCCTCTATTTTGAGCCCCTCTCATCCTCTTTGCCAGCCACACTTCGGAGAAAGCTTTAGCCAAAGCTTGCAACCACAGTGGAGGGTAGGAATGCACACTGATCAGTAAATCAACAGCTACGCTTTTATGCTTAATTCCCTCATCACCACAGCAGACCAACGTAAGGCCATTTTTATGCTCGCCACATTGCTTGTGTAGTGGTGTAATTTTCACATCAAATCCTGTGTCGCTAGACACAATAGACACAATGGGTGTATAATCGTGTGTTTACTGAGAATCTTGCACAGAAGCTCAGAGACATACTAACACTAAGGGGAGGACATTCCAACTGTTTAAAAACTTGAGTTTGTGGGTGCTGGTTTAACTCACTGCGACGAGCAGGTGCCTACATGCCGTGCGGCTGGGAGTAGCCTCCCCAGGTTCGAATCTGACCCGCAGCCCTTTGCTGCATGTCTTACCCTCTCTCTCCCCCTCCACTTTCCCGTCACTCTTTACTCTTTCTATCAAATAAACACTGAAAAAATAAATTAAAAACAGAACAACCTGAGTTTGTGGAGAGAACTTTACAAAATAACACTTGACAAAGTCTTGGCTTCTAGTTTTGACTTCTCCTCATCAGTGCGTACGATATTGTCTGAGTGGCAACACCTATTGTTTAGGAGAATACAACAGAGGCTTCCTGCACCTTAATAGCAGGTATAAATGGTTGCATCTGTGCAATGCAGGTGTGGCGGTGAGCAGTGAGAAATATATTTGTGTATGTTTCTCATGGTTTTTTTTTTAAACCTGCTGTTTACTATTCATATTTAATATCTGCACAGTTAGTGTGGAACACCCAAATTTTGTTGAACATATACAATCACAATAAAGGGCTATCCTATTTTTCAGAGATTATAAAAGTGCCAATACACCCTCCACAGTGATCGCTTTGTTAAAAACGCACCATTATCACACGGATGTTTAAGTATTCAGTAGACAATAGTTGTCGCCACTCAGACAATATCACATCATACGTGCTGATAAGGAGGAGCAGAAGTCAAGTGTTTCCACAAACTCAGGTTTGCAAACTGTTGCGTTATCTCTCTGTGTGTCAGTATTTCTTTGAGCTTTGGTGCAGGATTCTGATTAAATAGGCAGGATGATCATACACTTGTGTCTTCAAGCCAGCTGCGACGACTGCAACACAATGCACAAGTTACAAAAATCAAAAAGCCGTCCGACACGCCACAGAGATTGTGTCTCATGACACAGGATGTGATGTGAAAATCGTCTCGCGACACCCACGACACAACTTAAACTGGGGAGGCAATTTGTCCTTGAGCTGAAGTGGGGACCCCACCCTTTCTTGGCTTAGACTATGGCCTCAGACTTGGAGGTACTAATTCCCATTCCCACCACTTCACCTGCCACTTCAGTGCCAGCTTGTAGATGTACTGGTAACAGTTCACAGAAAATCAGAGGAACAAAGTGAAACACAAGTCCAAGACAACCAGGTGTGAAGCAGAAGAGGGAATGTAGCAGCATACGAGGGTTACAAGACAAAGACTCTTGAAAGGTCACCGCCCTGCTGCTAAAAACACCTTATGTGATGAAGATCAAAGGGGCTCAATCACACTCTGAAAGTTGGACCTAAAAAACATTCTTGAATTCTACTCACTAACAATTCCACAACTGGAAGCTTGTATAAACAACGTCTTTGCAGTCAGTTATGGTTTTCCTAATAATTAAACCTAATCACCTCCACTGTGAACCACTGGCCCAAAGCAATCAGTGTAGGAGATGGTTTGGCAGCGCTTACCTTGCAGCTTCTTCAACACTGCCACCTCCATCTTTAGCACCTGTTTGGGCTGCTGGGCTGACTCCACTTTTAGGGCCACATTTTCCCGCGTAAGCAAGTCCAAGGCTTCATAGATCTCCCCAAACCCACCCCCGCCAATCTTCTTTAGCTGGAACACAGGTTGCAGGGCAAAGAGCTCTTAATTATCTTAAAGTAACATACTGTAACCTCCAAAAAGACTTCATTCTTCATTCTTTTTTATCTTTAGTTCATGATGTGTTGGGTCTTTGCAGCTCAGTGAGACAGTAGATTGATTAGTAAAGTGCAAACAGCCTTCATTTTGCAACCTGACTGGCTGAGACACGAGCTATATTAAGCAACCTTGTACTTCAGAATCCAAAGGAAGCTCAAACAGAAAATAAAAAAAAAGTTTGTCTTTCCACTAAACCCTCGAGTTTAAATGTTTGAATTCTTTGCCAGTTTAAATGTCAATTTATTTAGCTGAACATGAGGCATCAGTGATTCGAACTTTCCAGACTCACCACTTTCCATCGATCCTTGACCATGCAGTTTGGAGGCAGGATGTCGGCCTGCTCGGATGTTCCGTTCATGTTGGCGTTGTCCTGGAGGCCAGGGACTAGGCACTGCATCTGCCAGCTAGACAGAACACGAGCAGCTCCCAACTTAAAAGAGCCATTTATCTGTGAGCAGGGAGGATGAGAGGAGAAAAAGGAAGTAAGAAAAGACAGTCAATACTTTATACACACAATGTTGTTACTGGGATTTTCCCAGTCTAACCAGAGCTCTCTGCTGCTGACAGTCATGGCAACATTATTATATTATTATTATAACAACAGGCATTAGAGGTGGCTGGTTGCCATTAGAAGCCATTCTTCAGCTGGATCAGGGTACAGGTCAGTGGGGTGCGGGGTGCAAGAGGGGTTGGGTATGGCGTGATCTTGAGACCCTGAGAAAAGAAGGCAACTGGACTTTTTAGGTTTGAGAAGATGTTTTACCTCTCCAAGAAGCTTCTTTAGTTCTCTCAGAAGAGAGGGGAAACATCTTTGCAAACCTAAAGCGGTCCAGTTGCCTTGTTTTCTCAAGCTCTGAAGACTACCATGACCTGGATGACTAAGAACCTACACGGACATATGGCGTGATGGTATTTGCAGTAACTGGAGCAAATATCATGTCTGCAGAGGAAGCAGTCTAATGCTCTATTCTTATCCTGACTGCAGCTGCAGGTCAGATGCTGCAACAGCCCAACAGCCAACACCTTGCAATGTTTACTGTAGATTAGAACAAGATGGATTTAATCAACAAAAAATACTAACAACCATGAGTATGGCATGGGAACACTTTTCACTTCAATTTTAAGAAATATGTGCAAACTGCATTACTTTAAGTGGTCTTTTAACATTTGGAGTAATAGACATTTTTAGGTAATAAAAATGAATCTATAAAACTTATCTATTTCACCTTCTGTGTTTAATTCTCTCTCACATACACACATATAGGACTGCCAGAATAATTTATAATGCAGTTACTAATAACATGATTTACTGTTTGGGTCAAAAAACTCTTTTTTTTTTCAAAGAAAGTATCCAAGTTGACCTTAGGAAATTAAATAAGGGTTGGCAGTACTGCTCTCAAAAACTCCATAAATCACGCAATTGGAATGAGGTACCTGACAATGTGCCGGATGTGTTTGCGTTTAAGCTTAGCAACAGTTTCATGAGACTAGGAAGATCATAAGGAGCTTGTTGGGCACAAAACAACCTTGGAGTGAGCGCTGCCTGAGAAAACTACTCCAGGAAAAACAAATCCTTACAGATCTTTTTGTCTGTTTGATACAATATCACCTGTTATTGTTGCAAGATTCAACCATGCTTTGATCGTTGCAAATGGGACAGATCTACAAACAGTGCAGGGACTCATCGATGCTGAGTGAATTGTTGCACTGTCAAAGCAGTGAACTGCTTCAGGAGGTGATAAGTCTGAATTAGGCAACACAGTTCATTAACAGTAGTGACTGGAGGATGTGGTTCCCCTGTTAAATATTGTCAGCTCACTGACCATCAGTCTAATAGGCACTGCCAAAAACTTAATTCATGTAGTCAGCCATTACCTTAGTGTTCTCCAGCCATTCAACTTGAACAGAACTCTGGCTTTTCTCTGCTTTTATACAGGATATCTGCCATGAATGGTTATCAGCTTTCAGTGGATCCATAGAAGAAATCTTAAGTTCAGAGTGATACATGTGAGTCCCCAAACCATGCTGTTCTGCATGCAATGCCATGGGCTTTCATCAGTGCATGCAGAGCTCAGGCGGACTGCAGATAATAAGGGAGCGTGTCCACTGCATTTTCAGTCAGGCCAACTCTGATAGAAAACTGGACAGACTGGGAAGGTGGGGAGGAGGCTTCTCTGCACCTACAGTGATACAGATCTGTTTAACAGCAGCAGCTGCACAGAGACCAGGCAGCTGGGAGTCACTGTAACACTGGAGAGGTAGGGAAACCTGCTGCAGGCCTCAACACACTGCTGAGCCACCAATCACTGCAGAGGGTGGGACCACACAGTCTCCCCGGATACACTGGAATAGTCTTGGACGACAGTAAGCACAGTGCAGAGTAAATGGCCAATCAGAATTGCGATACTATGCATTACGTGTTATTATAGTGCCATAGTCAAATATATTGCTACAGACTATGAGAACAGACAATGTGTAACAAAATCCATTTTGGAAATATACTATCAAAAGCACTATGTGATGCACAGTGGATACAAAGCATAAATTAGTATAGTATTTATGGTATACTTTAGATTTGGTACAATTATCTTAAATATGTAAATTACATTATGCTATATTTATTATATGAAGCTATACCATTATTTTGTCAGATATTGTTGAATGATCTGAATAGGTTACTATCACCAGCCAGTTATCAAATAGTACCATGTAGTACCATCATATGTCATAGATACAACATTGTCTTATGTCTTACTTTTTCGCCGTAGCATTTAACTATTTACATTAACACTAATAATCTGCACTGCGGCATGAAATAAGTGTAAAAGAGAGAACTGTGCTGTTTTCAAGCGTCTCAGCAGCAGATTGGAGAGACAGACCTTTTATTAAACCTCAATCTTTTTTTCTTCCTTCGTCACCTACAGCTCTATTAATCTGCTAGTGGGTGGGACAGGGAGGGGTGCTCTGCCAGAAGCTGGGCTTGCATCATTCCAGTCTGAGTTGGATAAAATTGGTCAGAGCTCACCATAGTTCTGAGCTCCTGGAAAACCTTAAGATTTACAACAAATCCTGAGTGTGGCAAAACCCTTCCTGTTCCTTTGTTAGCCTACAAGCCAAAACAGAGGGTACAGTTAACCAGGAGAGAAGAAGCAGTGAGTGCTGCAGTCTTCTGACCAGACATAATAGGAGGGTCGGGCACAAAGGGCCTATATACACCATGTTAACCTTGAAAACTTGAAGCAGCGAAATAATCTAACATGCGAAAAACTGTACTCATTTACCGTGTCAATCTTGTCCCAAGTTCACTTGCTGGTTGCAACAATCAGCCATGTATAACAACAGTCATGTTGCTCAGTGGTGGGTTGTTTAATTTTCTCCAACTCCAGCACTTTAAACCCTTCATAGACTAAAAACTTGGAAGCACTTTGTTTTCAGACTCCTACAGTGAAAACAGTGTATAGCCCAGAGTAATTTATCAATGTGCCCCTATAGACAACAGAAAAGGTAGAAACTCCTGTTACAATGTACTTCTTGCTGTGCCAGTTGCAATCACGAGCCTTTGCCTTTGTTTTTTTTAAACAATTTGTTTGGAAAAAGGTTCACACAACTTTTAGCAACTCTATTAGTTCACAATGGAAATGATGGTGGAACATAGCTAATAAGCTGCTACAGTTTCCTGCATTTTGAACTTCTGCACCTCCAAAGGTCCACCTCACAGAGTCAGTATAACAATTAACATACACTTTCTTTGCACCTGCAAGGAATTCTATTGATGATGATGTGTCTTTTGTGAGTTTTCTGACAATACAGAATTTTTAAAACTAAGCTTAAAGTATTCAGGTTAATATGACATTAGATCACAGTACAGTTTCATGAGATTAAACAGGACCTTTAGTGTTTCTATGAGCAGATGGTGGTGCAGAAGCATGTCCCAAGTCTAAACAGAGTTACATGACAACATGAAATGAATAATATGAAAAGACTGACTACAGATGCATGATCTGATATCCTCGTGTCGGTGTTGTTCCCACATCATCATAATAAATGTTGTTCCAGGTTCAACATTGCAAGTGACCAATCGCCTTGTTGTGACGTCATACTTTTGCGACTATATATATATATATTTATTTTTTTTCTTTTTCTTTTAAAGACACTTGTGCATATCACTAGGACAAGCTTGTTTTGTCAAAGCAGTTTCTCTCCTTTCATCTGTCATGGAGCTCCTCGTGTGGTTTGCATCCATCCTTTACATTGCATCTTGTGGCCACAGTCAGCTACTGTCATTGAAAGCGCTGACTGTTTCAAACTCATAGTAAACTTTAGCCGTCTTCATTTTACAGGCATGTCTGTCTCCAGCTGAGCAAGCTGAGAGACCAGCAGCTTCTTTTGGTGATTTGCACATGCGCACTGTGGATAAACCGCTGATCAGTCGATGGGAGAGCAGCTATCAAGGCAAGCTGACACTGGCTCTTTGAGTTTGAGTGCTTGCTGTGTTATGTATGAGTCCTGAGAGGTAAAGACCTGCAAATTGTGGAATAAAGACTAATAAAGATGGTCATTTTAATGAATTATGTTTCAAATAAAGATTTTGCTTTGAAAGTATTTGTTTGTTTCTTGACCTCTGAAGACCAAACAGATTTACCAAAGGCGGTGGCAGCATTACCTGTTTAAGACAAACAAGAAATTTATGTTTTATTACACTACATTAGCAAGGAAAGCTCTGACAGTGATAGAGAGGGATGGCAGCTCTCGCCAAGCCTGGTCTAATAAAACATGCAAAGAGTGCAGGTCTGTTTCTTTTCTCAAGAACAGCCTTTTTTGCTTTTCATATATATTTGGTCTTCACAGAACATCCACTACGAGCATGTGCTTTCCCCCCCTCTGTGTATCTCTTCTCTGCAGTGCACAGTGACTTTGCCTCCACACCTAGACAAATATAATAATATAACCAACAACTCACAATAATTTCTAATGCAAGCTCCAGTAGATTTTCTTAGTGTACATGCTGTGATCAGCAGACGAGTTGCTCTTTGTGGATTTATACAAGATGTAAGCAGATGCTTCACAGCTATCTCGGCTGACTTCCGTTTCTGTCGCTAACAGCATACTGTAAATTGTCTTTATATTAGACCGTTTTATTTTTGTTTTTCATATATATTTGGTCTTCACAGAACAACCACTAGATATATATTCTTTATGCTATGGAAAATAATCCTGGACTAAATGACTTAAACACTGAATGGAGCTTCCGCTTAGGTCTAACCCCCCACTACCACCCCGTTTCCCCCCCTCTGTATATATCTCTTCTCTGCAGTGCACAGTCATGGATGCTCCGTGCGCATGCGCACCATCACATCCTGCTGATCAATCAATGTAGCCTGGACAAGTTCTGAATTAAATATAAATATAATTACAGTTGTAGAGCCCCCGTCGGTCCTGGTCTAATTACCATCATGCCACTTTCGTTATAGCGTATCTCTGCGAAACACTCACACCCACTGAATGATTTCTGTATGGGCCGAGAGAGCTAGTTCGGATCAGGCCTACCTGGCGCACCGTCCGCTCCTTTTCCGCCTTTTGGGAATCTTCATCTGGGATTTTATTTCGGCACAAAACGTCCTGATCCAGAAAACCCACCGTTCCTCTTACGTGGGGCCAGAATTTGGGCCTCAGGGTTCCGCAGGATTAAATTACCATTTATTTCTTCTACAAAGGTGCCTCATATCAAACCAGACACGGTCCATCCTCAGACCGTTAGTCCCATCCAAGGCAGAGTCCAAAGAATGAATAAATTAATAAATTAATACATTAATTAATTAAAATGAAAAAAAAAACAAAAAAACAAAACACACATACACACAATAGCAGCCTTTATTTTCGCTCAGAGCCCCGGAACGCTCAATAAAATCCACGCTGACGTCCGGATCCTCCTCCGATTCTCCGCTGCATCAGCTGAGGAGGAGGATGCGGACTGGTCCTCTCTGCCTACTCCTGGATGTGATCCTAAACTCCAACTCAGGACAAAACCAGATCCCGAAACCCGCCTCAGGACAACCCGGCTCGGCTGACAGGGACGGTCTGCAGGTGTCAGGTTCTCCGGCTCCAGGCTGTTTGTCCGCACTGCAGCGCTGCCTTCCCCAGCGTCAAATCATCCCCACCAAACACAACATCCGGCCACTACTTTCAAAATAAAGCTCCTCCTCGTCAACGCTTTCCTCGCGTTAATGAACAAAACGGCAGTTCATTTGATAGCAATTTACATCAGTGCATCGGTGTGTGATGCACTTTTATTCACCATAATGGTTACCAATATACCAAAAAACAGATGCTAAACCTTTACAGATGGGTTCTGTTAAAATATTCAAGATATTTGTGTTTTCCAGTTCCAGTGATGAATTTTATGAGCAGGGGTGATAGGTGACAAAAGTACACAAACTCTGCACCTAAGTCAAAGTACAGAGACCTGTGTTAAAAAATACTCCAATAAGTTTAAGTGCTGAATCACTGTCTTTACTCAAGTAAAAGTGAAAAAGTACAGGCTCTGAAGTGTACTCAAAGTAAGAAAGCAAAAAGTATCTCCTTGAAGGACAATTCTACCACCTATTTTTTTGCATATGTAATTGGACCTTCTGCTACATTAATATAATACAACTATGATATTAGTACATTAGGCCTCCAGGGCTAGACAGAAATAAGCTTTAGTAGATTTTCTTAGTGTACATGCTGTGATCAGCAGACCAGTTGCTCTTTGTGGATTTACACAGCTGAATTCAACAAGATGTAAGCAGATGCTTCACAGCTAACTCGGCTTACTTCTGTTTCTCTCACTAACAGTATATTGTACATTGTCTTTATACTAGACACAGTATAACGATTGAAATTAGTAAATTAATCTAAGGATCATCAGCTTTAAATTAATCTCTATTTCACTTGATGCAACCCAACTCTGATCATGAGCACCACAGCCACTGTGCATCAGTCCAACACAGAGCTTTACTGTGAATTCATCACGTTAACACAAACTGACCTGTTCATCCGCAACAAAACTACCCAGAACTTTCATGCAACATTTGAATAACACAGAGTTAGTATACCGTAGTTTGTTCTGCAGGATGCTTCACAAAGTGAAAAATACATAATTTATCAAAACACATCATATATAGATCCAATATCTTTCTCCAGCTCTGAGTAAACTTAGCTCTCTCTCTTTTCTCCATAATTTAAAAAAAAACTTAATGTTCTGTTTAGCAAGGCTTCCAATAATAGATAGGGACCATAAACTCACCAGGGAAATATTTACTGAGCTCATTGTAAACTGTGAGCCAAGAGCCATTTTCTCATCATGTCTTTATGCAACCACAGAAGTCACCCCTACACAGGCACACACACACACACACACACACACACACACACACACACACACACACACACACACACACAGAGGCACATATATATATGTAGACAGAACAGAGTGGAAACTGCAAGCCGGACCTTCTTGTCCAACATCAGTGTCTGACCATCATATTACCCTTATCGATTAAGAATGGGATGATGGCACTCTTGGTAATATATGTTTGAAAGCGGATGGGCAAATATCTTTGGCAATATTCTGCATATACAGTGTATATACAACAATAATAAAGCACTATTTGACACTCTCTGGCTTCATTATTGCCAGGTGTCTCTTGGAAATGAGATGTTAATCTCAATGAGATTTTTAACTGGATAAATAAAGGAGTAATTATAGAGTGATCAGAGTTCTCTTCACATTGGAGTTAGAGTTGATTAAAAGTGCTGATCTTGCATTTTGGTGGCTGTTCACTGGAACCCTCAACAGGAGGTTAAGAGAAATGTCAGTGCAAGTGAAGGCAGCAATCAGTAGGCTGAAAAGCCAAAATACACCTTTCAGAGAAATAGCAAAATGTCTGCAGGGCTAAAGTGACAAAGCTCAGAAACAGAAAAAATTAAGGAAGATGGATTATAAAGTGTACAGGGCTATTTTCCATTCTTAGATTCAGCCAAATGCCGCAAAACTATGGAGAGAAATGTCTGTAACCCTTTTGACACATAATTCTCTAATTTTACAGTGCAAATGGATGATAACCATTTCAAACAAAGCGACTACTGTGGGCTTTGGGAAGTGAACTGTTTTCATTTTTGTCATTACAGGAAAAAAAACAGAAAAAAGAATAAAGAAAAAAATGAATATAATCATTAGTTGCAGCTCTACACTCATACCGGGTTTATAGTTTGTTTGTGTATGAGTATAATTAGTACCCGGAGAATATACATTTCAGTCAATGTCTTGTTGTATAATATTACATTTATTTTGAAAATCAACCTAACGCTGTGACCATACATGCTGTTATTTTTACAGTTAGTCTTTTATGTATTATCAAACAGTGGCAGTTGAATGAGCGCTGTTTAATCCCACCCTTCTGCTTTTACATATCTGTATATATATATAAATACACACACACACACACATAAAGCTGTGTGTGTGTGTGTGTAGGAACACACACAGTAACGAACGATTACGATTCACTGACCCGACATCCTGCCTGTGGCCTCACACTCTCCCACTAACACTGTCATAGACGCACATACACACACACACACACATACAGCCTGATCACACAGTTCATCTGAAAATTTGGTATGCCTTATGTCATTTGATGCTTATGTCAATCCGTTTCTTCTTACCTGAGTATTGTTTTCCGTCCGGACACCAGAGGGCTGAGATAAATCCGTTCCCTCTCCTCCATCTCTCAGCATCAGCACCACATACACGCACACCCCCTTGGCGTCGCCATGTCTAAGCTGCAGTGCCACTCACACCGCCCCCTGCTGTCGCGGAGTTTTTTAGGGATTCAATTTTTTTCTTAATAATCTTTATTTGAATAGAAGTGGCCAATAAGCTCCCATTCCTAAAGACAAAATATTAGAAGTACTTTAAATGTAACAACCATTTCTTCATCCAAAACTGCAACGTTTGTCAATCAATTTTAGTGTATGTAAATTGTAACCTTGTGGACATTTGTTTATGTGTAGTTCAAGCCATAGAATTTGGGTTAAGCTCTCTGACTGGGACATTGTAACACCTTGATTCTTTTTTTCTTGCCATTTAATTGTCGCTTGTTGCATCACCCAATTTCAGTCCAGCTTAAATGGTTAGATGCACCTAGAATCATCAAGAGTTCATGGCTGACTCATTGACTGCATACTCTTTTTAGAGAGAAGGGGCTTTCTATTGGCAACCTTGAACTCCGACGACCTTTAACATTTAACATGCTAACTAAGGCCTATAGAATCTGAGATGTACGGTCTGTTTTTTGAGCATCGTACAGTCTGACTTTGGGGTGAATTTACTGGGACAGCCACACGCCTGCTCCAGACCACCAAACTAAAGACCACCAAACTTTTATAGGAGGTGCTCACATTTACTGATGATCATTAAATTAAGTGCATTTACAGGACGTGGCTGGCACCTAACCCTCTTAATTCTTATGGAAGCAGTAAGGTTGTACTTATTTTTTCACAGAACTGCATAAAGCACAGAAAAAACTCTTTTTCACAGGACTGAGCTACAAAGTGAACATATTTCTAGATAATAAATAAACTATGACTCCCTGATTTGTTTTGATGTGAATGTTGGGCTTGAGGACAGATGAAACAATCACCAACCTGTCATCCATTGCAAGACATCACAACAACTTAACACGTTAGGTTTGGTAGGCTAACCATATCGCTAATGGTCATCTCCTACTTTGGAAATAGACTCTTTCCTTTTTCTTTGCAGCAATAAGGAATTATACATTAGGCAGCATGTGTTGTATGCTGGGAATGCTGAGGCTCTTTTAAACAACTGGCAACACTGAAGATAGCAAACTAATCTGAACATCGTGTTATAATTTAGCAGTGATTACATGTTTTATCGTACTCTATTTCTGGCAGCAGTCACCAACAAACCTACCCACCTCCTGAAGATTGCTCGTGATGCATTCTTCATTATGGTGAGAGAGTCTAAGAAAGATATCAGCCATATAAGAGAAAATAGTTCTGGTTGACACTAACTATGGTTCTTATTAATTAGCCTTGCGGGCAGAGCACTTTTTCAAATACCTCATTACGCACTTAGTTATGAATGTGTGTATTCTGTGGTGGTTACAAATTTGTTAACGCAAATAGAGAACAACACATACAGTAACTTTATATTTGCAGGGGGATGATGAACATGATATCTCTCTCTCTCTCTCTCTCTCACTCACACTCTCTCTCTCTCACTCACACACACACACCAAAAAATCCAATCTTTTTTTTTTTTAATGCAGATGTTAATCATCGTATGTGTGACTGTTCGTGAAATGTTTATCTGGGTAGGTAAGAGTACATATACACATAAGAACATATTACAGTAAGAAAGAATGATGATGAATTCATTCTTTCTACTTTTCAAGGGGCATCAACATATTTTCCAGCATATTCCAGGGATTAACAGAGGCCTCATTTGCCAGAAGGCCTGGCTCACAGTCTCCAGTGTAATCATGGCAAAGGTGTTCTTTTGGTTGAGGTCAGAAAGCTGTGCGGTTCAGTCAAGTTCTTCCACACCAGCTTCACTCAGCCATGTCTCCATGGACCTAGTCCTGTGCACTGGTGCACAATCATGTTGAAATGTTGAAACAGGAAGGAACCATCCCCCTATTCCCACCCACAAAGTTGCGAGCAGGAAATTTTTGGAAAATGTTTTGGTATGCTGAAATATTAAGAGCTCCTTTCACTGAAACTATGGGGTCCCCCCCACCCCCCGTCCAAAAAAACAAAAACAGACAACAGTAACAACAAAAACAAAAACAAATAAATTATCTCCCCTCCTTCTTTACACTTGGTACAAATGTAGTCAGACAAGTAGCAGTCTCCTGGCAATTGAAAACCCAGACCTGTATATCAATTTGGCAAACAGAAAAGTGTGATTCGTCACACATACTTCGCATTATGCTTGTATTGTAAGCCTAGTGACATTTTTTTTAAACTGAAATATATATATATATATATATATATATATATATATATATATATATATATATATATATATATATATATATATATATATATATATATATATATATAACACCCAGCACGTCCCTGCGGGCGGTTTATCCTTCAAGCTCGGGTCCTCTACCAGAGGCCTGGGAGCTTGAGGGTCCTGCGCAGTATCTTCGCTGTTCCCAGGACTGCGCTCTTCTGGACAGAGATGTCCGATGTTATTCCCGGGATCTGCTGGAGCCACTCGGCTAGCTTGGGAGTCACCGCACCTAGTGCTCCGATTACCACGGGGACCACCGTTACCTTCACCCTCCACATCCTCTCGAGCTCTTCTCTGAGCCCTTGGTATTTCTCCAGCTTCTCGTGTTCCTTCTTCCTGATATTGCTGTCATTCGGAACCGCTACATCGATCACTACGACCGTCTTCTTCTGTTTGTCTACCACCACTATGTCCGGTTGGTTAGCCACCACCATTTTGTCCGTCTGTATCTGGAAGTCCCACAGGATCTTAGCTCGGTCATTCTCCACCACCCTTGGGGGCATCTCCCATTTTGACCTCGGGACTTCCAGGTTATACTCGGCACAGATGTTCCTGTACACTATGCCGGCCACTTGGTTATGGCGTTCCATGTATGCCTTGCCTGCTAGCATCTTGCACCCTGCTGTTATGTGCTGGATTGTCTCTGGGGCATCTTTACACAGCCTGCACCTGGGGTCTTGCCTGGTGTGATAGACCCCAGCCTCTATGGATCTTGTGCTCAGAGCTTGTTCTTGTGCTGCCATGATTAGTGCCTCTGTGCTGTCTTTCAGTCCAGCTTTGTCCAGCCACTGGTAGGATTTCTGGATATCAGCCACCTCCTCTATCTGCCGGTGGTACATACCGTGCAGGGGCCTGTCCTTCCATGATGGTTCCTCGTCTCCCTCCTCTTTCTTGGGTTTCTGCTGCCTGAGGTATTCACTGAGCACTCGGTCAGTTGGGGCCATCTTCCCAATGTATTCTTGGATGTTCGTTGTCTCATCCTGGACTGTGGTGCTGACACTCACCAGTCCCCGGCCCCCTTCCTTCCGCTTAGCGTACAGCATCAGGGTGCTGGACTTGGGGTGAAATCCTCCATGCATGGTAAGGAGCTTTCTTTTCTTTATGTCAGTGGCTTCTATCTCCTCCTTTGGCCAGCCTATTACCCCAGCAGGGTACCTGATCACGGGCAGGGCGTAGGTGTTGATGGCCCGGATCTTGTTCTTACCATTCAGCTGACTCCTCAGGACTTGCCTGACCCTCTGCAGGTACTTGGTGGTTGCAGCCTTTCTAGCGGCCTCTTCATGGTTCCCATTTGCCTGCAGGATCCCCAGGTACTTGTAACTGTCCTCTATGTCTGCAATGTTGCCTTCTGGTAGTTCAATCCCCTCAGTTCTGACTACCTTCCCTCTCTTTGTTACCATTCGACTACACTTCTCCAGTCCGAACGACATTCCAATGTCATTGCTGTATAGCCTGGTAGTGTGGATCAGTGAATCAATGTCTCGTTCACTCTTGGCATACAGCTTGATGTCATCCATGTACAGGAGGTGGCTGACAACTGCTCCGTTCCGTAGTCGGTATCCGTAGCCAGTCTTGTTAATGATCTCACTGAGGGGGTTCAGGCCTATGCAGAACAGCAGTGGGGACAGAGCATCTCCTTGGTAGATCCCGCACTTGATGGTGACTTGTGCTATGGGCTTGGAGTTGGCCTCTAGTGTTGTACGCCACATCCCCATTGAGTTCCTGATGAAGGCTCTTAGGGTCCCATTGATCTTGTACAATTCTAGGCATTCCAGTATCCAGCTGTGGGGCATTGAGTCATAGGCCTTCTTGTAATCAATCCAGGCAGTGCACAGGTTGGTCAGTCTGGTCTTGCAGTCTCGGTTGACTGTTCTGTCTACCAGTAGCTGGTGTTTTGCGCCTCTGGTATTCTTGCCATATAGATCTATCTATAGATCTATCTATAGATAGATAGATAGATAGATATAGATATATATATAGATATATTAAGACTTTCAATTAAGACTTTTAAAAAACAAAACAAAACAAAAAACAAAGGTCTAAAAGCATTTTTGAACAAATCAGGCTTCTGTGCAAGAATTCTTTATGTGAAAATTCTGGGTTTTTTTTGCATTTTTACACAAAGATACAGGACAGAAATATGAACATTTAACACTAGATAAGACTGATTAGCACCCAATCATATTGTTGACACACTGCACTGGATAAACATCAGATTTCAACATTTCTGAAAGTGTAAAATGACTACAGTTTGTATCCATTCATACATGTTTACAAATGCCTATGCATGGCTGAATAAGGGATTTGCAAAATTCTCGTTGCCCGTAGCTTCAGGATCGTCATTCTCAGCAAAATCTTCAGGGTCCAGATCAGCCTCAAATATCCGCTGTAACAAGGCGTCCACTGTTCGATATCCTGACACAAAACACACGCACTTACATAAATATTGTCTCTAACAAACAAGAGCAAGTTTTTATTATTGTCTGTCCTCAAATACTTTGCCCATTTTTACATTTCTTCCTGAAGAGAACAAGAATGCCTGATGTAAAATTAGTGACAATCTATTGAGCAAATGTTCAAATTAAAAGTTAGCCAAAAGTGTTTCTTTTTTTTTTTATCTTTTAAAAATCACCTTCTGTCTCCACTTGTCAACTTACTTTTTGAAGCAATTTTAAACATCAGGGACGGTAAGTTTGGTTTTGCTGACTGGCTGCCTCCCAGGTCATTGTCAATAGTTTCCATGGCGTTCACCAAGTTGTCCTCCATCATCTCCCTGGTTAACAAAAAAATACAGATGATCAGGCAGAAATATGAGAGTGATAATCAGAGATATAAAACAGCATGAAAGATGTGCAAGATAATCATAAGAAGCCATGAAGCCAAGAGTCCATTAGACATTGTGCATAACAGAGGTTGAAAATTAAAGCTTAATTTGGATTTGATTCAGAAAGAGAAGATAAAGAGATTTTTTTAAACATACTTTTAATCATCTTAGAAAAGATCTTTTTAAAGCTTGGTGCTATGAAGAAAGCACCAAATAGTCAAAAGAAACTCCACTAGATTAAGGTAAAGTATTAAACTTTTTAAACACTGAAGCACAGCAGCATCAGCTTCCATTCATCTTTATAATGCAGCGAGTGACAAGTGTCACTGCAAGCCTTTTTGATTTGCCATTTCAGTAAAATTTGCTCAACCCAGAATGTTGAGAGCGCAGAGGGCAACGTGACTATAGCGGCAATGATCAACCAAGCTGATCATTTACTTAGTCATTCATTTTCATTTCATGTGCATTTTCTTTGATTTCTTTGGAGAAAAAAAATGAAGTTAAGAGACAGGGACCACATTGTCCAAATGATTTTTAAATAATGTAAATGGTAAATGGACTGATTATTATTTAGTGCTTTTCTACTCTCTGAGTACTCAAGCGCTCTATACAACATGCCGCATTCACCCATTCACACAAGCACTGTCTTCTACTGCTCACTAACTACCATTCACACACATTCATACTCCGATGGACGTGTCGGAGAGCAACTTCGGGTTAATATCTTGCCCAAGAATATTTGGAATGCAGACTGGGGGGAGCCAGGAATCAAACCATCGCCTCCTGAGCTACAGCCAGGAACCAACAGCAAAATTCTAATTGTATTTTGTGCTACAACAAAAGAACTGGCTAGGAGCAAGTCTAAGCACACCAAAAATAAACTGGATCTAAAAAGATATCAAACAAAATTATGAAACATGCAAGTAGCAAAAGTCATACTGGAAATGGTGTAGTGCTATTAATGTTAGGTCCAGTTGACATCGTACCACTATAATGGCACAACGAGCTGATTCACTATCACTAGGTTGACCAGTTCTCTTTTTTGGATGGCCAGTGAGCTGATTATCTTTCAGACACACAGGTGTCAAGTACACCTCTAAAACTAGTCAAAATCCACTGCTTGAAGAAAAAAAAAATTGCAGACACCATTTGTGTGTGAGCTGATGACACAACATATACAGGATGTTTAAGCTGTTGTGCAATTGTGCTCAGGTACACTACCAGTCAAAAGTTTGGACACACTTTAGTTAATGGTTTTTCTTTGTTTTCATTGATGTCTTCAATGAGAATCTACAAAACTATGAATGAACACATTTGGAATTATGTAGTAAACAAAAAAGTGAAATAACTCAACATGTTTTATATTTTAGATTATTTAAAATAGCCACCCTTTGCTTTGATTACTACTTTGCACACTGTTGGCACCTGAAATGGTTTTCCAACAGTGTTGAAGGAGTTCCCAGAGATTCTGAGCACCTGTTGGCCCTTTTGCCTTTACTCTGCGGTCCATCTCATCCCAAACATCTTGATTGGGTTTAGGTCAGGTGACTGTGGAGGCCAGGCCATCTGGTGCAGCACTCAATCACTCTCCTTCCTGGTCAAATAGCCCTCACATAGCCTGGAGGTGTGTTTGGGATTATTCTGCTGTTGAAAAATAAATGAACGCAAACCGGATGGGACTGCATGTCGCTGAAGGATGCTGTGGTAGCCATGTGATGGAGTGATGGAGTGGTTCAGTGTGCCTTCAATTTTGAATAAATCCCCAACAGTGTCACCAAAAGCGTGCCCCCACACCATCACACCTCCTGCTCAATGCTTCACAGTGAGAACCATCAGTTTACCTTTTCTGCATCAAACAAAGACACAGCAGGTGGAACCAAAGATCTCAAATTTGGACTCATCAGACCAAAGCACAGATTTCCACTGGTCTAATGGTCCATGTGTTTTATTGGCCCAAATAAATGACTCCTGCTTGTTGCTTTTCCATAGTTGTGGTTTCTTAGCAGCTATTTGAACATAAAAGCCCGATTCAAACATACAGTGGGGCAAAAAAGTATTTAGTCAGCCACCGATTGTGCAAGTTCCCCCACCTAAAATGATGACAGAGGTCAGTAATTTGCACCAGAGGTACACGTCAACTGTGAGAGACAGAATGTGAAGAAAAAAAAATCCATGAATCCACATGGTAGGATTTGTAAAGAATTTATTCGTAAATCAGGGTGGAAAATAAGTATTTGGTCAATAACAAAAATACAACTCAATACTTTGTAACATAACCTTTGTTGGCAATAACAGAGGTCAAACGTTTACTATAGGTCTTTACCAGGTTTGCACACACAGTAGCTGGTATTTTGGCCCATTCCTCCATGCAGATCTTCTCGAGAGCAGTGATGTTTTGGGGCTGTCGCCGAGCAACACGGACTTTCAACTCCCGCCACAGATTTTCTATGGGGTTGAGGTCTGGAGACTGGCTAGGCCACTCCAGGACTTTCAAATGCTTCTTACGGAGCCACTCCTTTGTTGCCCGGGCGGTGTGTTTTGGATCATTGTCATGTTGGAAGACCCAGCCTCGTTTCATCTTCAAAGTTCTCACTGATGGAAGGAGGTTTTGGCTCAAAATCTCACGATACATGGCCCCATTCAGTCTGTCCTTAACACGGATCAGTCGTCCTGTCCCCTTGGCAGAAAAACAGCCCCATAGCATGATGTTTCCACCCCCATGCTTCACAGTAGGTATGGTGTTCTTGGGATGCAACTCAGTATTCTTCTTCCTCCAAACACGACGAGTTGAGTTTATACCAAAAAGTTCTACTTTGGTTTCATCTGACCACATGACATTCTCCCAATCCTCTGCTGTGTCATCCATGTGCTCTCTGGCAAACTTCAGACGGGCCTGGACATGCACTGGCTTCAGCAGAGGAACACGTCTGGCACTGCGGGATTTGATTCCCTGCCGTTGTAGTGTGTTACTGATGGTGACCTTTGTTACTTTGGTCCCAGCTCTCTACAGGTCATTCACCAGGTCCCCCCGTGTGGTTCTGGGATCTTTGCTCACCGTTCTCATGATCATTTTGACCCCACGGGATGAGATCTTGCGTGGAGCCCCAGATCGAGGGAGATTATCAGTGGTCTTGTATGTCTTCCATTTTCTGATGATTGCTCCCACAGTTGATTTTTTCACACCAAGCTGCTTGCCTATTGTAGATTCACTCTTCCCAGTCTGGTGCAGGTCTACAATACTTTTCCTGGTGTCCTTCGAAAGCTCTTTGGTCTTGGCCATGGCGGAGTTTGGAGTCTGACTGTTTGAGGCTGTGGACAGGTGTCTTTTATACAGATGATGAGTTCAAACAGGTGCCAATCATACAGGTAACGAGTGGGGGACAGAAAAGCTTCTTACAGAAGACGTTACAGGTCTGTGAGAGCCAGAGATTTTCCTTGTTTGAGGTGACCAAATACTTATTTTCCACCCTAATTTACGAATAAATTCTTTACAAATCCTACCATGTGGATTCATGGATTTTTTTTTCACATTCTGTCTCTCACAGTTGAAGTGTACCTCTGGTGCAAATTACTGACCTCTGTCATCATTTTAGGTGGGGGAACTTGCACAATCGGTGGCTGACTAAATACTTTTTTGCCCCACTGTATGTGTCTGCTACTGGAACTCTGTGTGGCTTTTATCTGGGATCTAATTTGAGGTGCGCTGTTAACTTGTGATTTCTGAGGTTAGTGACTTGGACGAATTTATCCGCAGCAGCAGAGGGGACTCGGTTGGTCTTCCTTCTATGTTGAATGAGAAGGTGTGTCCAAATTTTTGACTGGTAGTATACATCACTTAAAAAAAAGATTGCTGTGTTTCTCGCCTTTAGTCAACAGAACTGCTAGGAAACTTGAAAAACTCCATAATTAGAAGCCCTAGTCCTCATGCATACTTTGACATGTGTGAGAGGACAGCAGTCCTGCTGCATTATCAGATTGAACTGATTGGTGTGGCAGTGTACAGAGTATTTTTTGCCAGCAACTCAGCATTTTTGCAGTATTTCTCTCAACCCCCCTAAGAGAACCATAGTCCTAGATGAAGTGTGTGGCAGGAGGAGCCCAGTGTCAGGGCAAACAAGGTGGAACCTTCAAACTCACACCGTCCACACGGTGTTTCAACATACAGAGACACTGAATCGGTGTTTTGAAAACATTTGGAATGACAAGTCTTGAAACAATGGGTCAGTTCAAATTGCCTGACAGAATCAAGATTGGGTAGGATGATGTGGACTCAGTAGCTGCACAGTAATGTGACATATTGATGGAGCAGTCAAAGGCTCGCTTTGAGAAAGTCCCGCACTTAATGCCATTTGTTGATTCCCAGCTGTTTAAGGAAAGTTTCTGCCACACAATATCTGTCTCTCTCTTTCTCTCACTCTTTGCTAATAGTAGAACATTATTATTCTTAATCAAATATATCACCAAAGTACAAGTCTGATTGATATGTTAAATGTAGTTTGAGGAGTGAAAATGACTGTTATAGTATATAGTAATAGTTAGCAATAACACACAAAAGAAGAAAATGTTGTGAGGTGATTTTGAAGTTAAAAGTTAAATCCTGTGCTACATGATGTATGTGGAAAAGTCAGACAGCTAGAGAGGATGATGAGGTGTGGCTGCACACTGGGTGGTTAGATGTTAGTCATGTGATTGGACGTCCAATCCAGCCGGTGTGTGTTTGAAGGTTGCACCTTGTTTGGTCACAGCTGACTATCATCTCTTAGTTTGCGACCTTGCTCCAATTTGCTTGGCTCTTCACATATTGCACGTGTTATATTGAAATGGACTGTGTGGCAAAACAAATCACACCCATCAATGCTATTTTGCCCCAATTTGTAAATCTGTTTCAAGTGTTGCTATAACAAGGTGGTGCTGTCACGTCCTATCAGGGATGTGACAGTGCAGGTATTGGGGTTGTGAATTATATGTGTTTGTTAGCCCACCCACTCAATATGACCACCACACACCACTCTCTGCAAGGTAACATACTGTGCCACAGCAAGCTCCAGTTCTTCAATCTTCCTCTCCAAAGATGTCTGCAAGTCACTTTTATCCACAGAGTACTCCACAAAGAACGCCTCAAGGACAAACGCCACGAAGATACTGAAAGACAAGAACAATCGCATGCAACATTTAGCAGTTCTTATCCAAATTGTATTACTGCATGTACTCAGAACAACCACTTTATCAGTTTAATATTGAAGACATTTTTCTGAGGCAGAACCGGGACCATTTATATTTCCATGATATCAAGGAACATTTTAGGATTCTAATTTGTGATTTTTTAAAATATCACAAGCTTTTTCTTCTATCATGCTTGTAAACGCTGGGAAAACCAAGGAGTTGGTGGTGGACTTCCGGAGACGCAGACCCCCCACACTGACACCGGTGAACATCCAGGGAGTGGACATTGAGATAGTGGACTCTTATAGGTACCTGGGTGTTCACCTGAATAATAAACTGGACTGGAGCCACAACACTGATGCTCTTTACAGGAAGGGTCAGAGCAGACTCTACCTGCTGAGGCGGCTAAGGTCATTTGGAGTCCAGGGAGCGCTTTTAAAGACCTTCTATGACTCTGTGTTGGCATCTGTCATTTTTTACAGTGTTGTATGTTGGAGCAGCAGTTTATCGGCAGCTGAGAGGAAGAGGTTGGGTAAACTCATCAGGAAGGCCAGCTCTGTTCTGGGATGCACCCTGGACCCAGTGCAGGTGGTGGGAGACAGAAGGACTCTGGCCAAAATAACATCTCTGATGGACAGAGTCTCCCACCCCATGCATGTAAATGCTGCTGAACTGCAGAGCTGCTTCAGTGACAGACTGCTGCATCCTCGATGCATGAAGGAGCGTTTCCACAGGTCCTTCCTCCCTGCAGCTGTCAGACTGTACAATCAGAACTGCTCCCAACAATCATAGATGTTTACATCTGCGCTGTAACTGCAATAATTTAATCAAACGATTTGCACTACAACCTGGTTTGCCTCTTATCTGTAGTTAATTTTATTTAATTTAATAACTGTACAGTACTCTGTTTATAGTAACTATTGTCTTTAATGTAATGTTTCTGTTCTGTGTCCTGTTTGTTTGTATATGTGTCTTTCTGGCTGCTGTTACAACCAAATTTCCCCTTGTGGGACAATTAAAGGATTATTCTATTCTATTCTACCAAAAAAGTCACACAAAATCTAAAACTTTGTGTATTATATATGATACACACATCCCACTTTGAAAACCCTCACATTGATACATTAATCCTGTAAGCCTTTACACTGGTCATATTCTACTTTGGGGAATTTCAACATAAATGAAACAGTGTTTTGCTAAACCTTTTCCTTACTTTATGGCACTGACACTGCTACAATAGTGGCCACTATTAATAAACATGGCTACTGTTTAAATAAAGGTGTCAGAGTAGGCCGAGTTATCAACGCAAGATAAAAGGCGAGGTTTAAAGGTGGATAGGAGGATAAAAAGGTGGTTTAAATGGAGTTTTTCACTTAAAGAGAAAGGAGCTAAAATGGATATCTGAGGGACTGCAACAGGTAATTAATATTTTTGAACTGTGAATCAGTGAGTTGCCTACTTCTAGGACTCTGTTTGAGGGGGAAACTCTACTTTTATAGAGTTCTATGATAAAACACCCAGTGCAACTCACCTTCAAGCATCTAGTGGTTAAAATGTGTCAGACGTAAATATAAATAATTATACATATTCTTCTAGATTATGGGAACAGCAGGACTTATTTTTGTGGCTGACACCACACCAGTGATGAAAGTACGACACCATTAGCCTTACTTGAGAATGACGATGACGACTATGACGTGGAAGAGGACAAAAAAGATCCTGGCCGAAATGTGGGTGACGGTGGCAAAGCCGCTGCTGAGAAGTGGAGTCTTGTTAAGAAATGATAACACAAACAGGAATCAAACCTGGCCAACACAATTATTCTCAAACATTTCATAAATGTGGCAAATGATTTTATTTGCAGTAGAATCAAAGTCACTGAGAAAAAAAAAAAAGGGGGGGGGGGGGGTTGTAGTTTTGAAGATGTCTTAAAAATTCAAATCGCTGCTGGTAACTGAAAACAAGAGATTAAACACAGAAAATGCTGAGACATTCAGCTAAAGGATATCATGCCATTGGTTGACCACGGTAAGCTCAACCAGCAGGATGAAGGAGGAGACCACATCGTTGAAGTTATTCTTGCAGTAGTTGAGCTTTGCAAAGTCTGTTCCATTCAGCAGAGGATTACCACAATATGCCTTTGCTGGATCGGTGGAGCTCTGTTCATAAAACGTCACCTTCCCTTTAAAGAGCTCCATCCCCACCATGGCAAAAATGTAGTACACCACCTGTGGAGGAACACCACAACGGACAGAACCATCTTCACAAACATAATGTCAGCTTCAGTTTTCAGACCCCTCAGCAGGTTGAGGCTCTGCATAATGCAGCGTTTGTAGGTTGGCTGGTCCTCACTATGTTTTAGAGCAGGTGTGGGCAACTCCAGGCCTCGAGGGCAGGTCTCCTGAAGGTTTTAGATGTGTCCTTGATATAAAACAGCTGATTCAAAGGGCTAAATTAACAACATGTCTTGAAGTTCTCCAGAGGCCTGGTAATGAACTAATCATTTGATTCAGGTGTGATGACCCAGGGTGAGATCTAAAGCCTGCCCGACACTGGCCCTCGAGGCCTGGAGTTGCCCATCCATGTTTTAGAGTGAAGTCTCTACTGAAGGTTGCCCTCATATTGGTGATGGATCTTTTAAGACAGAACCATCATTAGGGCGGCTAACATCAGCTGTGCTTTGTTTTAGTGTTTGTTAACAAATGCTACTATGACAAACCAGCCTGCTGTCACAAACTCACAATGATAAGCTGTCCAAATGTGAGGATTGCTGGTCCAATCCTGATCAGGGTGTTGATGATTGTACGAAACCTAGCAAGAAAATAGACCTCACTGTTAGTAAAGCAACATGCTCATGGCTTCCTACTGTGACATCCATTTTTCATTTGATGCATTACTGCAGGATCACCACAAATACAGATGATTTTTATACAAGGATAAATAAATGAATAAGTTAAGAAATGTAGTTAAACCTTTTGATGCTGTCCACCACCCGTATCAGTCTGAGGACTCGTAGAATGAAAACAATGTCCAAGATTTGTTGGCTGGAGAAATGACTCGCTATAATGCAAACGGAATTAACAAATTAATGAATTAACAAAGACCAATAGCTTGTATCATCCTGTGTTTTAAAATAGTTATTGTGATTGACAGTGACATGAACACTCAAAGTAAACATTCAAAGATGTATCTAAAATGTGAGTAATTAAGTTTTGTTGAATTGTACTATCAACAGTTCCGAGACCAGAACAGCAGGAGCTTTAAAGGCTAACTCATGAAATCCTTTTTTGGGGGAAATTGAGCATTTATACTTTAGTATTTTAGAACTCAATTTTCAAAACTGTTTAAAAAAACAACAACAAACTTGTGAATTTGCATATTCAAAGTTTTAATTTGTATTATATTAGTTAGTCTGCATTTTTTGTTTGTTTGTTTTGTTTGGTTAAAATTGTACTGCACAATTAATGTAGTTGTGGGGGGGGGGTGACTACATTACACTTGATGACTCTACCATGGTGAAATTTGCCTTTATAGCTACACCGTGTAATTTGTTATTGTTGTAGTTGCATGTTTGTTTTCAGTTCAGTGATTTTCTGCCTCTGTTCCCCGACTCCATGCTGGTGTGCACATTCAAAGTGGTGAAACAGATTGCATTAAACAAACAAACAAACAAACAAAAAGTGATGTGCCAGCCAGATGTAAATTTGGCAAGGGTTAAGTTTGACCTTGATTGTGACCCTGTTGGAACAAAGCTTAACATTAATTAGAAACTCTTACATGACTTCATCACAGAGTTTACGATGGTGGCAATAAGAGCAGAGATGACAATGATTGTGTCAAACCTGAAGACAGAAAACAGAAATAAAAAAAAATTCAAACTTTAATTTAGGCAGAAATGCTATGAACGAGGATGCTGAAAACAAAACCCTTTTTTCTTATGGCGTCAGTCTGACACCACCAATGTGTCAAAAAACACAAATATACCATGAATGTAAATAAAATGACCATTTTTCTCAGCATCAGTTAAGTGTGAGAAAATCTTCATGTTGTAAAAGAATCAAAAGATTTTATCTTTTGTATTCTTATCCAAGTATTTCAAATTTAAGGAACATTAAAACTAACAAGCACATGCAGGAGGCTGCAGAGTGTGGAAGCAAACAGAACAAGAAACCATTTGTGCCTAACAAGCAGCTTTCATTCATGGACTGGATCCAGTTCTAGCAATTCATCCAGAAAATATACAAACACAATGCTGAATATTTTTTTGACGGAAGTTATCGCAGCTACACTGCTCAGTAGCAAATGTAACACTACTGTAAAAAAGAAATGATAGCATAAGAAACAATGAAGACAAAAACTATTCCAAAAGCTGCAGCAAGAGACCTTCAGAAGGATCAGAGCTTAAAACCCCAGTGGCAACTTTATTAGGTGCACCAAGACGGATCTAAAGACAAACCTATTGTCATTCTACACACACACAATAATATCATACCCAATAAAGTGGCCACTAAGTGCAAAAAGTCATGAAAATGAGGCAATTAACTGGCAAATACAGTGAGGAACATAAGTATTTGAACACCCTGTGATTTTGCAAGTTCTCCCACTTAGAAATCATGGAGGGGTTTGAAATTCACATTGTAGGTACAGTCCCACTGTGAGAGACAGCACTTAGGAACAATTCAGGAAATCACATTGTATGATTTTTAAAGAACTTATGTGCAGCAGTGCAATACAAATAAGTATTTGAACACCAGGCAATCAGCAAGAATTCCGGCTCTCAAAGACCTGTTGCTATGCCTTTAAAAAGTCCACCTCTACTCCACTTATTAATCTAAATTAGTAACACCTGTCTGAGCTCTTTAAAGACACCTGTCCACCCCACAGTCAGTCAGACTCCAACCACTACCATGGGCAAGACCAAAGAGCTGAAATGCTTATGTGCAACACAAATAAATTCTTTAACAAAACAAAACAAAAAACATACAATGTGTTTTCCTGAATTGGTTTTTAAATGCTGTCTCTCACAGTGGCGCTACAATGTGAATTTCAGACCCCGCCATGATTTCTAATTGGTAGAACTTGAGTGGAGTGTTCAAATACTGATGTTCCTCACTGTAATATAAACTAAATTTAACTGAAAAAAGTTGGGTTTCTTTTTGTTTTGTTTTGTTTTTTTAAATAGAACATTTTTGTACATTGTACCATTTTACCATGTTTTGTTTTGAGCTTTTCTTTTCAGTTTAGTTGTGAGTGGATCTGCCTGCTTTAGGTTTATCAATTACATCAAAAACTAATATTTTCACTTTTTCTGATTAAACCAAACTGAAGTTCATTTGAAGTTCAGAAAAGGTCTACAAATGTGCGCGCATTTGTGGATTGAATTCAATGATGGTGATTTTCAATATAGAAATGTCCCTTGTGTACAAAGACTTTTCAGTCTGTCCAATTCTTGTTGTTCTTAAATTGTTGAACTGTATAACAAATTGTCACACTGTCCTTTACACACTATTCAAACACAATCAGATTTCCCAGTGTCATCACTTAAAGTTGTCTTTGTAGAATTTCTATTAAACTTTAAGCTTTATATAACTTGCATAACCCAAGTAAGCCAGTTGCTGGTTTTTGTTATATATTATTATTTTTTGTTTTAATATTATATTTATATTATATATTATATTATATATTATATGAGCACTTGTTTAGTTTTATCCTTTATCCTATGTTCGTCAACATATTTTGTTTTTACGTCTTGATACATTCTCAATCATCCAGGAAAGTAAATCTCCAAAAGTTGATTCTGTTCATCTGGACGTAGCGTTTCGTGGGAGAAACGTTTCGTCACTCATCCAAGTGACGACTGAAGAAGTCATTTGGATGAGTGACGAAACGTTTCTCCCACGAAACGCTACGTCCAGATGAACAGAATCAGCTTTTGGAGATATTTTGTTTTTACTTTTGACATTAAACTAAGCTCCATCATTAGGAAAAGTTCACTTCCCAAAGCTTAAAAGAGTAGATAAACAACCCGCTGAGCATCAATGACTTGGTCGAAGCACTTGAAGGCGTATGAAGGTAAAAGAAGCGGCTGATAATGTAAAAGAAACATTAAATCATGTCACATACCTTGTACTTATAATCTGGGATGTAGATAAGCTGTGTGAAATTCATGCAACACAACTTGTTGATCTTAGATTTGATTCATTTAAATACTTCCATTACTTGTTATATTAACAAATACTCAAAAATACTATAAACATATTTTAAGAAATTAAACATTTGACATAACACACAAATACAGTACATGTTAATTTATAAATGTCTACGTAAGGTTTTTGTGTATTAAGCAAGCAGACTTGGATTACACTGTTGGTTTTGATCTGCACAGTGGATTTATTTTGTTTTTTTTAAACCATCTGCCTCACTGAAAAAGCTTGATCACACCCATGAATAGATGGTGCTGTGTAATGTCTGGATCTCTGATTCCACATGAACACCTGTTAAAATGTACCTTAAGCTGTCTGTAGATAAATCAGTACTGGGGATTCAGAATCTTTGGTGAGTAAAGACAAAGTGTCAAAAGCACATTAATGACATTATAATGTTATACACTTGTTCTCACGGCATGTTCTCACCAGTTCCAAAAACTGTGTTTGGAGAAGAACACTCTGGGCTCAAACACATACAGCTTCAGCAGAATCTCCAGAATATACAGAGCCAGAAAAACCCACTCTGAATTCGCAATCATTGGATTCTCCTCATCAAGACCGATGAAAACAGCATTCACCAGTATGATCAGGTCATATACCATAACAAAGGCCCTGGAAAAGAACACATATAGTTCTGTGTTTGTAACTACTTACATCAAAATCAGAGGAAAAAAAAAAAAAGAAGGTTTCAAAGTTGAATTTGTATCTTACCGGTGTTGGACCAGTTGGCATAGGAGTTTGCTGGGGGCTGACTGGTAGAGGGAAGGGCACAAACTTTGAAGTGGATGAGGTCTTGACTTAATTGTTATTATTTCAATATTCAAGAGGTCAGCAAGCTGGACAAATGCCACCTTACCTGTAAAATAATCATCCTAGAATTGTAATCAAAAACGTTACAAAGATATAAAAACTTAAACTTAGGTCTATTTTAAATGAATCATCTCATGCAGGGGTCGGCAACCCTGGGCACGCGTGCCAGCTCACGCGAAGGGTTATCCCCACACTTTGGACCTTCCCAAAGTGTGGGGTTAACCCTTCGCGTGAGCTGGCACTTTGGGAAGGTCCAAAGTGTGGGGCCCGCCCCCTAGGGGGGCGCAGAGCCATTGTAAGGGGGGGGGGGGGGCGCGCAGAGCCATTGCGGGGGGGGGGGGCGGCATGAAAAGGGGGAAAAAAAACAAACAACAACACTTGGACACTGAGGCGCCCACAAACACAAAGCAGGAGATGAAGCATCGCTGAATATGTTTCCAAACCAACTTCATTCAAGCCAAAGACTGGAAAATATGGTGAAGCATATCTTCCCTTTGGTTTCACCTGCACAAGTGCCTGAGGTAGGTCTCCCCTGCAGAATTGGTTTTCCCTTCGCCGGGAGCACAGCTGGGCTCTCCAAATCACCGGCAAACAGGATCCCACATTCTTGATTTTTAGTTCACAAACACTTGTTGTAATGACTAGCTACTCCTGACATGTTGGAGATGTTAGCTCTTTATACAGTAAAGTTACAGCGAGATATAAATAATATCAGGCTGATCCTGCCACGATTTGTTCCCCCTGTTCAAATCACGGACAAACAGTATCCCACAGCTGTTTATGTTTTTAAACCCATTCTGCACAGAGAGGCGCACAGCTGACGTGAAAAAAGGCACATACCATAAACGTTGCGTGAAGAACTCTGTATTCCTCGTCCACAGGTAAACGGAGAAAAAAAAGAGTTTTAAAAAAATCTCAGTTTTCGGTGATTCGAAACGCCGTTTACGTGTGAATGAAACAGCTGCGTTTTCAAAAATACCCGTGTAGGTGCGGACGTAGCGTAAAAGAGTTAGTAGTTTATTTTCTTACTACCTGCAGATTACTAAATGTTTGAGGTGTGAAATAAACTGCAAATGAGCAAAATATGGGTGTGTGTGGTTGGAGGATGTGTTAGTGTGTGTGTGTGTGTGTGTGTGTGTGCGCGCGAGGGGGGGGGGGCGCGAACATTTTTCTGTAAAACAAAGGGGGGCCCAGCGAAAAAAGTTTGGGAACCACTGGGTTAACTGATGGCACGACCATAGCTGGGCCTGGTGGGCTGCTGGTGATTTTTCGTTTTTATGGGCCGATGCTTTTTTGTTTTTTTGTTCTTTTTGTAATGGCATGAACAATGAGAGGTGGTGGATTGGCCAGATGCTGGCCGATGCGTAAAAATAACTCAGTTGTTTGGTGGTGGCTATGGCGGAGCTTCCACAGAGGCAACAGGTGGATGAGGGAAAGGGGAGGCAGGAGGAGGATAGACCCGAGGCGGTCGCCGGTCCGAGTGTCAGGTGAACTGAACTTCAGGTAAGAAGTTATGACCTGCAGTCTATCTGGGTCAGATATGAACCAAGTTTAGTTGGAGTTTATTTTCGTTATGCTGACTTTTTCCAGTCAGTTACAATAACTCGTACTGCGTACTAGCTAGCATGACAGAGTTTCTATACAGCTGGGCGGGTGCTATGATGTTACTGATAGTGAATTTTATTTTATTCATAAAGTTAGTTAGTAGAGTTGCCAACAGCTCCTTAAAAATGGAATGGTCCCTCATTCATTGAAAATATTACGCATTTCATATTGAGCTGAGAAGGAACACAGTTTGTCCCGGACTTCAGCTACAATGGAAAAAGACACAAAGCTGGAGTTATTCTGTGTGTTTACGCTGTCAGCGGTTTCTTCTTCTCTCATGGGGGGGGGTCTAGCAAAGTTTTGCCAGGGCGGTGGGAGGTAAGGCATTAACAGGGAGAGGTGGGAACAAAGAAATACTTTTCTTTCTTATTCTCATTTCAGATGTCTCGCTTTTAATAAATAATTATCTGAATCTTACAACCAAAGTTTTTATCTGATATAAAATGTATAGAAATCATACCAACAAGACTGTACGTCACTGTCACAACAGCGTTTGTTTTCATTCAAAGGCTTTATGGCTTTTCGTATAATACCTGGTGGGCTGGTCTCTAGTCAAAATGCCCGGGCTGATTTTTTTGTCTCAGTCCAGCCCTGAGCACAACACGCAGGGAATTAATTTGAGCAGGTGCATTAAAAAAAAAAAAAAAAATGGCCGGGCCAGCGGTGCACATCACAAATTAGCTCGCATAGACACATTAGTTGTGCTGCTTCTTAATGATGGTATCTTAGCTAACAACCCCAACTACCAGATTCAACTTGTAATTGGCTAAAAATCACTTTGCCTACTGGTGAGAGGGACGTTGCTAGCTGGCAGTTTTTTCGAGCAATGTTGAAATTTCCACTTTCCAACACTTCAAATGCTTCAGGAGCTGTCTGCTCAGTGCAGCATCAGCACCACGGAAATCCGTAGACTCGAGATAGAATTCACAATGCGTTTTCGGGACTTTCAGGTGTATGGACCAATGTTTTCTTTTCTGATCAAACCAGAAAGCTTTAATGAGCAGCTGGATTTGTCTTGCATTAACTGGCTGGACACAGAGGACATCGAAATGCAGCTGATTGAACTGAAAAGCTTGAGTCTGTGGGGGTCAAAGTTTGCAGAACTCCGAATGCAGCTGGAATCCACAGTTGTGCGTGTTCATGGAGCTGCATTTTCACCTGCTGGACATCACTACCTGACGAGTTTAACTGTCTTCAGAACATTGCAGAGGCCTTATTGACAGTATTTGGTTCTACATATCTGTGTGAGCATATTTTCTCTGACATGAGTGTCCTCAGGTAGCCGTCTGAATGCTGGACACTTGGAGACCTGTGTCTCTGAGTGGGAGACCAGAGATCAGATTAACATGTGCGTCTCTGTATTAACAAACATGCCATATTGGCCCAGTTTATTTTTCTTATTACTGTTGTGAGGAGACCATAAATAGCATTTGCATTTTCTGTTGTACAGTTCATTTGCTGTTATGGATAAAAAGTCTTTTTTTGTTTCAAAATAGCTGATAACTATTCGCTGATAGCTGCCAACATCTGCAAACAAATATAATTCTATAAAGTGGTTCTATATAGTGTGTAACTGTTAATATAGAGCGTTATTACATTTATTGCTAATGCAATCATATGGCACATTGACTTCTGAGGAAATATTATATGGCACTCATGATCAGAAAGGTTGCCGACCCCTGACCTAATGTAACAACCTTCTGTTTGTTAAATGCAGGAATTGCAGTACGCCCCGCAAAACTGTTTTCATTTTTCCTTCGAGTATATAGCAGCATTTTTGGAAATTTTTATCCCCTGTGCAAGACTGAAAAATGAAGACAAAATGCCAAAAACTGAAGTAACTAACTGCCACTTGAGGCTTGCTCTGTAAGCAAGACTCCCATGTGAAAATGCAAAGTTTTATAGTTTTAGAAAGGATGTCTAAAGCGTAGCACAAAACAGAAACAGCAAATTCATGCTATTGCTCAAGTGCAAAGTCACACACACTGCGTGTTCACAAAGCAGAGGTTAAAAACCAAGAGTTGTGGTTTAAAAAAAAAATAATAATAAAATAAAATAAAAACCTGCATAAGAGGCAGTAGCAAATAACTTGATAGAGACAAAATCATTAAACGAATTCAGGGATAACAACCACAGGTGCAGAGCACACACAGAGAAATATGTATAACTGTAAAGATCAATTAGATTTTTTTTTTTACTTCTTGGGTTGTATAACATCAGATGTTGTGGTTGGTGGAAAAATAGAAATGCTCAATGATAATGCATTTTGACTTCCTTCATGTGGAAGATGAGTGTGAAGACACTGACTCAGCAGAGTATGCAGAGCTGAATGATACTGGACATCTGAACAATGCCTCAGCTTCAAGGATTAGACTGGACTGGTGACAATTTGATGGCCTTTAGGTAGATTTAGGGCATGCAGGCTGTACTCAGTTTACACATGAACACGCAAAACTGTGAGACAACCTGGTCACCTACGGCTTTAAGCAATTAAAATGCATGTACATTTAATCTTATTCATAACCTTACCCTTATTCCAAAGCAAATACAAAATGCTGAGATATTTGTGTAGAATAATAGAAGATGTAATGCAGTTCCATAGTTTATCTATGACATGCAATCATATTCAGTTGTACAGAGCCAGTTTGGCCTTGAAATGTTGCTAAAATGTAAAGAAGGCAGCATTGCACAGCAGCTTTGTTCATTTGTGCTGAATATTACACTCTTCTCATAGCTTCTTAGCTGTGGATCTGGGATCAAACAAACTATTTTGCCAAGTTGCATAGTGACGCACCAGGAGTTTATTAAAAGCTAGACAGAAATTTTACACTTTGCAATGCCTACAACATTATTGACTTTGCCTACTTGCTTAAATTACAATTTCAGGGGCATTAACCACGAGTTTAATGTTTGTCTTTGTGTTTCTTACTCTTTAAAGATCACAAATAGTTATTTCAAACTATAGATGACCTTTTAACATTTTTACATGCATACTTTCATCATGTCATTCTCATTATGCCTTTCTCTTCCAACACTGCTCTCTCCTCTTCCTCCTTATCTCCAACCTCATCTCCTTAAATTAAGTCAAAGCTCTAACACATGAAAATGTACATAAATATGCTCAGTTACTCTCCATATTGTCACAATTACTTGTCAGCTGACTAGACATGTGACATGCAGATTAAACAGCTGACAACAAACTGGCTAAAGAAAAATAAATCTCATCCCTTCCATCTTGGGTACTTATAAAGAACTTTACTAAACTCAACTTCCCTAAACGTGTTTTGGATTTAAGGTGTGTATGTTAGTTTGGATATCACTCACCAATGGCCCCTTGGTTCTTGTCATCAGAGACGCTCCATAGCAGCTCTCTGTGAGCATTACTAAGGTTGGGTTGGACCAGTCGGACCAGTTGGTTCCAGCTGGCCTGGGTCACCACTGGCTCGCCGCCCTCCTCCCTTTGCTCCTGTAGAACACCAAATGCTCGCACCATCTTGTGCCTCTTAGCTCTCACTAGCTGCCGTACCTCTTCCTGTTGGAAATGATCATTTTCTTCTTAAATGACATGGAATGTGCAAAGGAAATCTACTGTATTCACAAAAGATGTGACATAAATTTATAGAAAAATAAGTACGTTTAATAAATAATTCCAAGATCCAGGTGCTGCTGTGACAAAGGAACTTTCGGGATATATCTTATTTGATTGAATTGACAAATATTAATCAGATCTGCTTGCCACTTTATATAAGTTGATATAATCTTACATGGCATATAGAGTATTTTGCAAAACCTTTTGCACAGCTTCTCAGGAGGTATGGAAAGTCATTGACTAATCAGACGTTTGGCGGTCAATCCCTGGCTGCTTCAGTCTGCATGTCAAAATACCTTTAGTCAAGATACTGAACCCCAAGTTGTTCTCTGATGTATACATCAGAGTGGCAATGCTTGTGTGAATGTTGCGTGATTTTGTACAATTCTAACGATCCTAAAAGTCAATATTGGCTACAACGTCCTTTAATCTTTACCACGGCCTGATATTTCCTAGGCAAGCTTCCTTGTAGCTTTCCTGAAGTAGTCTTCATAAACAGTTCTCCAGGCTTCTTGGAGGAAATTCCATTTTATTAATGTTGAGGTCCTGGTTCTAGGGAGGCCAATCCATGACTGCTTGTGTTCCACCATGTGTTTTTCTAAAAATGCATGCTTTTATTGCATTGTCAGTGTTTTCGGGATCATTGCCATACTGAAAAATTAAGCCATCACCAAAAAAATGGCCTGCCAGATGGTATTGCATGATCAATCAAATCTGACAGTGCATTTTTATGTACATAGTTTCATCAATTTTGACAAGATTCCCAACACCACCGGCTGAAATACTCAAACTAGGACAGAACCTTTACTGTGATTTACAGATGGCTATAGACACTTACTGTACCCCTCTGCCAACTTCCTCTGAACATACTGATTTAAATTAAAAATTTCATTTTGGATTTATGATACCATAAGACCTGTCCCACTGATTTTCCGTTCAGTTTTTGTGGACTGTGGTATAGCTTAGCCTTTTCTCCTGGTTTCCCTCTCTTAAGAATGACTTCTTTATAGCTACGCTTCCACTGAGACTATTTGTAATAAGGCTTCAGTGAACAGTAGATAAATCAAATGCAGGTCCAGATACATCTCTCAAGTCCTGTGTCAAGTGTGTGTGGTTTTTTTTAATGCGGAGTGGCTCAAAACCTTTGCACAGTATGGTATTTTTTAAAGAAATTGTAAAAATATAGAGAACCTGCACAGGAAACGGTCACATGGCTGTACCTTCAAGTATTTTTTATAGTTGTTGTATACGACAGCCAGGAAGACGGACATGAAGATGTAAGTGTTGATAAGGATGTACACAATGAAGAAGACTGCGAAGAAGAAGTTGGCGTTGTATGCTGGCATCCTGACAATAACAAGCAGAAAAAAAGAAGTCAGGCTAAGATACAAAGACAAATAGATACTAATAGAAAGATACTAGATACTAGAAGAAGAAAAACGGTTAGTGTTCACTTCCTTCTTCTTTTCTGTAAAGCTCAGAGAGTTCCCTCTCAAACCAAGAGGTCAGCGCCAGAAAGAAACACAAGAGTTTGTGTGGTGTGAAGTGCTATCTAAATAACAACACTAATTTTACTTCACAAACAGTTTCAAAATACATTATGTCAAATACACTAATAAAAATCTGAGAATTAGGATTATAACTGAGTTTGGCTGAATTGTGTTATTCATGTCGTCTCCTTGCTGTTCAGACATCACGCCTTATTGATCATATAAACAATTCCAGTATTCAAGGAATACATGCACAACATTGAATGCAACACAAATTACATTCAGTGGGTTTCATCTGAACAAAAATTTTAACAGAAATGAAAAAATCTGCTAATTCTTTTTAATCAACTGTCCTTTTTCAAATATTAATAGTTGGTTCAACGAGATAAGCACTATTAACAACAGTGCTGTTTCTTTCTTTCAGTCAGAGCCACTGAATGATGTATAAGATGATGTGAAGATGTCCAATTTAGAAAGACAGATCTGGATGAAAATGTGGCATTTATGCCAGTTTTATATGTACAGTATGTGAGATAAAGTGCATCTTAATTGCTCTCCAAATATTTAATCATCCATCATTAATCTGTGAATCTATTTTCATCCATGTTTCATAGTCATCTTTGTCTACTTGATTTTGTTGATTGTTTGACAAAATGCACATAAAACAAAAGTGGAATGAACCAACACTACATTCCATTTTGCAATCACACGCAAAATCTGACTTCCACATATTTTCACAAACTGAATCATCTCAAAGTAAATACTATATAAAGTAACGTCATGCAAACACAATCAGGGATTTAATGTACTTTAGAAAAAGGCATGCTTCATGAAGACTGAAATAATTGTAAATTGCTTGATCTCAAAGAACACAAGTTGAGATTTACAATACAAACTTACATGACGTCAGGGCTATTGGCCGTGGTGACGAGGACGTACAAGTCAAACATGATTTCCAGGTAGCTGGTGAAATATGGTGTTCCATTTATGTTCGTCAAACCTCTAAAGAGAGAGAGAGAGAGAAAATACATACACTTAAAAACTATTGCTAAAACTCAAAAAAGTCCTCTACTTTTTCACTAAAAACAAAACAAAGCAAAAAAACAGAACACATGGCCTCAGTAGAGCCTTTGGGAAAATGTTGACCATTGTCTAACTGCGCCAGGTGTTGTGGCTCTTTGACTGACCAGGAGAACATGTTTGTAAATGTTGCATAAGCTTAAAATCTTTGCTTATTTATATGGATGACATAGCTGGGTGTTTGCACAATTGTCTGTGCAAGCTCATGTTATAAATTACAATTTCACTGGTTGCATCATGCAAGATTTTATTACATAGAGAAAGAAAGAAATCCAGGTAATACAGGGAGTGCAGAATTATTAGGCAAATGAGTATTTTGTCCACATCATCCTCTTCATGCATGTTGTCTTACTCCAAGCTGTATAGGCTCGAAAGCCTACTACCAATTAAGCATATTAGGTGATGTGCATCTCTGTAATGAGAAGGGGTGTGGTCTAATGACATCACCACCCTATATCAGGTGTGCATAATTATTAGGCAACTTCCTTTCCTTTGGCAAAATGGGTCAAAAGAAGGACTTGACAGGCTCAGAAAAGTCAAAAATAGTGAGATATCTTGCAGAGGGATGCAGCAGTCTCAAAATTGCAAAGCTTCTGAAGCGTGATCATCGAACAATCAAGCGTTTCATTCAAAATAGTCAACAGGGTCGCAAGAAGCGTGTGGAAAAACCAAGGCGCAAAATAACTGCCCATGAACTGAGAAAAGTCAAGCGTGCAGCTGCCAAGATGCCACTTGCCACCAGTTTGGCCATATTTCAGAGCTGCAACATCACTGGAGTGCCCAAAAGCACAAGGTGTGCAATACTCAGAGACATGGCCAAGGTAAGAAAGGCTGAAAGACGACCACCACTGAACAAGACACACAAGCTGAAACGTCAAGACTGGGCCAAGAAATATCTCAAGACTGGTTTTTCTAAGGTTTTATGGACTGATGAAATGAGAGTGAGTCTTGATGGGCCAGATGGATGGGCCCGTGGCTGGATTGGTAAAGGGCAGAGAGCTCCAGTCCGACTCAGACGCCAGCAAGGTGGAGGTGGAGTACTGGTTTGGGCTGGTATCATCAAAGATGAGCATGTGGGGCCTTTTCGGGTTGAGGATGGAGTCAAGCTCAACTCCCAGTCCTACTGCCAGTTTCTGGAAGACACCTTCTTCAAGCAGTGGTACAGGAAGAAGTCTGCATCCTTCAAGAAAAACATGATTTTCATGCAGAACAATGCTCCATCACACGCGTCCAAGTACTCCACAGCGTGGCTGGCAAGAAAGGGTATAAAAGAAGAAAAACTAATGACATGGCCTCCTTGTTCACCTGATCTGGACCCCATTGAGAACCTGTGGTCCATCATCAAATGTGAGATTTACAAGGAGGGAAAACAGTACACCTCTCTGAACAGTGTCTGGGAGGCTGTGGTTGCTGCTGCACGCAATGTTGATGGTGAACAGATCAAAACACTGACAGAATCCATGGATGGCAGGCTTTTGAGTGTCCTTGCAAAGAAAGGTGGCTATATTGGTCGCTGATTTGTTTTTGTTTTGTTTTTGAATGTCAGAAATGTATATTTGTGAATGTGGAGAGGTTATATTGGTTTCACTGGTAAAAATAAATAATTGAAATGGGTATATATTTGTTTTTTGTTAAGTTGCCTAATAATTATGCACAGTAATAGTCACCTGCACACACAGATATCCCCCTAAAATAGCTAAAACTAAAAACAAACTAAAAACTACTTCCAAAAACATTCAGCTTTGATATTAATGAGTTTTTTGGGTTCATTGAGAACATGGTTGTTGTTCAATAATAAAATTATTCCTCAAAAATACAACTTGCCTAATAATTCTGCACTCCCTGTATATTTGGATTGGATCTCAGATCTTTACATGTATTCAGCTTGTTACAAAATGTCAGAAAATGACCCAGCAAGTCTGTCAAATCTGTTGTCTGTATGCTGCTTACTATTGTCCCTTTTACTCTCATTATTCCAGGCTTCTCACTACACTGCCTGAAAGCTATCATCTGTTACCTACCTGCCCATTATTCGTGTAGAGCGCTTTAGCTTTTGCAGGAAGTGTTTTCAAGTTGCATAGGTCTCAAAGACTCCCAAGTTATATGCAATGTAAATACAGCCTTTTAAAAGATAATAAACAGGCCAAAAAGATGTCACATATATGGAATGAAATAACTTGAATGATTCTAACTGAAAACAAGTTTAAAGAGAATTTGAAAACTGATGTCAAGAGCCAACCTCAGAATAAAAAGGTACAGCTTTCTCACCGTTTGCCCAGCAACTTCAGCGCCATGAGGGCGAAGATGAGGATACTGAACATGAAGAGCAGGAAGACGTAGAAAATCTGAGGCAGAGCATTACGGATGCTCCTGAATGCTCTGCGGAGCTGAACACAAAGGAGCACACAGTGACACAGTTTTACATGCAAAAGCTCTTTCCTTATACACTTATCAACAATGTTTTCAAGTACCATTGGCTCGTGAAGTCAAACATTTACATGTTTAACAACATTATGCCTGCCTCAAACACTCCACAAATTCCTAACAGAGAAAAACTAAACATGATCCATTGATCAATCGGCAGAAAATTCATGACAGACAAAACACCACTTTGAGAGCCTTGATCACGTGAACACAAACAAATGCTCAAACTCTGACCAGATGTGAAAACATTTTCAAGTATTACTTAAACTGAATTTAGGACCAAAGCTTTCTAAATGTCTGCAAAACACGAGTCACTTGGATTTCTGGGCAATTTGTCATTTACAACATACATGCATAAAACTTCTGTATGAGCCTAATCACCTCCAGGGCTGAGACTGGGAAAAAGACTGGGAAAAAACATGCCAAAAAATGTAGTGGTTCGTACTGTTGACACAGCAAGATGGTTCTTGGTTCTACCACTACTATGTTAGGTTAACTGGTGATTCTAAACTGGCCATGGATGTGAGATAGATAGTGTTTGAAGTACATCGGATAAAATATGCCTATCGAGCGGACAAGCATAGCAGCTGTAATGGTCCACTTGTGAAAATAGATTTGTTGGAGATTTTGTTTGACAACAAATCTGACTGCTGCACTGCCGGACAGGACAGGCAAAAAATTAAATTAAATAAATAAGTTAATTGTATAAATAATAGAAGTTTGTTAAATAAGACCTAAAAATTCGTTAAATAGAGCCATCTTGTGATGTCTCTGGAATATTTCTTACAGCCAAATCATTAATAATCCCCACAAACACATTATATTTGGTGTCAAAAAACACTGAGCTAATGAAGACGTCATATTTTGAGAATGAACTCCTAAAGGGGATGATTTCTTCTTTAACATGTATTCTGATATATGTTATTTCTCTTAGTTTTCTTAGTAATTTCTCCTAATCTTCACTGTAGTACACAAAGTTTCTGAGTTTAACCCTAGGAATGTAATCATAGAAAGAAGACACCGAGACAGTCTATAGTAGAGCCATGAAAAATGTAACCAATGACCTACATTTGACTACAGTGCTTATCCTCACTTTACTTTTAGTGCTTCAAGCCTTCCCATATCAGTTCAGCAGAGCTAGTTCTCTCTAAAGGTGGTGCTCATTACAACTGAAATGGATCATCCTCTGGAGAGGATTTAATGAGGAAAAAAACAGAAAAAAATTGAAATATTCATGGTAATGAAGCTTTCATTACTGACTGTGGATTGTTTAAACATTCAGCCATTACCTGCCGTCCCTCTGTGACGTTGACCAGTAGAAGCGGCCGCAGGACTCTGGACCAGCGAACACCATAATAATTTGCAGCTTTCAATGCTCCATAAATGATCATATCAACCAAAGTGAGCTAGTCAATGCACAAAAGAACAAAGTCATTTAATGGTAAATGGTAAACAGACTAGTTCTTATATAGTGCTTTTCTACTCTGAGCAATCAAAGCGCTTTATACAACTTGCCTCATTCACCCAGTCGCACAAGCACTTTTTTCTATGCAAGTGCTTCTAACATTCACACACATTGAAAAAAATACCAGCTTCAATGCTAGTATTTACTATCTATTTGCATTTCAAAGAGTCAGATGCAGTTCAAGATGCATATGTCAATACTTAAAGTGTTTCCATGACCAAACTAGCTAGATAAGAATAAACAGGATTATTCTAAAATGAAATTATTTGAGCAGTAGTAGAAGGACAGTCTTCTTTGAAATGAAAATGATTTCATATATAATACAAACAAAATAACAACTTATTCCAAATATTCCAGAAAATAAAAAGTTGTGCAAGAAAATTTGTGACTGAGAGCCTCAGAATCACTGAGTCACAAGGAAGCTTTACTACTTTGGTAGTGCTGAGAAAGCAACATCTTAGGCTAAAGGTTGTTTCACAACAAGAGGAAAGCCTTCTCAGCACATCCTGTCTCTGCAGCTCAGCACACGTTAACAGTTTCAGCTTTCAGACCCTAAACCAGGAAGTCCTCTGGGTGCACACTGCACACTCACCAACTGACAGGAATGTATAACCTCTTCCTAAGTACTTAGTCAAAAACATCTTTACAATGACTTGTTCTGGTTCTGTCTGAGTTAGAGGAGCCTTCTTCCAAAATCTTCCAATTAAAAATACATATATACTAATAATGTGTATAAACCCCTCCCACAATAATAATGCAGATTGGCACTCCTACCGTGAGGATGACAATGATGCAGATATTTTTGGGATCTTTCCAGAACTTGTCACGGAGAATCACCTTGGCATAGTGAATGACTCGAATGGTGAAGATGAGCAGACAGAGTATCTCCACCAGCATGGTGGCCTGAAAAACAACATAACACAACACATGACCATACTTCTGATAATAATTTAACTTCTTGGACGTCACAGTAGCTAGTCTATTTCACTGATCTCAGCTGCACTACTGTAATTGCTGTATAGACCATCATACTGAACAATACAATAATTATAGTTTTACAACTGTTTATTAATAATACTTGCAACTGTATATCTACAATCTGTATAGTTTTCAAATTTCTGTATAGTTTTGTTATTTTTAAACATATGTATAACCTGTTCATAGCCTGTGCATACTTATAGTATATTCATAACATTCCTTCATACCTTGTACATGTAACATACTATAATAGATCCAAATTCTGTATTATATATTATTACTAAAGCACTTTCTGGATGGATGCAAACTGCATTTCGTTGCCATGTACTTGTGACATGTGCAATGACAATAAAGTTGAATTCTATTCTATTGTATTCTATTCTTCAGGACTGGTAAAATGTTGAATGGCCTGAAAATCTATTCAGTCTTTTTATAATAAAATGCTGAGGTGTAGACAGTAATTAGTATTTCTATTCATACAAGCCACAGAAGATTACATTAGAGTCAGTCAAAGTTAATGGTGTTATTAATTACTTTTACATTACCAGCTATTACTGAACTCCAATTTGGAATTTCAATGATTGCACATTTTACATATAGGTCAAGGGTCAAGTTCAAGGTCAAGTTCATTTATATAGCACATTTCCAAACCGTCCATACTGCACAAAGTGCATAACCATGTAAAATGCCCCTGAAACAAATAAGATGTAAAACAATGATGCAGTAAAATATGGAAAAAATAAATAAAGTAAATCAATAAAAACAACTAAAACAACAACTAAGGCTGTTACAACCAAAATGTTTAGGTCAAAGTTTGTTAAAAGCCAGACGATAAAAATGTGTCTTCGGTAACGATTTAAACTGATCACATGTTTGTGCAGATCTAATGCGGGATCTGCCACAGAGAAGGCTCAGTCGCCATGAGACTGATATAGAAAGACATGGAAAGACTGTAGCTACATCAAAATATAATATATACCCTAATACCACTATCTCCCAGTTTCATAAAAACTATAGCGGTGTGTAGTTTGTAACAAATTACTGCTGATAGAAAAGCAGCTTATTTTAAGTGATTAGAACATTATACTAGAACTAAACATCTTGAGCTGCTGCGTCTCAATCATTATCAAAGATCAGACATATGATAGTGTCTCCATAATAGACCTCATCCATCCAAGCGTATTGACTGTACTTGACTGTAACTCTTGTTGTGCTTTAGACACCTGTTGTGAGCTCGCCGTTCACTCTAGCCAGAACCAGCAGCAGTAAGGCTCACCAAGACTGGGGAGCAGACCAAGAAATACAATTGCCAGGTGCAGTCCAAAATGTTGGAGTTGAAGTCTGTCAAGCTCTGGGAGAAGTCTGTTTATATAAAAATGGAAGAGGAATTATTGCTAATTCGCATTGTCAAGGAGTGAAGCCAAAAAAGGTGGCAGTAGATAAACCGTTACTCAAAAAGCATCTCTAGACCCAGCAGTTTTAGCCAATTATAGGACAATCACCAACCTTCCTTTCATATCAAACATCCTTGAAAGAGTAGTTGTAACTGATCATCTGCAGAGGAATGGCTTATTTGAAGAGTTCCAGTCAGGTTTCAGAGCTCATCACAGCACAGAAACAGCTTTAGTGAAGGTTACAAATGATCTTCTTATGGCCTCTGACAGTGGACTCATCTCTGTGCTTGTCCTGCTAGACCTCAGTGCAGCATTCGATACTGTCGACCATAATATCCTATTAGAGCGATTAGAGCACGCTGTAGGTATTGCAGGTACTGCTCTGCATTGTTTTGTATCATATCTAACTAATAGACTTCACACATTTTAATGCTTTGCAGATAACACACAGCTTTATCCATCCATGATACCAGATCTCACACACCAATTAGTTAAACTGCAGGAATGTCTTACTCCCGGAAAAGCCTTCAGTTAATCCAAAATGCTGCAGCAAGAGTCCTGACAGGGACTAGAAAGAGAGAGCAGATTTCCCCTGTTTTGGCTTCCCTTCATTGGCTTCCTGTTAAATCCAGAATTGAATTCAAAATCCTGCTCCTCACATACAAGGTCTTAAATAATCAGGCCACATCTTATCTTAATGACCTTGTAGTACCATATCACCCTATTAGAGCACTTCGCTCTCACTCTGCAGGCCTACTTGTTGTTCCTAGGGTATTTAAAAGTAGAATGGGAGGCAGAGCCTTCAGCTTTCAGGCCCCTCTTCTGTGGAACCAGCTTCCAGTTTGAATTAGAGAGACAGACTCTATCTCTACTTTTAAGATTAGGCTTCAAACTTTCCTTTTTGCTAAAGCATAGGGCTGGATTGGATGACCCTGAATCCTCCCTTAGTTATCCTGCAATAGGTGTAGACTGCTGGGGAATTCCCATGATGCATTTAATATTTCTTCTTCAGTCACCTTTCTCACTCACTATGTGTTGATAGACCTCTCTGCATTGAATCATACTCGTTATTAACCTCTGTCTCTCTTCCACAGCATGTCTTTTATCCTGTCTTCCTTCTCTCACCCCAACCGGTCACAACAGATGGCCCCGCCCCTCCCTGAGCCTGGTTCTGCCGGAGGTTTCTTCCCGTTAAAAGGGAGTTTTTCCTTCCCACTGTCGCCAAAGTGCTTGCTCATAGGGGGTCATATGATTGTTGGGTTTTTCTCTGTATGTATTATTGTAGGGTCTACCTTACAATAAAAAGTGCCTTGAAAAACCTAACAAACAACAACAACAAAAACAAACAAACTAGTAAGAAAGTATGCTAGTTGTTTATTTAAACTGCTATATTTCACTTTTTTGCATTCATTAATTTTGCTACATACTTGCTAAATTTAACATCTGTATAAGTTTAATTACTAGTCAGCCTTTAAACCAAAATGAAACTTAGATTTACAATAGCCCTCAGAACATCACTTAGTTAGTACTTAGTTTATATCAGAATAACTCTTATAGTGTTTTTTCATAGACTCTGCTTCAATCAGCATGACAGAGGCTCAGATATTTCAGATATATCAGTTCCAATACTGTCTGCATCTCTGAATTTTTCAAAAAGCACTTACGATTGTTTGGACATTTGGCGCTGCTGACAAACCTTTTATTCCTCTCAGCACCCTTAGCCTGCACATTAAAAAGAGAAACTATAAAAACAGGACAGTGTCTCTGTGTGGCAGTTGCAGTCTTACCCATATAGGCAGAGGATATACAGCTGGATCCTCGAAGATGGCAAGAGACAGATTGACCAGCATGAAGAAGTAGAGGAGTACCTTTAGGGCCCAATGATTATAGAGCATATACAGTCTGAAAATCCACACACAAAGTTGGATATTAGATCAACTCACACTCATTATTCAATCCAAACTGCATGCTATAACTTAAAGTCCTCACATCCAAATGCATTTCACATTAGGGGGAAGTCATTTCACATCCCTCATAGTTTGCCATAGCAGATTGACTAATAAACAGGAGAAAATGTTGCATTTGCTGGGACAATATATTCTACATGAAAAATTATCCATTCAACAATGTTGATTTAAAGCTGTTATAAAGACTAATATGTATTTATTAAAAGTGAAATATAAAGTTATGACACCTTACAGTAAATATACAGAATAAAAAAAAATACCAACCAGTCAGCACAGGCAAAGAAAGTCATTGTAAACAGAGCTAAAAGAAACTGTTCTAGTCTGACATGCTCAAACTGCTGGTCAAAAATTAAGAGGAGACGGAGAGGAATGAAACATCTTCCAGGCTGAACAGATTAAATATACGTGTGTACAGAAATCAGCACAACAGAAATACAGCAGAGACAAACAAAATAATTATAGAATTTCCACATATTTAATATGGATGGATGGATGTGAAAGCCGCACCTGACAGCCTGAGGTGATGTGTCAAAGTAGACATTTCTGTTGTACTGGGCATCTGACACATAGATGGCAGCCAAGTTAAAATCCTGAAACACACAGAAGGGTATTTAAAGCATTTAAATATTACTCTCAATATAAGAAGATCTGCAAAATAAAAGGTATTTAACGCTGAAAAATTAACAAAAATTAAAACAAATCTACTATCTGATTTGTTTTTGGGTTTTTTTGCCTGTCCCGTTTGGCTCTTTTGCCATCAGAATTATTGTCTAAAGGCAAAGAAAGATGCCCAACGGATTTACTTTACCAAATGGACCATCCCAGCCTTGCCGTAATGGTCCATTTGATTCACCTTTTATTGTTTATTTTATTTTCACTTGCTGAATACGGGACAGACTTGACTGGAGAAAAGAAGGGGAGAAAGAAAGAGGGAAAGAGAAACAGCTGAGAAGAGGGACGGGGGAGAAGGGCAAAAGACAAAAACCAACAGAATGGGCAGAAGAAAAAGAAAAAAGAAAAAAGAAAAAAAAATGCATATATCGATCACCTGGATCACCTGTTGAGAAAGAAAAAAGAAAACAAGCAGAAGAGAACAAGAGTAATAGAATAAACAGCATCACAATGATATATGGGAATATGACAGTAAATACTAAATATTAAACATTATTGTGCAGCACGTAAGATCAACAGGACACAGTGTGCTTTGAGGTAGGAGCCAAAAAGGGTGTAGTTTGTGGGTGTGATCACCCGTGTGTACACCTGTGAGCATGGACGCGCTTGTTTTTTTAAAAGGTTCCTTCATGTAATGATCTGCTGGAGGGTGTGGGGGGGGCCACTGCCCCGTCCTCCAGGGCATGAAGCAGGTATGGAGGAGATCAAAACTCCAGACATCCAGAGGCCCCCAGAACACAAGAGACCAAGGAAGACCAACAGAGGGGCAGCCGCGCCACTGTCCCAGAAAGAGCTGAGGAGAGTCCCAGATGAGGGTTCACTCAGCAGCCGCGGAGCAGAAGCCAGGGGGGGTTGCAGTGACGCGCCCGTGAGCTCCGCCGGCAGCCGACTGTGCCTGAGTGACCTCTGATTGTTTTTTTTAGTTACATATAGTTGTTTGTTTCCTTAATTCTCACATTTCCTTTGTCTGTTAGTGGATTGTTTTTTGTTTTTTCGGCCGGCTTGTGCGATACATATATGAATGGTATGAGATCAAGTGTAAACCATCATTATGGTATTATCCATAGGCACACTGGCTAAGGTACAGCATGAATTACAACAGCCTTACCTAAGCCATTTCTCTGCGTGAGATACAGCAGGCAAAATCAGTTTTGACCATGTGACAAACTGTTGCTATTGATAAGAAATTCTCACCAGAGAAACCATCCAATCCACACATGCAAAGAAATCAAAGCACAGATCCCGATAAATTATGTGTAATATAAGAAATGATACAGAAAACATACTGAACACACTAAGAAAGGGATGTACAAAAAGGCATGGAAAGTCATGACACCAGCTGAATAATATCAGTAAGCAGTCCTGCCATTTGGTTCAAATTGATGTTGGTTCATTCAAACTGATGGCCTATAAAAACATGTCTCATAAGAAACATGGGTAAAACCAATGAGGACTCTCAAGACCTTTGAAGCCTTATTGTTGCAAAACATACTGATAGCATTGGTTACAGAAGAATTTACAGAAGAAACTACTGAAGGTTCTAGTGAGCACTTTTGAAGCCAATATCCGGAAGTTGAAAGAACATTATTTCACCATAAACCGGCCACGACCAGGTGCTCACTGCAAGATTTCAGACAGAGAAACAAAGGCAAATGATAGTATGCATGTTCAATACATTTTCCACTCTGTCATTTCTCATTATTACACATAATTTATGGTAATCTGTGGTTAGATTTCTTTACATGTGTAGACCGAACTGGTTGTTATTGGCATCTGGTGAGAATTTTACATCAAAAGCACCTTTAGAAATATATTTACTTAGAAAATTGGTGGCACGTTCAATACTTATTTTACCCACTGTAATTATCAGCAGCTTCACCTAAAGGTTGAGGAAATGAAAACAACTTGCAGAAGCACAGACTCAGGGTCAGCAGTGACCTGCTAGACAGAACCTCAGTGATGGATCCTTGCTTCAGGGCCAATATACATCCCAAGCACCAAAAGACTAGTGCACTTAAACACAAAACTGTGTTTGAGGTCAAGTCTATGCCGTCTGATTAATTGGTGACCACAGTGCATGAGCCTGAAGGCTAGCAAAGAATAGTGCAACTGGTAAGAATCACTGGCAAGCAGGTCCTGAGCTGTGACGAGAGAGTTTTAAGCTGATTTACAGTGATTTAATATAAGGCAGTTCACTCAAATAGTGGAAGGAACATATAGATTGTTTGTTTCAAGCATTGAACCATCTGTCAAAAATGGTCCGTGAAAAAAAGGGGTCCCCTTTTTTTTTGTTTTTTAAACAGTCGTCCAAAGCTATCGAATAAAATCTATTTTATTTGTCAATGATTCACTTAATGCACAATAAATTCATCTTTAACAGAGAACTAACTAGGGAAGTTGGAAGCTGTATACTAGTGATGGGTGCTTTATGGGGCTTAAAGGACAAGAGTCCAACAGTTTACTGCAGTCGTGGAATCATTTGCACGTTCTCCAGGCCATCCGCTGACAGAAAACCTGCACAATCACATTATAATCACTTGTAGTTGTACAGGAGCGTCCAGCTGTGTCATACCTCTTCGCTTTTTGCTGTATTCCCTGTGTTAGAATTTCCTTTTCTTGCAGACGCTTCGGGAATGTTTTCATTCTTTTCTGATTCGGACATCTCTCAACACGACCGACACAAAACGTCCCAAAATGTTTCTTCTAACTTTTTAATGACTCTCGAAATGTCTCCAAACTTTCACTACCAGCTCCTCGGCGTTTCTAAGTGGTGAAAAAAAGAAAAACATATATCCAAACTTAGTTTAAGTCGCACTTTTTGATGTAAACGTCACATCAAGCGTCATCCACGAGATTCGCATCAGAGGATTTCTTTCCAGTGGCATAAAAATGACAACCGCTTGCCATCTATCTCAGCCTACTGATATCTGGTCAGAGCTGCTTCAAGTCTTGCTCTAATAAACCACGACTCTTGCTGACTTCACGGACCAGCGGAATGAATAAGGAGGAAAAAATACAGTGATGTGTAAAACAGGCTGATTACCATTAAACAAAGCAACAACAAACTATCTCATATTCCCCAATAACAAAGTTGCAGATAGCGAGTAAGTAATAGACTTACAAAACGCAAAATGTTACGTTTTAACCAGATTTAGAGTAGTTGACCAAATGTCTCAATGAAAATCAACAATAAATGCATAAAAGGTTGAAGATTTTTTTTAAACTTTGAATAAATAAGTAAAAGGAAAAAGCCTATTTTCGTAGCATTGTTGCTACATGTCATTGTTACATGTCCCTTTTTATTCTTGTCCAATTAACCTCTACAATTTAATTTGTTCTATACTTATTCCTTTGTAGTGGTTTCTATAAAAGAATTATTTTGGTGCTTTTTTTCTTTTATGCCCACCGTTTTCACTGTTGAACTCGTATTACTATGCTGTTGTATTTTTCAGACATTACTCGGAGACAGTAAAAGCACCATGTGGTATCATGTGACTCAGCACGATAACGGAAACTGGGAGAAAGAGTCAGAGGCATTTCAAATAGTGGGAAAATTAGGAGAATATACAGAAATACAAGTTTTTGCGTTATTGTAGGGTCTTCATCCTACAATATAACGTGCCTTGATGCGACTGTTGTTGTCATTTGGCACTGTATAAATGAAATTGAATTTAACCCTTTAGCGCGTTTGCTGATGTTACATTTAGTGAACCACATAACAAAAATACTTGTCCATGGCATATTGAACTTACTTTGTAGCGCAAGGTCCTGGTACTTTTGTGAAAGGGCAGTAAACACATAGAAAGTCGCCACACACACACACACACACACACACACACACACACACACACACACACACACATATATATATATATATATATATATATATATATATATATATATATATATATATATATATATATATATATATATATATATATATATATATATACTGCAGTTTTGCACTGTCACTATAGACTTCTTCCCCTGCTGTTGGATAGCCATCACTAGTTTGTTCATCTGTATCTGGAAGCAGGGGCAGATCTACTGTGGTGGTGATCTCTGCCACCCCTACTGCCAACCTAGTTTTGCATATGACAGTATTGTTTGTTAAAATAAGCTGGCATTAAAACTTTGAGCCTAGCTACATTAACATTGAATATAAATTCTAAAACTGAATATGCAGGCCCGATCAAAAGTTTAGGACCACTTGAAAAATAGCAAGAAATCATATTTTGCATGGTTGGATCTTAACAAGATTCCAAGTAAAGCTTCAACATACAACAAGGAGAAAGAAAACGTTTTTTTGAACATGCAATTTATTGAAAACAATGCTTAAACTGAAACAGGCTGTTTTACAGATGATCAAAATCTTAGAACCACATGCCTTTAAAATGCCAATTCTGTGCAAAAATGTGGTTTCGTTGTCATTTTCTGTCAGGTAGTCTCACTGTCATAACTTTCTGATGGCAAAGGCAAAAAAAAAAGTTCCCTTTTTGAACGTGGTTGGGTTGTTGAACTGCATAAGCATGGTCTCTTGCAGCGTCGCTGCTGAGGTGGGATACAGTAAGACAGTCATTTGGAATTTCTTAAATGATCCTGAGGGTTATGGAACAAAAAAGTCAAGTGGAAGACCCAAAATAATTTCACCAGCACTGAGCCGGAGGATAAAATTGGAGAGAGAGACAATTTTCAAAAAGATAAGAGATTTATTGGAATGTTAATCATAGGGTTAATCATTCTTAATTTCGTTGTTCTCGTGACAATGACAATAGCGTTTCTGATTCTGATTCTGGGTGTTGTAGTTTGTTGTTGTTTTAGTTTATATGCTTAATTTGTTTTATGTGTGTATTGTATATGAGTGTAGACTTGTATATAGTTAAACATGCATGGATAATATAATGTTGAATTCTGAATATTGATTTATAAACAATGGGATTTGAAAAAAGTGGGTAGGAAAAGAAAAAGTGTAAACTTCATCCTACTGTTTTTCAACCACAAATATTGTGTAGACACATAGTGTAAATAGTGGGAACAGCTCATGCAAGTGGGACCCTAATCTGCCCGATGTACTCTGAGCCCCTCTCAAATGACTGAACTCCTCACCCTGTTTCTAAGGGAGAGGCCAGAAAGCTTATTTTTGCCACTTGTGTCCACTATCTCATTCTTTCAGCCACTATTATAGGTCATAACCTCAGATGAGAGAAATGACATTGATCGAACAGTAAATTAATAGCTTCCCCTTTATGCTCATCTCTCTCTTCACTACGACAGAATGATTCAGCATCCACATCCCTGCAGATATTGACAGACTGATTGTTGCACTATCTTGCACCCTTCTCTCCTCACCCCTGAAAAAGACCCCAAGATATTTAAACTGCTCCACTTGGCAGCAACTGTTTTAGTGATTTTGTTTTATCCAAATAAAATTGAATTGAATTCAATAAATTAATTATTAATTAATTAAAGAGCATTGACCTGTTTTATGTTTTTAGGAGTGAAGCTTTGTGGATGATCCTTAAGCCTGTTAGCTCATTTCTGCCATTTGTAGTTGAGATATCATTCTTTCAGTTCATTTTTCAGAGCTTGTGACCACAGGTGATGGTAGATCGATCTGTAAATCGTCAGCTTCCACGCTGAGCTCTCCCTTCATCATAGCAGATGTGTACAGAATCCACATCACAACTACTATGGTGAAATACTAGTTGTCTCTCAATCTTTAGCTCTTCCTCCTGAGACAGTAACTTGCTCCTGTTGTTCCTCCTTCAGCCCAAAGATCAAAGAGTTGGGGTATTTAACACCCCTAAGTGGATACTCCATCTTTTCCCAACTGAAGAGCATGGCTTCAGATTTTGAGTTGTTAATTTTCATCCCAGTCACTTCACACGTGTTGCAAACTGCCCCAGTGTGAGCTGGATGTTGTTGATGAAGCTAAAAAAAAAAAAAGATACATCATCCATAAAAAGCTGAGATGAGATCCTGCAACCACCAAACCAGACACTCTTCACCACTTGGCTGCAACTGACCAAAGACGAGAGATGGTTATTTTATACATTTATTTTTTCCAAATAACTGCACTAACAGTTGTCACCTAGGTTCTTGCTGATGATCTTGGAGCCCATTCCAGCATGGAGCAAGTCTTCAATTATGTCCCTTCAATCAACAGCTCTTTGGTCCTGCCCATGGTGGTGAGGTGGCTGGAGCAGCAGATATCAATTCAGTGGACATGTGTGCATTATACACATACGCTGAAATCAAAAGTATCTGTAATTGACTGATTGTAGTCAACCTGTGCGAATTCTGGCTGGGTTGTAGGGGAACAGATTCCTATTTCACTCAATGACATACAAAACAACCTTTTAATGTATTTTTTAAGATTCTTTTTGTTAATATGTCTCTCTCAATTAAAATGAAGCTACCATAAAATTTATTGCTGTTCATTTTTTGTGAGCAAATTTTAAATTTCTTCAGGGGATCAAATAATTATTCCCCTGACTGGACCACCGGCTTGACATACTCAGTAAGCAAGAAACTTAAGGTAAGGGGAGATTCCAACAGATTTATTTGATATGGATATGAAAACAATCACATTTAATGAAACAATGTTTTTTTCTTAATGACAAGAAACAAATCATTTTGGATACATTTTTAACACAGTATTAATACTGTGGTTTTAAGTGTCTGCCCCAGTTGAAATAAAATTTGACTATTCGTGCTTTAGTTTAAGATAATTCTTGTTAGCAGCACTGACATCTATAATTTTAGGTGTTTAAACTGAATTGGTTAACATGAAGAAATAAATACAATCTTCCAACAATACACTGTGAAGCTGAGTAAGTCCACCCTTTAAATCAACATAAAAAAAAGTCTTAATCACGACATTTATTTTATTGAAATATACATTTCCATGTTTTTAATTACTTTAAATCACAACTTGAAACATCAATTTATTTTTAACTAACTCAAGAAAAGTGTCAAACTGTCCAACAAAACTGATTTTTTACAGCAATCGTTTCAAACTTGACATTCTCAAGTGGATGTGGATGGATGTGGATAGAGTACAGTCTTTATCAGTTAATGCTGGGCACAGTCGTCTGGAGGCTGATTTCTATCCTTCCATCATTCCAGGGACTTAAATAAAAATCAGTCTGGTCTCCCTTCAACAGTTTTCTTTTTGACTGCAACCTCAGAGCGCACCACACTCTTCATAGTTCTCTGCATTATCCATGTAGCCAGGTGGATAGTCACAAAGGCACCAGAGACGGCCCACAGCCAGTTCCTTCTGAGCCAGCTCTGAGGTTTCATGGTGACACCACTGCAGGGGAAGAAGAAAAACAGTATTTACTCACAAACACTTGGTATACAGAAAAACATGGCAGAGAAGCCAAATAAAATTGACCATTTTCACAGTTACTGGGAGGAAGAGTTTGTTTTTAATCACAGGTAAACAAAGGGTGTATGTCTCACTTGCTGTGGCACTGGGAAACTGAACTATCTGAACTGTGAGCTGCAAGGAAAAGGTAAGACTGCTGTTGACATGATAAATGCATTTAAAGCCACGATGAGAAAAAAGCCCTGCACTTTCCCTCCAAACAGCCACTTTGTTCTCACTGTTTCGATGATATCACATGTTTTAACGACAGTCCAGCCATACTACAAGTGCGATGACTGCAAAGTGGGGTGTGCATAATTATTCAGCCCCCTTTGTTCTGAGTGCAGTCAGTTGCCCATAGACATTGCCTGATGAGTGCTAATGACTAAACAGAGAGCACCTGTGTGTAATCTAATGTCAGTACAAGTACAGCTGCTCTGTGACGGCCTCAGAGGTTGTCTAAGAGAATATTGGGAGCAACAACACCATGAAGTCCAAAGAACACACCAGACAGGTCAGGGATAAAGTTATTGAGGAATTTAAAGGAGGCTTAGGCTACAAAAAGATTTCTCAAGCCTCGAACATCCCACGGAGAACTATTCAAGCGCTCATTCAGAAATGGAAGGAGTATGGCACAACTGTAAACCTACCAAGACAAGGCCGTCCACCTAAACTCACAGGCCGAACAAAGAGAGGGCTGATCAGAAATGCAGCCAAGAGGCCCATGGTGACTCTGGACGAGCTGCAGAGATCTACAGCTCAGGTGGGGGAATCTGTCCATAGGACAACTATTAGTCGTGCATTGCACAAAGTTGGCCTTTATGGAAGAGTGGCAAGAAGAAAGCCATTGTTAACAGAAAACCATAAGAAGTCCCGTTTGCAGTTTGCCACAAGCCATGTGGGGGACACAGCAAACATGTGGAAGAAGGTGCTCTGGTCAGATGAGACCAACATGGAACTTTTTGGCCAAAATGCAAAACGCTCTGTGTGGCGGAAAACTAACACTGCACATCACTCTGAACACACCATCCCCACTGTCTGATATGGTGGTGGCAGCATCATGCTCTGGGGGTGCTTCTCTTCAGCAGGGACAGGGAAGCTGGTCAGAGTTGATGGGAAGATGGATGGAGCCAAATACAGGGCAATCTTGGAAGAAAACCTCTTGGAGTCTGCAAAAGACTTGAGACTGAGGTGGAGGTTCACCTTCCAGCAGGACAACGACCCTGAACATAAAGCCAGGGCAACAATGCAGTGGTTTAAAACAAAACATATCCATGTGTTAGAACGGCCCAGTCAAAGTCCAGATCTAAATCCAATCGAGAATCTGTGGCAAGATCTGAAAACTGCTGTTCACAAACACTGTCCATCTAATCTGACTGAGCTGGAGCTGTTTTGCAAAGAAGAATGGGCAAGAATTTCAGTCTGTAGATGTGCAAAGCTGGTAGAGACAAACCCTAAAAGACTGGCAGCTGTAATTGCAGCAAAAGGTGGTTCTACAAAGTATCAACTCAGGGGGCTGAATAATTACGCACACCCCACTTTTCAGTTATTTATTTGTAAAAAATGTTTGGAATCATGTATGATTTTCGTTCCACTTCTCACGTGTACACCACTTTGTGTTGGTCTTTCACGTGGAATTCCAATAAAATTGATCCATGTTTGTGGCTGTAATGTGACAAAATGTGGAAAAGTTCAAGGGGGCCGAAAACTTTTGCAAGCCACTGTAACTCTCTGACACTCATTCTGTTTCAATTGATTACATATCAGATGTTTCTAAAAATTGACTGCAGTCCACCTGTGATAAATTCAGTTGATTGGACATGACTGGGAAAGGCACACACTTGTCTATATAAGGTCCCATATGTAACAGTGCACATTGGAGCACAAACCAAGCCGTGAAGTCCAAGGAATTGTCTGTAGACCTCTGAGACAGGATTGTATTGAGGCACAGATCTGAGGAAAGGTACAGAAAAATTTCTGCATCTGCAAAGTTACTTGTATAGGTAGCTTGGCTAAGTACTTGCTCAAAGGAGGTCATTTGCTTTATCAGTATTACTGTAGGATATTGCCGAGTTGTTGTAGGTTAGATTTGGTGCCATATAAATACAATTAAATAGAATGTTACATTATCTTGATAGTTTTCATTCTCGAATATCTTCACCTGTTAAATTATAAAAAAAATATCTCTAAGTTTTGAAAATATAAAATAGATGGATAAAACTTTACACTTTGACCACTCAGACCAAAAAATCTATTCCCTGTAAACATTTATTCATTCATTTGGGTGTGACTCTTATCAGCTTTTTGGGCTGAGTTCTAGTGGGGGATGGGATGATGTCTGTGGAAATTTGTGACAGAACTGAGCACAGCAAACTGAAACTTCCAGGAAACAGGACATTAGAGGACTACCAATAAAAATTATGTCTGACTCCAGTCTATTTACACATACAGGCGAGCTGCCACTCTTTTACTGATAAGGATATACACATCCTGGACGGTGGTTTGGAGTCAAGGAGGCCATTTACGAAAAAGGGAAAGACGATCTCTGAATCAAGGAGGGGGCCTGAGGGTAAATCTTTCATCATCTTACAATGCTGCCTTGCCAGTAATCAAATATCCTGCTGGAATAATCAGATGGCCAAAGGGGAAACTGAAGCCACTAACATCAAGACAAGAAATCTCCTTCCGTGCATGGAGGGTTAGCCCCAAATCCAGCACCCTGAGACTGTATGCAAAGTGGAAGGAAGATGAGAACTAGTCAGTGTCAGAACTACTATCCAGGATGAGACAACAAAGATTTAGTTTTTTGTTAGTTTGTTTTAGTTTAGTTTAGATGTATTCACTATAGTTTAGTGTTACGGCCCTAGCAGGGCCTCTCTCTCTCCTGAGGGTGCCTGTGTGGGCGTGTCCCACTACCTCCTACCTGAGATGCCACCTTTCCCTCCGGCGCAGCTGACTCCCATCAGCAATTAAGGGTATTTAAGCCCCGAGAAAGGTGAGCTCTAGGCCAGAGTGCCATTTGTGTGGTTTACAGCTAGTGAGCTGAGTGCTTTTGTGGGGTTTCCAGCTGGTGAGCTGTGTTTTGTGGTTTTCAGCTAGTGAGCGGCGTTTTCCTTTGACTTTATGCTTTATTGACCAACGCCTGAGTTTGTTTGGTTACTTTATGGTGATAGCGCTTGCCGTCTCTTTTTGTGATTCTTCAAATAAACTGTTTTATTTAACTGTTTCGCCTCCTTGACTCCTTTTTCTGACCCGGTCACTTTTGTTACTTCCCCCTCACCGCCTAGACCCCCCCAGGGGAACGTAACATTAGTGAATACCTCTTGCAGCAGAATCCCGAGAGAAGAGAAGCAGGAAAAGGAACCATCACGGAAGGATGGGAACCTGCACGGTATGTGCCACCATCAGACAGAAGAAGAGACTGACATCCACAAATCCTGTCAGTGGCTGGACAAAGCTGAACTGAAAGACAGCACAGAGACAGCACTAATATGGCAGAATAGGAACAAGACCCCGTAGGCTGTACAGAGATGCTAATGAGAAAATTTCAGCACATAGCAACAAGGTGCAAGATGCTAGCAGGTATGGCATACATAGAACACCATAACCAAATGTCCCCTTAGGGTAGTTGAGAATGACCGAGTTAAGATCCTGTGGGACTTGCAGATACAGACAGAAAAACTGGTGATGGGAAACCAAGAGGAAGACAGCTGTAGTGACAGATGTAGCTATACTGAATGATAGCAGCTCGAGAAGTGCCAAGAGCTGAGAGGAGAGCTCAAGAAGATGTGGAGATTGAAAGCAGCAGTAGTCCTCGTTGCAACTGGAACACTCAGGGCAGTGCCCCCAACACACACCCACCCACACAAATACACTTCTCAAGCCCCCAGAGGTCTTGCGCAGCATCTTTGTTGTCATTCAGTATAGCTGTGTTTTATCACTACAGCCGTCTTCCTCTGCTTGTCCATCACTACGATGTTAGGCTGTTAGCCATCACCGGTAGGGATGGGTACCGGTATCCGGTACCATTCTGACATAAACGGTAGTAACCAGACTATCCAAGGATAGTAGGCGGGCCCAGGTACGTACGTTCTTTTAGAGCAGAGTTACAGATTAAAAATGTCCAACGCGAAGCGGTCAAAAGTCTTGCTGTACTTCACAGCAAAAGATGCAAACTCAGCAGCCTGCAACAAGTGCTTTAAGGTGATACTGTGCAAAGGAGGTAACTCCTCAAATCTGATGAAAAACCTGGCCTCTAGCCCTGCCAGTGTAGCAGAAATGATGACGGATGATGATGGCGGCAGCAGCCGTTCTTCTCTGGGTGAGTAGCTTAATGTTGTTCGTGTGTAATTTATGTTGAGTAGGCTAACCACGTTATTAAATTAATGCACGTAAGGTGAACTAGCAAACACCGTCGTAGTTACATGCGGCTGTCTTGTTATTTGATAGAGTGATACCATATATGCCCTATAGCTGCAGAAAAGGCTAACACTGTTATCTTTTTACAAAAAAAAACAGCTAAACATGAGAGGTTTTAGGACAAATTTTGTGTTTTCCATTGTTTAAGCACCGGTTCCAACCAAAGGAGGTATGTTGTATCAACAGAAAAGGCTAACTTGGTTATCATTTTGCAGAAAAAAAGAGACTGCTAAAAATAAAAACATAAAAGCTTTTTGGACAAAGTTTGTGTTCTCCATTCTTTAAGCACCGGTTCGAGCACTGTTTAAGCACCAGCACCATTTCAAATGTACCGGTTTGGCACCGGTATCGGATAAAACCTAAATGATACCCATCCCTAATTACCTGTTTATCTATCTGTATCTGGAAGACCCACAGGATCTTGGCTTGTGTCCCATTTTGACCTCGGGACTTCCAGGCCATAATCGGCTCAGAAGTTAAAGTATACTATGCCAGCTATTTGGTTATGGCGCCTCATGTATGCCCTGCCTGCTACCATCTTACACCCTGCTGTTATGTGCTGGATCGTCTCTGGGGCATCTTTACACAGCCTGCACTGGGGATCTTGCCTGGTGTGGTAGCCCCCAGCCTCTATGAATCTTGTGCATACAGCTTGTCCTGTGCTGCCATGACTAGTGCCTCTGTGCTGTCCTTCAGTCCAGCTTTGTCCAGCCACTGACAGAGGAAGTGGCTGACATCCAGGAATCCTGTCTGCCGGTGATACATACCACGCAGGGGCCTCTGGCTCCATGACAGATTTTCTACTTGCTCCTTTTTTTCTTTCTTGGGTTTCTGCTGTCTGAGGTATTCACTAAGCACATTGTTCGTTGTGGCCATGATCCTGATGTGAATGTTTATCGTCTCATCCTGGACAGTGGTTCTGTACTGTTTGGCATACAGTCTCAGGGTTCTAGTCTTGGGGTGAAACCCTTTGTCCTTGGTGAGCTGCTTCCTTGTCTTGATGTCAGTGGCGTCTGTCTCCTCCTTTAGCCAGCTTATTATCCCAGTAGGCTACCCAATCCCAGTGTTGATTACCTGGATCTTGTTCTTTCCATTCAGCTGACTTCTCTGGACTTGCCTGACCCTCTGCAGGTACTTGGTAATTGCGCCTCTCTTTACCTTTTGTTACCTTCTGACTACACTTCTCCAGTCCGAAAGACATTCTGATGTTGTTGCTGTAGATCCTCGTGGTGTGGATGAATGAATCAATGTCTGTTTAAGCATACAGCTTGATGTCATCCATGTAGAGGAGGTGGCTGACGATTGTCCCATTCTGTAATTGGTCTCCATAGCCAGTCTTGTCAATGACCTAACTGAGGGGGTTCAGGCCAATGCAGAACAGCAGTTGGAAAAGAGGAACTCCTTGGTAGACCCTGCACTTCATGGTAACTTGTGCTATTGGTTCAAAGTTGGCCTCTAGAAGCTACTAAATGTTTTGCTGTCTCTCTAAATGCTGGGTATCAAAGATTCCATAGGTCCCACATCGTCTTCATGTAACGCCTTCCGCTGGGGTTAATTATGTAGTAGCATGCCAACAGTGCTTTGTTTTCATTTCTTCCCCACTTATGTCTTCCGGTTCCGTTAACCCACTTCTCATCTGTGTGTCATGGTTTCCCAACACCTGACGTGGACCTTGTCTACATCCTGTCTGAGCTGGTATGGCTTCAGTTATCTCTGTCTTTCTCATATCCAAGGTAGCTTGGTTAGCATAGGGAATCTCGCCTAGGGACCCTTACTGGATACAGACACCCAAGAAAACACCAAGAAAGGTCAGGTGTGCAGTAGAGTATTAAACTTTGTGTGTAGGGACTTCAGGTTGAACACCCAAGCTGAGGATGTCAAAGAGCTACCGAATGAGGCAGAGCAGTGTGAACACTGGGTGGTAGAGAGGCTGCAGACAGATTGGCCAAGATGATAAACTTTAAATTTCTACTTTTCCAATAGCTTATAGAAATCTATTTATTTTTGTTGTAGCCATCTGGGTAATCAGTTTTATAATGCAGGCAGTAACCGGTCTTTATTTTCACATTACTAACACGACACATTGTCCAAAGTTAATTTTTTTTATTTTTCCATTATGCTCTTCTACAATAATTAAAATTATTCAGATATTGTTTTCTATAATTTCGTTCAAAAATATATCTTACCTTCACGACCTATACTGAAATAATCAAAATAACTCATAAAAAACCCTCCAAATTTAATCTTAAAAATGTAACTTATAATTGGGGAAACTAGCTGAAATTTAACAAGTTAACTTTTTCAAGATATGACTTCTTTGCCATTATTTCTGTTGTTGCAGGATGGGATCATAATCTTCCCTGTAGTATCAAATATCAGTTATTTTCTTTGGTACTGGAATTGAGTTAATTTGTAGAGTTGTTCGTTTGTTTTTTAAATTGGAGCACCAACTTGTGAAAATCTGAAAATACAACTACAGCTAGATGAAACTGCTCTGAGTTTTACAAACCCTTTGTGTGCTCAGTTATACAAACTCTCAAGGGCAGAAAAACTTAGCATGTTTTCTTCAGGTGTTTTTAACAGTTTCATACCTCAGTGCGGGTTACTTGCTCTTGTGAGCAACAGCTGGAGGAGGAGAAGGAAGAGCAGATGCAGGAGGGGAAACGTAGGTAACAATGCCAGGTTCAGGAATATACTCGTCTCCGTCTTTGCGTAGCAGTGGGCTTCCCTTCAGATTGTACCAGCCCCAGTGGATCAGCCCCAGACTTGTGCCCATCACAATCAATACTTTGTAGTTACTCCACAAATCCCGCAGACCCATAACTAAGATGCTAAAAAAAAAAAAAAATCCAAAAGATGATCACTACATTCATATAGACAGTTAATATGATTCTTACTTCAAGTATACTGTAGTAACTAGTCAAATAATATATACTGAAATGGAAGTGGAATTAAAGTACAAGGCAGCATTAAAGGGAAAGTACGCTTATAAGTAATAGTTGAGTGACAATCATTTTCCATCACTGGTCATTCAAAGGTCAAGTGTGCAAAAAAGAAACAAATATCAATTGATCAAAAGACTATACTCTGAGTCTAACTATTTTTGCTGGAAGATCCTGACAAGTCCAGTAAAAAGCAAAGTAAAGCAAGTAAACAACACTACTGCCTATGTATAGAATTATAGGAACACTGACATTCAATCGATTTCTTATTTAGAACGATACACGTACACCCATGCAAAGGATATTGTAAAGTTTTACTCAATGAGACACCAGCAATGTTACAACGCAATAAGGAACTGATTCATATCTATTAAAGTACCGTTTTAGTACATTTGATAGCTGTTTTTAACATGCTCACAGTTTAGTTTAGGAAGCCAGCTCAACCCCATCGATTATCTGTATTGAAATTGCACAAGAAAAATTAAAGTTAATCAAAATTAAAATGAGCAACACAAACTAACCTGTGGTGACATAAGAGAAGCCCTCACCTTCAGAATTCATCTGTGTTTTCTATGCTGAAGATCACTAAACATGTGCCTGAACGCAATTTACGTTAATTATAAGCATAATTGCTCAAAACCTTAGTGCTAAATACTAACTCGCTTATTGTTATTAATTATTGTGTTTTTCATGGAATCCAAATTGAAATAAACACCTTTAAATGTGCCGCTGATGTTATAAATATTTTTTTACTCAGGCAACACATTAGAAGTCTGAAATAATCATGTGACTGTGTAACCATCGGCTATTGGTTGAGTTTTGCATTCCTAGTGAAAAGGTTTTTTTTTGTTTGTTTTTTTTGAATACGCTTTATTGACAAAGCACAAAATACAAATACAAAATAGCAAACACAATGTCAGGGGGTTCGTATAAAAAAACAAAATAGTGAAAAGGTTTTGATATATGACTGCATCTATAAAACGTCGTCATTTCGTAATTATCTCGGTGTATATACAAAAATGTATCGCCTGTACAACATTTGATGCGCTACAGTAGTGGTGGCTAGATGAAGTGTTGTAACTCTTTTGGTGTGTCGCTCAATAGTGACATCTCCTGGATTAAAAAAAAATCAGTGCAGGCAACCTGGATAAAGAGTGTGGTGAGAGACTGAGCTATGTTCAATTTTTTTTCTGCCAAATGAGGGATGAATGTTCCTGTTTACATAACAAGCTGATGGTAAAGCGCTGAATGGAAAAAAAAAAATGTATATAATGCAAGGGCGTAGATTTGGCATGGACGGAAGGGACGTGTCCCCACCAATATCCAGCGATTATTGAATTGTCCCCTGTCCCCAGTCCCCACCAATAATTTGATCTCTGCGAGTAAAGAAAAAAAAAACCCCGATAGAAAGAAAAAACGATCTGTCAGCGTCTCATTCACCCAGCGGTGTAGAAAGAGTTAAATTACGTCCTCTACTGGAGTCCTACGTCATGTGACAAATATGGCCAATGTGATTGGCTGTGCCTTTCAGGGAGCTCTGTTTAGTTTTAGCAGCGGCAAGCCTGCGCTGCGAGGAGGAGAGGAGGATGGCAGCAAAAAGGAAGATCCTGGATATAAGAAAATATTTTTCAAAGAAACCTGTAAGTCGCTTAAAGTCAAGTTCACTCATAAAATGTGTCCGTCATAATAACGTTACAGGCTATGCTAGGCTTTGGCCCACATCAATCTAAAATTGTATGCAACCATGAATAACGTGTTTTGGAAACTAACTGCACAACATGCAGCACTATTAGTTCTCTCAGTCTCTGAGCAGCATTTCTAATTTTGATTGAAACTGTCAGAGAAAACGGCAGCCTCGAGCAGCCAGGATATTAGTTTACAGAGGCTGTTAAAATTATATGTCTAACGTTAAAATGTTGGTGACACAATAATTTCATCCTAATGGTACTGACATATTCATAGGGTTAATTTTTGAGACAAAATATCATGAGGTAGTTATGATTTTGCAAATATTCCACCTTGTAGTGCAGTTTGCACAAATTGTTTTTAAAATGCACTCAGCCTACAAACATTACTGATGAGTCAAGATCTGCACAAATTGACAGAAACACTGAAGCAGCTGCACATTTTATTCTTATTGTCATGTATGTCCTGTTTGTCAGGTGACAGAAGAACCAACACAGAGCTCAGAGAGCAATGGTGATACAAGATCACAGGTGAAATTGGATGATGACCTGGTGGTTCATGACTGTATTTGAAGCAAATGTGTGACTGCATGTATTTGGAATGTCTCACTGTTATTCATCAGGTGACAGGCAGCTCTGCCATGTTGTAGCTCAGACAGAGGTGAAGAGGCGAGGTTACAGGTGACTGACTGATGATTTGGTGCTGTAGATTAAATAGTATTTATTATCATGACAATTGTCAGCTGCTGATGTAAATTGATTCATTAGTGTTTATTTGACAAAGAATCTGAATTGACATGTCTCACATTTTATATGGCATGAATCAGTGTGTTATTTTATCAGGTGGCAATATGTCCTAGTGCAGACAGAGGGGAGGAGCCTGGGCCAAAGCTGAGGCACATCAAGGACATAGTAATAATTTTAATCTGAGGATAAAACGCATGTACTGAGGCTGAAAGAAGCTTCAGTGCTCTCAGAAGACTAAAAACATGGGTAAGGTCAACAATGACTCAAATGAGATTAAACAATGCTGCTGTATGTCCACCAGGAGAAACTGGACAGTATAGATGTAAAACAAATATGCCAGCAGTTTATCTCAGTTAACGAGAGGAGAAGGCATGTGTGTGGCCCCTTCACATAGTCCACATTGAGTTGTTGTGTGGGACACTAGTAGTCCATGTCTGTTGCTGTAACAGTAGTTCATGTTTGGAATAAAAAATCCCAGCTCACTGATTTGATAGGAGCAACAGTGCCTAAAATGTTGCATAATTTTGCTGAGAGATCTTTTACTTTGTGGTAATCTTAGATGAGTAGCTTTATGGACAAAAACCAGCAGGTCATTCAGTGTTCCCTTAGTGCTAATGTATAAGAGATGTTGGTGTACTATAACTGAAGTAATGTTGTTAATTTCTTAAAGTCATATTCTTTTATTGTCATGACTCTATTTTTATTTTTGTATGATACCTGATTTATATGGAATATGGCTGAAGTAAACTAAAGTCTAAAATACTTAAGCAATTTAACATTATACAATTCACATATAAAACTATGAATTATAATTTTAAATGGTTTAAAAGCATGTAGCATAGCATATGTAGGCAAGTATATTTCTCCTTTTTTATATCAAGAAGCAAAGACAAAAAGGGAAAAAAAAGAGAGAAACAGGGCAGGGTTCGGTGGTTGAATCATCCGTCCCCACCAATGCCAAAACCAAATCTACGCCCTTGATATAATGCAATTAATTTGATTATAACAAAATAATATCTTTGAATAATACATGTTTAGTCACAGCTGGATTTCACCCCATCATATTTGATGCAGGTATAATCATCATCAACACAGTTTTCTTTTTGTTTTTTTCATGGGAAGTCATCAGGTGCTACAACTACATTATTTGGACCATCGTCTGTCTGATAAGGAAAGCACATCAGCATCAGGGCTACCATGACATGTGCCTTTTTTTCTTTTTTTTTTTTTTTACAAGAAAGCAGTTAATTAATGACTAATGTTTCATTTAGTATTATCCTACTTATTTTGTATTTGTTGTATTTTTTGTATTTTTCTTCTGCTATCTGTGCCTGAGCTGAGGTAATGCCATCTGCCTGTACAGCTCCTCCATCTAATGCACTGTAAACTCTGCAGTAGTTACACCTTTTTGTACACACTCCTTTCTACTCAGTAATGTTGCTGTCAATTTTCTTGATATTTATTAGTGAGTGATTTATATATATTAGCTATTTCTTAAATCTGTAGCATATTGTATTGTTAAATAGTCTAGTCTGTTTCTGTTACTGTTACTGTACTGGAGTGACTGTAACCCACATAATTTCCTTAGGGATTAATATAGTATGCTGATTCTGATTATGAAATTCCACAGGTGGTGAAACCTTTTATTAACCACATCTTTGAAGATGGGGGGAAGAGACAAGGGGCAATCACTGTGAGAGGAGATTAAAGAGGGTCAAAGGTTTAAAAAAACAGCTGTGGAATACTTTTGTTCTGACTGTATTTAAACCAGGGCTGGGCCGGGCTGGTTACAGAGACTGCTGTCAGTGCCCCGCTGAATGTCTCTCTCCCTGAAGTATGCTCAAGATTTAAAGGTGTTAACTGCTGCTCATTGTGTCTGTAGACTTTGTTAATTACATTTCCATAACACCTGAAGGTTTTTAATTAAATGGGCTACATAGACAAGCTAGACAAAAACACCACTGTGCATTGTAGGAATGTTAATGTTTGACTTATTTCAGTTTTTGTTCCTGAGCAAATCAAAGTTGATTCTGTTCATCTGGATGAAGCGTTTTTCAGTGAGAGAAACATTTCGTCACATATCCAAGTGACAATGTTAGCACTAGTGGCTAACATTGGGCTGTAAGGTGAGTTTCTTGATCATTAATATGCAAATTGTCATGGCCATTGATCAACAACCACTGATCAACGATCAATGGACAGGGGGGAACACTGAGTGGGGAGTCAAGGGGGTCATCAACGTGAAATGTGAAAGACCATCTCTGAATCGAGGAGAAGCATTTCTCCTGCTGAAAACGCTACATCCAGATGAACAGGATCAACTTTTTTGGGATCCGTTACTGGATCGTTTTATTTAATTTTAAAGTCTTACTTGGAGAATAAGACATATGCTGACATATATTATGTCAGCATATTTTGCTCGTCTTTATTCCTTGGTATGCTGATCTTATTTTTAAGAGCTGACTGTAAATTAAATCTAACATTAAAAATATTTTAATCTAGGAGGACGCATTTTTATCATTGGCATGTTGATATGTGGAGCTCCTGAAGACTGCTCCAGAAATGATCAAATTATGTTTTGAGTATTTGTTCAATTCTCATCTGAACAGAAGTTTTCTATTGTAAGAGTTTCTACTAAAATAGAAATAAAAGCATTTAGTTTTAGCATTTTTTCTTTAAAAAAATCTAATTACATGTAACAAGGCGGCCCTTAGCGGCTGGAAACACAGTGAGATGGACCAAGACAAGTGTAGTGGTACAAAAAGTATTTATTTGCTATACAGCTCTCCTTACAACAATTAACTCATCGAGCTTCTTCACAGCACAAATCCACCTCTAATGACAACCGGCAGCCTTAAATATGTTCAGCTGTCACAGACTAAACCATTATTCCACTCTCAGGTAAATTTTTAAATCCCAACCTTCCACCACAGTATACAATATATCAATTAGAATAAATAAATACATAAATACATTTCACATTTTTATATTAATAAACATTTCACACTTTAATTTTACACCAAACCCAATATTATAAAAAAAAAACAAAAATCCAAGCACAAAAAGATTCACCACAGTCTCTTTACCAATGGTCTCTCCCGGAACCTTTAAATGGTGTCTGGACCACCGGGGAAACATTTGCCCAAACACCTTGAAGAGGACACAGGCAAGAAAGACAAACACTCATTTGTAGTGATGGCAGATGAAGCTTCATGAAGCACTGAAGCTTTTCATCCAATTGGTTCACCCCAGCGCAAAGCGTCTTGAAGCTTCATTCGCTCTAGTAGGACACCTACTGGACGTAAAAATATTAGTTGGCATGAATTTGAAGAGTGTGGCCTTTTGCACACAGCCTGTAAATGTCAACAACAAAAGGAGTGTGTAAAGCATCTATATTGTAGTGATGGCAGTATACTGTGTATATTTATACTGGCAGTATGGAAAATGATTATTTGGAAATGCTTAAAATGGAAATGATCATTTACTGTGAGGTGAGGTGTGGTTGGGGTGTGGACAGTGGTGGTGCTTTTGTAACGTTGAGGTATGGACAGCTACACACTGAGGCTCAGTCCTGCCTGTTCACATTTTATTCTGTAAAAACTAAATTTTCACTGCTTTTATGACCTTTTTAGTGGGGAGAACATAGCTAGGATTTAATGATTTAACAAATCTTTTGAATCCTTTGTCCTCCACAATGCTAAATGGCTGTGAGTCCTCAATCACCATGCTAACCAGGTCTTCATCTATTTGAGATTGTTCTCCTGAGGAAAGAAAACAAAAACAAAGCACAAATATAAATATCACACACGTAACTTATAACAGTTGTATAATATTGTTATATCATTTAGTAACATTACTGCATGCTATATTATCATGGCATTTGATGCTCACCTGGTCTTGCTCCACAATCGGTGTTCCCCTTATTCTCATGCAAAGCTCTGTAGTGCCTAAGCATGGATGAGGTGTTGTTGTTATATCCCAGCTCCCTGGCACATAGCAAACACTTCACCTTGTACAAAAGTAAAGCCGCTTAACATAAATTGTATTGCACCATCAGTATTATGAAAATACATCTTCTGTAGAAATGTACATACCTTGTTGGGAGGAATAAGATCAAAATGTTCCCACACAGGGGAGGACATCCTCCTCTTCTTAGCTGGCTCCATTCTCTCCTGACTTTCTCTCCTCACTCTCATAAACCTCCAAACTGTCTCCAAACTCTCACTAACCGCAACTCTCCATCAAACACCCACATTTTGAATGAAGCCTGAGGGGTTTATATTTCTGTCATAGCTCGCGGCAAATTCGAACCACTTCATGAACCAGTCACGTGGTACAGCCGGGCAGCGAGGCTTCGGACGTCATCATTTTCAGCTCCTCCCATAAATGAAGCAAGCCTCGATACGCGCATCGCGGAAACGCCCCCTCCATTACTCGACACAAGCTTCGAAGCCTCGATACAGAACGTCACATCACTACTTATTTGCACCACTTTTCCTAGATTTCACACACACATTTGCATTAGTTTTCCTTACTGGTAAACCTTAATCACAATCTCAATCACCCTTCTTCTCTTCTGACAGACAACCACCAGGATCTGAAATAAGGCTACCAACTGATTTTAAAGTTCCCAATAAATCGTCAATAAATAATTAAACTTCTTGTGTGCAAATCCATGCTTAAAGTGCAATGCTAAATAAAGTGCTTGATAAAGTGCTTTTAATAAAGTGAAAGATGTGCTCTAAAGTGCTATACAGATAATATAATATAAATAAATGTAGTATGGGTGTCCTCTTCTTTACACATCACGTGTAACTTTGTATATCATGTGTAAATTATTTTTTTTTCATAGTTAGATGTTTGGCTGACAACTGTATAAAGCAAAAAACTGCACACAATATTCGAAGCACATAGTGCACACTGTGGGAATTTACGACTGTGCGTAAATCCCCCCTGATATTGGTATGATCCGAGCTCAGGCACTAAGCGGGGCGGGGCAACTGCTGCCTGCGAGTGCGCTGTTGGAGAAACGCAGCCAGGCAGACAGAGGAGAACTGAAGTTGGACCAGGTACCAAAGCAAATCATTCGTACTGTACAAATAATGTAAATATGACGGTGAATCACGAAAGATTGATATCAAACTGATCACTTGACCCATATTACGTTACTTGCTCTTTGAGTGAATCAAATGGCGAAATGAAAAGCCGAACAACAACAATGCTGTTTCTTTAGAGAGTCTTAGCTTACATGTGTGTTTATTTCATATTTTCAGTTGTTTCCCTCCACGGCTAAATAAATCGGTTTCAGTAATGCACTGATATACAAGAATGGACATAAGGGGCTTCTTTCAAAGAAAAAACTCTGGTAGATGTTATTTTATATATTATGCTTTGTATGTTGTTCAGTATATTTCTATGCAAAACAAGAGGAATTTCAATACACAGCAGTTTATTCACAGTTGAAACCAGATATTTACATACACTTTATGGAAAACACAAGAACATTTTTTTACTGTACAACACCAATTTAGAGTAAACTTGTTTTGTTTTGGTTAAATAAATATTGAAATATCTTTTGAATTAGTTAAATGTCAGAATAAAGAGAGACAGAGCTTCTATTTTTTATCACTTTCATCAAATTTAGGAGTCCATGTACACTAAGTTTATTGTTAATTAATAAGAAACTCCAGAGATTCCATTCTGAGCTGAAGAAATGGTAAATGGCCTGCATTTGTATAGCGCTTTTCTAGTCCCTAAGGACCCCAAAGCGCTTCACACTACATCCAGTCATTCACCCATTCACACACACATTCACACACTGGTGATGGCAAGCTACATTGTAGCCACAGCTGCCCTGGGGCGCACTGACAGAGGCGAGGCTGCCGGACACAGGCGCCACCGGGCCCTCTGACCACCACCAAGAAGCTTCTGATAGGTTAGTAGAGTCCATGTGAGTAAATTGGTGGCACACCTGTGGATGCATATAAGGCAAAACACAGAGCCTGTTTCTGTGACATGGGAAAATCAAGAGATGTCAACCAAAACACCAGGAAAAGAATTGTGGAGCTCCATAAGTGTGGCTCAATTTTGAATACAATTTGGTGCCATTTACAATTAAGAAATACAGATAGTTTCTCTCTTTACTCTTAAAGTTAACAAATATGTTTTTTATATTTATCAATCTAAAAAAATAAACATTTAGTCTGATTTGATGTTACAATTAAAAAAGTGTTTGTGTTTTTATCTGAAGAGTTTGTAAATATCTGGTTTCAACTGTATATTTGATGATGTTGGTGTTTGGCTTGATTGTCAGCACAGAGAGGGAGAGAGAGAGGGAGAGAGAGGGAGAGAGAGGAGCAGAGAGGGAGAGAGAGGAACAGAGAGGGAGAGAGAGAGGGACAGAGAGGGAGAGAGAGAGGGAGAGAGAGGGAGAGAGAGGGAGAGAGAGAGGAACAGAGAGGGAGAGAGAGAGGAACAGAGAGGGAGAGAGAGGAGCAGAGAGGGAGAGAGAGGAGCAGAGAGGGAGAGGAATAGAGAGGGAGAGAGAGGAACAGAGAGGGAGAGAGAGGAGCAGAGAGGAGCAGAGAGGGAGAGAGAGGAGCAGAGAGGGAGAGAGAGGAGCAGAGAGGGAGAGGAGGGCGCAGAAGGGAGAGAGAGGGAGCAGAGAGAGAGGGAGCAGAGAGAGAGAGAGAGAGAGAGAGGAGAGAGAGAGAGGGGGAGAGAGACGAGAGGAGGAGAGAGAGAGCAGGAGAGGGAGAGGGCAGGAGGGAGAGAGAGGGAGAGAGGAACAGAGAGGAGAGGGAGCGAGGGAGAGAGGCGGAGAGAGAGGAGCAGAGAGGGTGAGAGAGAGAGCAGAGAGGGAGGAGGGAGGAACAGAGAGGGAGCGAGAGGAGAATGAGGACAGAACAGAGATGGACAAGAGCAGGTGAGACACACATGTTAGTCAAATGGTTGTTTACCAAAAGTATCACCGTATCATAGGTCCTCATGTATCTCGTACCTAGTGTTTCTTTTTATGTTTGTTATTTTTCAAATTCTACATTTATTAAGTTATGCAGCTTGTTTGCACAACAAGGCTAAATAATTATATAAACTTTTCTCAATCTAAATAGTGGACTTTGGTAGAATTAAAAAATAAGTGTAGTGCAGGTCTATGATTATTTTCAATGCTACTATCATCTAGTTCTGATTCTGGTTCTGTCTTGGTTAAATCCCAAGTAGTCCTGATTTTGAACTGTTGTAGTCCTGTTTTAATTCTGGATCAGTTCTGGGTCTGGTTGAATTGGGGTTTAGTCCTCGTGTCTTGATACAGCCCCGACTTTGTTCTGCCTTGCTGCTTAATTAAAAAACTAGTTTAAGGTGTCCTGCACATGTGATATATTTTTTTCCTATATGAAGTCATTCTTTTTTGAACAAAACTCAAAACACAGCCTATTAATCTTTCAGTCATTTCTACCCCCCCCCAAAAAAAAAAAAAAAAAAAAAATCCCACATGCATACTACCCTTTAGGGCTAAGCCCCGGGTGTTTCAAATGTCTGGCTCCACCTCTGGTGGAAAGTTTTAAATAATATAATGGGTAGAGAGCTCGCTCTGGTGGTGTCACACATCAACATGGATGGAATGTTTATAAGTAAAGCTAAGGATAAGGATATAGAAAATAATTTCGAGAATTACAACAGCAATAAAATAACAAATTTAAAATCTAATAAGAGCAGAGAGCAAACCCACCCCATCACACTGTCCTATACAGGATGTTATCATGAATAATAAGGAATGGCAATTTAAGTTTGAGGCAGTGAATGTTGTGACAGTGGAGTGTTTATTAATATCACTTCCTGATGATGCATCCTCAGGTTCTGATAATATAGAAGGTAAACTGCTCTAAGTTGCAGCCAAGTTTGTATCCCTTCCTATGTCACATAGATGTTTGGCATGCAACTTATTTCCACTGCAGTGGAAAGAATTGAAAATAATTCCTACTCCAAAAAATAAGAATGTTGTTTTTAATGGTGTCAATAGGCTACTCAGGATCAGAATCAGAAATACTTTATTAATCCCGAAGAAAATTATGGGTTACAGCAGGCAGCGTGCTGGTTGGCGCATGCGCACTCACAAAAGAACCCTCCAACCAACACACTTTGCACAAACATCACATTGGGGAGACAGGTCAGTGAGTAGGCTGATACAACAAAAGTACACAACATGAGGTAAGAGGAGGAGAAAAAAGCTCCACCCAGACTGATGGGAGAACAGTTTGAGGACAGAAAAAACCCTTTTTTGCACCACGGACCGGTTTATGCCCGAAAATATTTTCACGGACCGGCCTTTAAGGTGTCGCGGAAAAATACAACAAAATAAAACTAGTACCGGTACCGAAAAATAGAAGAGTTATTCATAACACACATGAAAAGACCCAGGAAAACCGAGTTAACGATAAAAACGATAACAAAATAACGCTGAAAACCGATAAAAACCCTGAAAACCGTAAATTTCACACCTGAGCCTCAACTCTCGCGGCCCGGTACCGGTCCGAGGCCCGGGGGTTGGGGACCGCTGATCTAGATGATGGGAAAGTGGTTGGGGTTGTGTTCTTGGACTTAAGTGCTGCATTTGATTTAATAAATCATGATCTTTTGATTGATAAACTAAAATGTTATGGATTTTCACCAGCTGCTTTGTGCTGGATGAAAAATTATGTATACGATGATTCCACCATGTTTTATTCAGCCAGTGACAACTTCGAATTGACCAGCGTATTACAACAAGATTTGCTTGTTTGACTGGATAAGTAAAAACAACATGATTCTAAATGTATCTAAATCTAAATCTATGTTAATTGGAGGTAGAATATGTTTAGTCAACATTCCACAACTGAATCTTTCCATAGTCGGATCAGTGTTAGAACAGGTCACCCAGATTAAACTACTCGGTGTTACCATAAATCACCACCTTTCATGGTCTCAGCACATGGACTCTGTTATTAAGAAAATGGGACAGGGCATAGCTATGGCTTGGAAATGCTCTTTCTATATCACTTCTTCAATCATGAATGATGTCATTAATGCACTAGTAGATTTCTCGTTTGGCTCTTGACGAAGGCGGTCGCACTTTTCTCCTCTCCCTCCTCCTTATCTTTCCTGCTTGGCTTCTCAATGTCCTTGTTTAGTCCCGTCTACTTTTCTACTTTTCCCCTGGAACACTTTCACGGTCTGTTCTCTAAAACCTAAAAGAGGAATTATGGATTTGATCAACTGGTCCCTGAACGCAATTGACACCCTCTTCTCAATGAGAAGCCTGGGGTGAGCCGAGTGTTCTGAAGGGACGTTCCCTGCTGGATACATGATGGACGGGTGGAAAAACTGGTGAGTCGTGTGCCTGGTGGGACTGTCGATCGAGGACATTGAAGACATCTACCTATTTGGAACCATGATAACAGGGTTCTTGCTGATCGGAGCTGGCTTGGCCCTTTCTTATCGCAGATTAAAGAAAGCGGAATCAGCTGTTCAAATTCCCACAAGGCTGCCCGCTGTGATGGAAACGATGGGACGGGTCGCAACTTCTCAAAATGGGATCATTGAACGCAGCACGGTAAGATCTTGGAGAAGCTCGAGGCTGTCGTGAGCACTCAGACTATGCTCTCTGAGCAAAAATTGGATAACATCTTGGAGAAGCTCACGGCGGTTGTGAGTACTCAGACTGTGCTCGTTGAGTGCAAAATTGATAACATGTCAGAGAAGCTCACGGCTCTCCAGCGGGAGATTGAAAGACCAGTGACGGACTGTTAGACCAAGTGTGAAACTGACATGCAGTTGTTCGCACTAAAGGAAAACCACCATCATTTCAGGCAGCTACCATATCATCATAGCATGTTTTCCCTCTGAGTTATGGTTTCATATTTGTTGGTTAGATTGTCCCTGTTTAGGTTTGTTCTTAGTTTCTGTATTATCACATCATGTAAATAAAGCTCATTCATTGCATCATCAGGGCCTACGATTGGGTCCTTTTCCCTTCGACCCCACACGACTGCTGCCGCAGCCGTGACAAGAATAGGGCGGCCAGAGTAATGTTAAGATGTTCATACTACACTAGTATCGATCAAATGCATAATAAACTTTTCTGGCTTCGTGTACAAGCTAAATTACACTACGGCTTACTTTTATTTATAAAGAAAGCAATACTGTTAAGCACATCACATTTGTTTCTCTGCTCAACTGCAGTATCCAGTGTCTATGTGTGTGTCTATGTGTGTGTATACACTCTAAAAAATATTCATGGTGTTTGTAGGTAGAACTTAACAAAAAAGCATTTTTCTACTTAAAAAAGTAAGTTGTCTACATGTACACGTTTCAGTGAGTTGACTAATCAATGTTAAAAGTCAGACATTAATAAACACCTCCTTAACTTAAATGTTTTAGTATATTGAACAAAATACTTTTGTCATCAATCAACAACAGAAAATATTAAGTTTGTGTAACATGTAAAAGTGAGTTTGAACATCCTTCGTGTTTGAACTGCCCATAACTGGACCATAACGAAAAAATAATTACAACTGCCATAAAAAAGAAGAAACGGAAAAAAAACTGAGGTTGGCACCACTACCTGGTAAGTTTCTTGTTTTATAGTCTTTTATAAATATGTACTAGTTACAGGAATTTACTGCGTAAGTTTAGTCTGACAATGGCAGCTACATGATGTGAATTGACACTCTGTGTTATGCTAGTTGTTACTCTATAAAAGTAAAAGCATTTGAATTTTTTCCTGTTATTAATGAAATCTGTCAATTAAATCTGTCACTCTGGTGGTTACTTTGGTTAGCCATAGGTGTGTATGAGACCATGCATACAGCAGAGGGTAACCCCGTAGCATATGTTCGTATCATCACAGGCGTAGCAGTTGTCTTCATTCTTATCACTTTGTGGGAGTAGAGGTGTGTTTCACCTAGACTGTGTTCGGTGAGTTAACTAAGCATTGAATTCTAAATCGATTAATTACAAGTTATATTTGTACACTTTAAATTTGATGGTTTTAATCATAGTTTAACTTTAGCAACTTTACTATGCTAAAGTTGTTAGCTAGCTTTCTTTTAGCTAGCAAACGTTCCTCGCAAATACGAGAGTACATTGTCAATTTTTCCACTTATACTTAAAGTTTGTCACTTGTCAGGGTGCATTTAGAATAGAATTAGAATAGAATTCAACTTTATTGTCATTGCACATGCACAGGTACAGGGCAACGAAATGCAGTTTGCATCCATCCAGAAGTGCTTTAGTGATATAGATATATTACAATATATATTAGCAATAATATAGATATGTGAGTATATTACAGAAATGGGTCTATTATGGTATGTTATAATGTACACGGTATGAAGTATGTTGTGAATATTCTATAACTATAAGTATGTACAGGCTGTAGTGAGTACAAGCTATGTACAGGATATGAACAGGATATAAATATGAAAAACTATACAGAATATGAAATAAATAACTTTACAGAATCTGAGATATACAGCTATACAGAAATGGGAACTATGCAAGTTGTAAACAGTTGTAGGATTAAAGATTATCGAATGTACAGAATGATTATTTACACAGAGCTATACAGTAGTGCAGTTAAGATAAGTGAGGGTGTAGATAGTTTCTACAGAGGTGCTAGTGCTAGTGGTTGTGAGTGGTGGTTCAGTCCATGTTATTATTGTGTGTTTGAGGGTACAGTTGTCCATTGTGTGTGTGTGTAGGTGGTTGTGGGTGTGTGTATGTTCAGTCCATGAGTTTAACGTGGGTCAGATGTCAGGAGGCAGAGTTCAGGAGTCTGACAGCTGTGGGGAAGAAGCTGTTCCGGTACCTGGTGGTCTTAGTCCGGAGGCTCCTGTGGCGCCTCCCAGAGGGCAGGAGGGTGAAGAGTCCATGCGATGGGTGACTGGGGTCTTTGATGATTTTCCCAGCCCTTTTCAGACATCGCTTCCTGTAGATGTCTTTTATGGCAGGAAGTGGTGCTCCGGCGATGCGCTGGGCAGTTTTCACGACCCTCTGCAACGCCTTCCGGTCCGAGGCAGAGCAGTTCCCGTACCAGACTGTTATACAGTTGGTCAGGATGCTCTCGATGGTGCAGCGATAGAAGTTCACCAGGATGTCTGAGGACAGGTGGTTCTTCCTCAGAGTCCTCAAGAAGAAGAGGCGCTGGTGAGCCTTCTTGACCAGCTTGGAGCAGTTGGTCGTCCAGGTGAGATCCTCGGAGATGTGGACTCCCAGGAACTTGAAGCTGCTCACACGCTCCACAGCCGTCCCCTTAATGTGGATGGGTGGATGTGGGTCAGCATTCCTCCTGTAGTCCACGATGAGCTCCTTGGTCTTCTCGGTGTTAAGCAGCAGGTTGTTTGTGTCGCACCACTCAGCCAGACGATCCACCTCTTCCCTGTAGGCGGCCTCATCGTTGTCACTGATGAGGCCAATCACCGTGGTGTCATCTGCAAACTTAATGATGGTGTTGGAACCATCAGCAGGTCTGCAGTCGTGGGTGAAGAGGGAGTAGAGGAAAGGGCTCATCACACAGCCTTGTGGTACACCGGTGTTCATTGTGATGGTAGATGAGCAGTGGTTATCCAGCCGGACATGTTGGTTAGCTGATAGACCTTGCAGACAGCAGAGCATGTTCAATTTGAACCTGTATATGTTCAAATTAACCAGTCAGTAGCTGCCTGCATTTTTACCATGGTGTCAGAGTAAATTTGTGTTTCGACGGTCTTGGGTGAGGTAACTAATTACTGACAGAGTGAAATGTGGTGAATTTATGCCAGAGTATTTATGTGAGATGTATTGATATTTTAAGCTCGAATGTGATATATGCCTGAGGTTAAAGTTAGTTGACCTAGCAAGAAAAAACTAAATTTTGTGTGTGCACACACGAATTGCTTTCGTTACCTTCTGTAATTGTAAGCATAATGTGAAGTGTGGTATTGTGGCATGTCAACAGTGGTCTTTAAATAATTAAATAGAAAATTCTCTCACACATTTGGATATGACACAATTTTTCCAATTTTAAACTACAGTCTGTAGATTTATTTTATTATTTTTGAATTTTGGATTCATCTTTTCAGTGTTTCATTGTAGTGTTTTAGAGAAGGTTTTATACTTAAAATAACTTGTTAACTCAAAAGCCTCGATAAGTCTTTGCATTACCAAAAGTTGCAATAAATTTCAAAATGCACTGGACTTGCAAAATTTGCAAATTTGAAACACCAAGAAGGAATCAGCTCTTAAAGCATTACAGGCTTAGACATAGCCATGGTGAACTATTTATGCCTTGTCTATACTGGGATTGTTACTGCTCATTTAAAACATGGAATAGCTTGCGAACCCATTTATCAAGAAGCCATTCATCCTCTGATACAATGACATGCTCAGAAGTCTTGTCTTTCAAATGTCCATGTTGCTCTTTAAGCACATTTTCAACTCAAAGGGAATATTTTAAGCATATTGGGCACCATTTAAAAAAACTGGAAACTGTCGCTTGTGTTTTTGAAAACTGTAACTTCAAAACAAACGTTCATGGAACATATGCTTCTCATAGGAACCGAAAACACAATCCTCACTCATTGGATGACTTCAAGCCTGAGCTGATACAGAGGTGTGTCAATCGTTTGAATACAGGAGATGATCCTCTTGAGGAACATATTGAAAATCCATTGAGTGAAGATGAAGCAAATGCAGAGGATGAAGAAATTGGTGAATTGCCTAATTTAATTGAGAAACATTTAGCCCACCTACTACTAAAACTGGAAAGTATATACAATGTTTCTCACAAGTGTATTGATGAGTTAGTTGAACAGTTACAATTCATTTCTTCCTCTGCTTCAGGTCCTATTCTAAAAGAGATTTTACAGTTAAGCCTAAAGAAGCATAATTGTGCCTTTGATGATTTAGTGATTTCAGATATGGTTGCAGACCTCTGTCAGTGCAACCCAATCACATTGGCTTTTGGAAATAAAGGTCCTCTTTCTACCTCTTACAAAAGAAGCCAATATTTCAAGGAGCATTTTTGTTTGGTAGAACCCACTGAGTATTTGCTTAGTGTTGGGGAACAGAGAAGTTTCCAGTATGTACCTGTTTTAAAGTCGCTGAATGAAGTCTTGAAAAAAAAAGAGATCCAAGATTTCCTTACACAGACCTCAGAAATGGATTATAGCTCTGAAACACAATACATGTCATTTCATCATGGCACTAATTTTAAAAATAATCAACTGTTATCAGAAGAGAGTCCAGCCATTTCCCTCATTTTGTATGTGGATGAGTTTGAAGTGTGTAATCCACTTGGTACCTCAAGAAAAAAGCACAAAATTACAGCAGTGTATTGGGTTTTGGCTAATGTACCACCATTGCTCAGGTCCTCACTGACATCAATCTACCTAGCCATTCTATGCAAATCTGATGATATAAAACAGTTTGGTTACAGTGCTGTCTTTGAGCCACTCTTGAAAGATCTTGCATGCCTAGAAGAAGAAGGACTTTACATTCCCTCATTAGGCATATGCGTCAAAGGTACTGTGTTTTGTGTTGTTGCAGACAACCTTGGTGCACACTCTCTCGGAGGATTTGTGGAGAGTTTCTCAAGTGCATATGTCTGCAGGTTTTGTCTTGGAGAACGAACCCAAATCCAAGTAAGTGACGTTCGAAGTGGAGCATTTAGTCAAAGAACAATACAAGAACACAGGGTACATGTTGACACTGCAAAAGGAGATAAAAGTCAGTCTCACTGTTACGGAGTAAAAAAACTTTGCCCACTGACCGAAAACCTAAAACATTTCGATGTTTTAACTGGCTATCCGCCAGATTTGCTACATGATCTCTTTGAAGGTATTGTACCTTTGGAATTAGCACTTTGCCTTAGTACCTTAATCAAGGGAAAGTATTTTACTTTGGATGAGCTTAACAAATCAATTAAACAGTTTCCATACAGATGGGCTGATAAAACTGATGCCCCACAACCAGTTCCATTGAATTTTGCAACAAAAAAAACTGTTGGGGGGAATGCGCATGAAAACTGGGCTTTGCTTCGCCTCCTCCCCCTTATAGTTGGGGAAAAAATACCAGAGAATGAACCAACATGGCTGCTCCTTCTCAACCTTAAGGATATAGTTGAACTTATCCTTTCATCTGTTCATACAGATTCAACCATTTGTTTTCTTGACAGCAAGATTTTCGAGCATCGGCAAAGATTTCAGGAAGCTTTCCCACAGGAAAGACTGATTCCAAAACACCATTTCCTAGAGCACTATCCACAACTCATAAAAGCTTTTGGTCCACTTGTTTTTCTGTGGACTATGCGTTTTGAAGCCAAGCACAGCTTTTTTAAGCGTGTGGTGAGGCATACCCGCTGTTTTCGAAACATTCTGTTGTCTCTATCAGTTAATGATTGCCTACCATCTACATGGAAATCAAACAGCCCAGCCTTCTTTACAGGTAACAAAACTATTAACAGTGAATTTGACTGTGCTGAGAGAAGACATTAGGAAAGCAGTGGAAAATAAGTTCCCTGGGGAGTCAAATGTCCAGATAGCAAATACTGTGTCTTACAGTGGCACCAGTTACACCACTGGAATGATCCTGGCACATGGATCAACAGGTGGTCTGCCAGATTTTGTAGAACTGATTCAGATGGTGGTAATTAATGGAAAAGTTGGCTTCATTGTGAAATGCTTAAATGCATGGTATTCTGAACATTTCAGGAGCTTTGAGCTTGAAAACACTAGAAGTGTTAAAGTTATTGAGTCCTGTGATCTGTCTGATATTATCCCACTGGCAGCATACACTGTAGCAGGGAAGCGTATGGTGACCCTAAAGCATTACATCCATGTGCCGTAGAAGGCACAGTAGCCATTTCAATACAGTATAGCCAAAGCTGCTTTATCTTCCTTGTATTAGTTTATCTTTATAGCTCAAATGGTAATGTTGTGGATAGTAATGTTTAATCAATAATTAGAGATTTAGTAGTACAACTATCTTGCTCTACCACAAGTCTGGAAGGCATTTTACACATGACTGATCTTCTCTGCAGAAGTATCTAGTTTCCAGGGTGATAGGAGGTATATTCCACCACGAGTAAAATTCAAAAGCCAAAATCTACAGTTCTCCCCATTAACTGCTCCTTCCATAATTCTTCCTCTGCCCCACTGCAATCCGGAAATATTAAATATTTAGGTATTAATGTTTCTCCTAAGCTTTCAGACTTAACTAAATTAAACCACATCCCACTTCTAAAGAAAGTAGAAGGCAATCTGACTAGATGGAAATCTTTACCCATATCACTCATGGGAAGGGTCGCCACTATAAAAATGATGATTTTGCCAAAAATAAATTACTTATTTTTGATGATCCCTAACAAACCATCACAAGATTGGTTCAGATCTCTGGATTCATATATTTCCAAATTCCTTTGGAAAGATAAACCCCCGCGTATCAGCTTAAAAACGCTACAAAGAACCAAGGATAGAGGAGGATTAGATCTGCCTAATTTTCAACAATACTTCTTAGCCAACAGGCTTCAGTTCATCTCAGAATGGTCAAAACATACCTTCTTAGATGAGCCCTGGCTAGATGTTGAACAGGCACTATGCAAGGATCTAGAGATTTCAGACCTACCATTTATTAGCTCAAACATCAAAAGACATGAATGCTTTAAAAGTATCAACATCAGCTTCTCTCTGACAGCATGGTGGGAGTTTCTAAAAATAACGGAGTCTTCATTAATCCCATGTAAACGTACACCTATCTGGAACAACCCTGACATATTACAAAACAATAATATGATTAATTTCCCAGAATGGAGTTGTAAAGGAATTAAATACTTAGAACATATATTAGAGGGAACAGAATTTATTCCATTTGACAGACTAGTTGCACAATATGGGATCAACAAGAAAAGATTTTTAGAATATCAACAAATTAAATCCATAGTAAAAAAGAAATTTAACCTCAGTCAAGTTGAATTACAAACACCACCAAGTGCGGCACATTTCCTTACTCTTAAATCCCCCAAATTATTATCTAAAATATACAGAACACTTTCTAAATTAGATGAATCAATATCCCTTCCTATTGCAAAGTGGGAAGCAGATTTATCAGTCAGCTTAGACCAAAACTTCTGGTCTCAGGTATGCTTAAAAACCTTTAAATTGATTAAAAATCCCAGTCTGCAATTAATACAATACAAAATATTACATAGAGTGCACTATACAGGTCATCGGATGTTCAAGATGGGCTTTACATCTTCCAACAACTGCTCACACTGTCAAGGCAATACACCAGACAATTACATTCACGCTCTTTGGTTCTGTCCACCAGTGCAGAAGTTTTGGCGCGAGATATGTGAAGACTTATCAAAGTGTCTGAAATGTAACATTCCAACTTCCCCCTTAGTGTGTTTGTTAGGCAGCTTAGATAATGTCACTTCAGAAAAGAATATAGCCCATATGGTTTTCACTGCCTTATGCATAGCCAAGAAAACTGTCCTCATGAACTGGAAAAATAAAAACAATCTTAATTCTAACCAATATAGAAATTATCTATTAGATTACATTAGTCTTGATACAGCCTCTGCCACCACATCAGATCAATTGCTCTGGGCTCCTTTGATCAGCTCCATCACCTAGTGGGGGTGGGGGGTCATAGTTTGGTCCCGCCTTCACTGTTGTGATTGGTGTGGCGGTAGGGACAGGCTTAGGGCGTCGGGGGGTTCCCCGGAGGCATCTTCCTTGGGGGGCTCAACCCGGGGTAGCGGTCATGTCCGGGTGGGGGCTCTTTTGGCTCTCGGGTGACTGTTTCCTCGTGGCTGCGTGCAGCGGGGCTAGGGGAGGGTCTGTGCTGACGGACGTGGGTTACTGACCTGGTAGCCTGTCTGCCCCTGGGTGGGTCCGGGATGGGCGTGAGGTTCTGGGGGCGCTCCGTCTCTGGGCTGGGGCCCTGACCGGGCCTCGGGGCCTTGGGTCCTGGTTTGTGTGTCGCCGGGGTTGTGGGCGGGTGGGTGCATGGGGGCCCATCCCTGGCGCAGGGTGCCGCCGGTGCGTCGAGCCGCCTGGGGGGCTCTTCAACTGGTGGGGGAGATTGTCACACCTTGCAGGAGCTTTCCTCTCCTCAGGAACTCTCTGCAGGAGGGGGAGACACAGGAGAGGTGGAGGAAGATCTCAGCCTGGGTGTCTATTGTCTCATGTAGTCTGGAAGATGAATGGATGGTGGGGTGGGTGCAGTTTTCTCTGTGGTGGGGTTGGGTGGACTGTCCCGGGCTCTGTGGGGCCGGGGGGCGCTGCTGCGCTGGGCCCCGGTCTGGATGGGCCTGGGCCCCCTTTCCCTGGCGGGTCGCGGAGTATGGGAGTGCCTACTGGGGTCAGCGGGGGAGCTGGCCCCAGGGAGGGGTCACCTGCCCCTCCCTTCCTTCCCTCCCCATCTCCAGCTTCCTCCCTCTTCCCTCTTCCCGCTCCACCACAACCACCCACACATGCAGGGCCTTGGAGTAGGGGTATGTCACCAGGGTGCAGAGGAGGCTACCCCCCCCCCCCCCTCTGTCCCCTTCTGGCTGCCTCTGCCTCAATTTTATCCCACAACTTAGACATTCACATTACTCACACTCTCATTACGCATACATATAGGATCTTGGGGGTGGGCACGATACACGGAGTCCAAATTACCATCAGGGTGTACACCCCACCCCTGGCGTCGTTGCCCACCTCTCAATTTTGAATACACGTAGACATTGAGGGCCAGCAGGAGGGACTATGCGCTTACCTGCTGCTCTCTGGCAGGTAGCTCCATGCCCTCCTGGGTTTTAATTGCACCTTAGAACACACATGCATCAACACTACAATGAGCGGGTGGAGGGAGGTTTGGAGTCTTCTCTCACCCCCGTTCTCTGCGGCCTGCTGGAGCGGGGGGGCTAGGAGGAGGAGTTGGCCGTCCGACTGCGGTCTGGAGTGTGGGGCCTCCCTGCTGCTGCGGAGTCGGGGCGGTCTGCCTCTCCCCACCGCAGGGAAAAGGGTAACACCACCTGGGTCTGGGTGCAGTTCCCCCCTCCAGGGGCAAGGGTACCTAGACCCGGTTCGTACAGTACGCTTGGGGAGTGTGACCGTGTGTACAGCGTCTCTTTATGCCTGTCTCCATGTTGGTTGAGTGTGGAGTAAGTGCATATGAGAGCATGAGGGTGGGAATGGATGTTTGTGTCTGTGTGTGCCTGTATGTCTGTGTCTATATGTCAGGTTGGGTATCAGACGCCACCTCTCTGGGGACATCTCAGGCCCTCCAAGGTTTGGAGGCCTATCTCCACCCACCACCACTTCCCCTGCCAGTGGCGGACTCCCTCAGGTGTCGGTGTGTTGGTGGTTCTTTGTGTCTGGGGGTGGGCGTCCGGGTACACACCGGCTCACTCCTTGGCGGCCGCTTATCGGGGCCTGGAGCCTGGGGCTCGCTCGGGCCACTTCGGAGGTGGGGTGCCCCCGGCCTCTCGGCCTGGGGCTCGGTCACTCAGGCACAGCTGGCTGCCGGCGGAGCTCACGGGCGCGTCACTGCAACTCCCCCTGGCTTCTGCTCCGCGGCTGCTGAGTGAGCCCTCATCTGGGACTCCCCTCAGCTCTTACTGGGACAGTGGCGCGGCTGCCCCTCTGTTGGTCTTCCTTGGTCTCTTGTGTTCTGGGGGCCTCTGGATGTCTGGAGTTTTGATCTCCTCCATACCTGCTTCATGCCCTGGAGGACGGGGCTGTGGCTCCCCACACTCCCTAGCAGATCGTTACATGGAGAAACCTTTGGAATGCAAGCATGCTGATCCACACAGGTATGCACACAGGTGTACACACGGGTATTCACAGATGCGGACTACAGCTTTCTTGGCTGCTGCCTCAAAGCACATTGTGCGCTGTCTATCTTGCGTGCTGCACAATATCGTTTATTATTTAGTATCTACTGATATCCACTGCTAGCTAGTTTATTGTGATGGTGCCGTTTTTTTTTTTTTATTATGTTGCTCTTTGTTGTTTGCTTTCTCTTCTGTTTTTTTTTCTCCATACAGGTGACCCAGGAGTTTTGTTCTTTTTTTTTTTTTTTTTTTCTTTCTTCCCCCCCTTCTCACCGTCTTTTCTCCCATTTGGTTTTCTTTCTCTCCCTCTCTTTCTTTCATTCTTTCTCCCTGTCCTATCCTCCAGTCATGTCTGTCCCGTTTGTAGCAACTGAAAATAAAATAAATTCATAATTATAATAAAGGTCAATCAAATGGACCAATATGGCAAGGCCATGACGATCCACTTGGTAAAATAAATCCGCTTGGCATCTTTCTTGGCCTTAAGACAACAATTCTGATGGCTATAGATCCAAACGGGACACAAAAAAAAAAAAAAAAAAAAAAAAGAAAAAGCTAAATTCTGTTTTGTTTTTTTTGTTTTCCTTTTTATATAGGTACCTCAATGTCTCATCCTGCTAAACTTCGGATCATACTCAAAGAGCATAACATTCGAAAACTGGACTTACCACATGGAATCCCTGGAACAGTGGAAGAACTTGAATCTATTGTGAAAGAGACTTTTGAGGTTGATGGGAAGTTTACTTTGCACTATAAGGATGCTGACTTTGGAGAAGAATATTTTTCTCTGACATCAACAGGTGATATCAAGGACAAGGACACACTTAAGGTGGTTCAGATTATTGAACCTCCCACAATTACTCTGACATTTAGTGATGTAGACAGTTCCTTCAAATCTGCATCAGAGACCTTGGTCAATGCTTCAGCAATTTCAGAGACATCAGTCTTAGAGACATCAAGTGTGTCCTGTGGCACCAGTTGCTCATCTGGATCTCAGGATACAGTCATTCTTTCCTCACCTGAACATTTGAGTCGGCGTTTACAGCGCTGGCCTACCAATTTTTCTGTTCCTCGCTTTGCTTATGACACAGAGCTTTTACTTGCTTCAGGAAATGAAACTTTCAAAAAGGATGGAACTAAACTTAACTTTACTCCACTTCTTCCAGACTTCCTTCAGAAACTGGCTGAAATGATCTTTCAGTATGTTGCCTACCCAACATCTGCACAATTAGCAGATGTAGCTGAAGCACTTGTTCAACAACATCCTTGCCTTAAAGAACCGGGATCCTATAATGGATGCTATGGATGGCAACAAAGACTGAAATATAAAATGGGCAATTACAGAAGTAAACTCAGAGGGCTTGGGTGCCCTGAGCTGGATGTGAACTCTCTCAAAAGAAAGCAAGCACATGAGAAGACACCTTCAAAGAATCTCAAAAAGCCAAGAAAGGCTGAGGTGAACTATTTGCCACCTCACCCACAAGGAGAAACAGAGGAAAGCTTGGAAAAGGAAAGATTGGAACTTCTTGATGAAGTGAAGAAGAGGAACAACTATCGGATCATCAGTGAAAAAATGGCCAAAACATTCTCGAATCGCAGACAGGAAGTTGTTAATCTGGCACCACCTGTGAATGACTTCAGAAGTAGATGGCCTGCGCTTTTTGATGCAGCACAGGTGATTTTATTAAATAATTTATAGGATAACTTATAATTGTGACATTGTGCATTACATTAACACATTGTGCTTTTAATTGTGTCTTTTTTTTATTTTTTACAGATAAACGATGAATTCCAAAGGATCACCACTGTTAACTTGGAAACAACATTCATGGCAAAACTGGACCAGTATTCCACAAGAATAATGTCCCTGGTCTCTTCAAAAGGCGGTGCTGCAAAAATTAAGATTGAGCGCATCAGGAACATGTTGCAAGAGGTAAGAAAAAAGAAGCTGAATATAATTGATAATCTTACACACCTTAAAAGTTAATTATCTAATTCATTATCTCAGGAGCATTGTTGGCTATCTTTTACTGAAGAGTGAAAAAGTGAACATCAGAGGTGGACAGAGTAAAAATTTGCTAAAGAAAACATCACTCAAAATATATTTGTCTGTTTTCTTTGTTGTAAGAGTCAAGGATATAGTGATGTATTTGTAACTTGGTAACTCAGATTGAAGAGAAAAAGTAAAACTCAGATGCATAAGTATTTTGCACCTCATAAGTGAGATGAAAAGACATTAATGTAACTTTTGGTCACATAATTGCAAACTGAAGTGGGTAAATTTAAATAGGTACTTTCCATGTCACATATAACTTGACAATACATTAAGGTAAGTATGGGTCATATTACAAATAATGTGAGGAGAAAAAACTGAGGTAATAATTTGGAGTATTACAAGTATCTTCATCAACTGCACAATAAACGTTTATGAGGAAGACAAGTTACACAAATACATTAAAGAGGGTAGATAGGAGCTTTTAATATTTTAATCACATCATTACAAGACTTGTCCACAGGTGGCTTTTTCCAGTTCTGCATCACATATCTCACATATAACTATTATAGTTGAATCCATAGAACTCAACAAAAACTGTTTGAAATGGTCTCCAAATCTAGGTTATATTTACTTTCACTCACCTTATCCTACTGCTAGCAAAGGGTGCATTGAAAGCAGGACAGTATGTAACAGATTAAATTCAAGTTATAAAAATTTAATTGTTTATTTGTTAAAAACAAAAATTAAATCAATAATTAGCAAAACGCTAGTCCTATAAATGTAATATGTTTGACTTTTCGCCTAGTAAACTTTTTTTATTCTCCAGAGTTCGGTGGAAACAAGAAGAGAGGTCGCAATCCGTTGCCTGATGGTGTATCTGAAAGAGAAAGAAGAGGATCTCTTCAGAGAACAGCTGGTAGGTAAATATCACATTGTTTTGTGTTATATTTTTAAATGGCACATAAAATACCGACATGTTTCTTTTTAACCTACTTGCCAGGATGGTGAAGAACAGTTCCCAGAAGAAGTGGTAAAGATCGTAGTCACCAGACGTGCAGCAGTGTCTCTTCCAGCCGTCGCTAAAATTGTGATTGAAGGAACAGCTGTCCTGGAAGACCTTGATGTGCCCAGAGCGTGTGCCTTAATGATGGGACTTATATACGCTCTCAATCTGAGCTACCCCAAACAAGTAAAGAACACTCTAGAGGTATTCCAGAAGGTGTTTCTGGGACTTGATGGGCTTAAAGCCAGCCCATGGGTAATGTCTCTTAAGTACAAACTTCTGTCATAAAACAAATGTAATTTAGGCTGCAATATTCAGATGTGTTGATGCTTCTGTTTTTTATGCAGTCTTAGACAAGTGTAGTTTTGAGAGTTCATAATGCGTATAACCTTACCTTTGGATTGTTGCGTTGTTAAATATTAAAATGTTTTGTAATTTTCTTGATTCTGTGATATTTACCAAGTTGATAGGTTAAAGTTAATGTTTAATAATAAGCAGATTTGCAAAAACAAATTGCCTTACGTTGCAATGTTTGTTTTCTGAGGTATTTTAGAAGGGTGTGATTTAAAATTATTGTTATTTGGAAGATTTTATATGTGTATATATGTGTATGTGTATATATATATTTGCTGCTTTATTTAATATACCTTTACAAATCTTTATAGTGGTTCGCAAAGTCGGTCATCAGGCCCCACTGCTCTGCTTGTTTCTATTAATAACTAAACACTGTTGATTGGCTGGTATGTTCAATTAATCAGAAGTTGTAGACACCATTGTGGAGTAAGAAAAACTAAAGTAAGTAAAAAAAAAGTAAATTGGTATGTTTTAGCTTCTGATTCAACACACCTTGTCCAGGTAATAAACATGTTACATTTTCTTTTGTTACTGAGGTTGTTTGTGGAGGAATTGTACTGAAATACATTGTTTTTGCCCACTCATTTATAATTAAAGGGCTGCTGTAATGTTTGATTTATGTTGTATGACACAGAAGTGTATTTCTTCAAAAATGTTATGCAATAAACTGTTTCATCAGTTGGAATAATTTAAATGGCTATGTTTGCATGGATAATTGTGAGTAGGATATATGTAAAAAAGTAAGTTAGATTAACTCAACTAATGTAATTTGTCAACTCAATATTACCAGGAATTCTAAATTAATATTAGGTTGCTTAAACTTAATTATGCTTTTAGAGGTCAAAGTAAATCATGTTGGTTTGTTGAACCAGTTGAGTTAGCCAAACCTAAAAATTTCTTGCTGGATTTACTTAATAATATGCAAAATTTATAACTTAAAAAGTTGAGTGGAAATTGTTACCTCAATTTTTTTAAGTTAAGCCAACAAAACATTTTTTAGAGTGTAACTAATACATAGTGTGTGTGTGTGCCATCTTGTTGCCACAACTGGCTCTTGTCACCGAAACCTTTTTTCAGTTTCATAGCTTTGTTTCTGAGAGCATGTCCATCTGAAAACAGGAAAGCTGTGAGGCCTGCAGATGGTTTGCGCATGCAGATTGTGGATAAACTCTAACCCTTTGATAGCAGACTAAGGGGAGACAAGGGTTTTTCTTTTTGGCTACGTTCACACTGCAGGTCTTAATGCTCAATTGCGATTTTTTGATCAAATCCAATTTTTTTGCTTGTTCACACTACAGATAAAATGTGACAGCAAACGCGCTCTAGTGTGAACCCTCAAAGCGGCCCGCGTGCGCAAAAGAAGACGTCACACACAACGCGCTCTGTTTAGACCCAGAGCGAACAGTATTGTTTGACTAATGGCCCTTAATATAAAGACTTGTTTCGGACTTTACGTTTCCCAATTTTGCTTTAAGTTATAAAGTTATTTTCTTATTTACATATGGCCTAATAATGATCCTTATTGCTGTTTTAGAGAGGAGCGGTGCTTCAAAGGATAGTTGCAGATTTCTGTCAGAATCTGCAGATTATACAGTACAAATAAAATGTTCACGTTTCTCCAACGTTGTCTTCCCAGCAGTTTCACTGGATGGCCAGGAAGCCTTCATGGTGTCTTCTTGGGCGCTTATACATTTTATGTTTTATATAAAAATCAAGATATGGACCTGTGTGTCGGTGCTCATGAACAACTGTTTTTTATTGCTCACAGGATATCCAGCACAAACATGATTTATAGAATATGATACGACTTTAAACAGACTATAAAGTGTTTAACTTGTTTTTAACCTGTTTTAGCAAGCTCATGGTCTGAATGCTTTCTTGTGCCAACAATATCTGCTTTGCCAAAAACATTAACAAGAGGAGTCTACAGACAGTCTCATTCAACATAATAATTACATTTACTTTGATTAGATTTTTGATCAGAAAACAGTCAACTGTTAGCAAAATCACATATAGATAAACTGTTTTAGCACTGATTATCACTTTAAAAGGTTGGATGTTAAACTCTTTTACCCTCTCTCTGATGTAATTAGAGGTAAGCTCATTACATCTTCAATTTCTTTCAATCCCACCTCTCCCAACAGTAGAAACTATTAGTGGAATGTCATATGTGGTAGATCACTATTGATGAAACACTACTAGAAAAGATTCAGATCCAGTTTTTTGTTTGTTTGTTTTTGAATTAATTATACCCATTCTGTGAAAATAAAAGAGTCTGTTTGAAAGAGAGTGCCTCAGAGTTTGTTGATATTTTTAGCCTGTGTGTATCCGTTCTAAAGAGCACCTCTTCCATATAATGGAGTGCAGACAATAAAAAAACATATACACTCAGGACAATAAGAGGAGACGCACCAGGTGGAACACACAGCTGTAACTAGAAACATGATGAGAAAGGGGAAGTAAACACAACAAGAGTCACAGAAAGCCACAGTTACTGGGGGGGAAAAAACAGGAAGATGCGACTGAACGAGAAACAAGGGTTAACTTAACATAGAGGACCAGACAGGGGAACATGGAAAGCAAAAGACAAGTGCAGATGAGACTGTGGTACCAGGGAACACAGAACAAACCAGGAAAGACAACCTCAAACAAGTGTTTGTTATTAACATTAGGCACATTGAAAGCTGAGTATGAGTAGCGGTTGGTTGACAGTTTTGAAATTAGACTTCAAGGCTTGAAACAATAAAATGACAAATGATGCTTCATGCTATATTGTACTGAACAGTCCTAACTGAAACAATATGAGGTCAAAATGAAGATCAGAACAGAATAGTCACTAGTCTGTAAACTCCCAATAGTGAGCAATAATTCATGTGTTAATGAACCATAACCATCAAAAAGAAAGTCTTCTCTGGCCAGCAGCTGATCAGTCTTCTTTCGATGCTGCTGCCTCTGTACAGTTTACCAGCTCAATCTCTGCATCTTCCTTTGCATCGTCCTGCATGTGTCTACATAGAAAAGAAAAACAGATAAAAACAGTCATTTTTTTCTCTCATTTGTTAAGAGTAAAATAAAGCATCAGTAATTTAAGACAGCAACATTGACATGACTTTTCCATGTTTTACTTTTCTTAACAAAATCCAGTACTTGTCAAGAACTTGTCAAAAGGGACAAAATATAATAAAAGGGCACCAAGTTCAGTTCCTTGGAATTGTTATTCTGAATGCTTATTGTTACGGGTTCAGATATTGAGGGTGAGCACAAAAACAATAATGGTCCAGAAGAGCTTCGATCAAACAATGATTTTAATGAACACACGCGTGGGGAGATGAACACTGCCCGGAGACAGCATCGATCTCCGCCCAATAATACACAAACGGTTGTTTTATACCATCAGGGTTTGGTTTATGACGCCCCCTCATGCGTCAAACAGATAAAATTCACATACAATAATATTGACGACTTTCGACATATATGGAAAGAGCCTTCACTCCGTCTCGAGGCCAGGTGCCGACTCTCACTTATCTCCTGGAGCATACTTTTGCAGCTACAGGCATTTGCAAACTGTTATTCGAACTCCTAGCCTAAACATGAGCCCAACTGTTGTCTGTGTGTGTATGTCGACCTGCAACGCACTCAGCCTCACCCCGCCCGTTGGCGCTTCTAACCTTTTCCCAGACAGAAGCTCTCAGTGGTATGTGTAATAATCTTAACTAAAAGTATGTGTGATCTATTGAATAAATGTTTTACCAAAATGCCCCTACTCAAGGCTTAATAAAAGAATGTAAAATATGAGTTGTGTAAGCGTGTTCTTTCCATAGCTCAACATCCTTTACACCATGTATTGTCTGATCATAGCGCCAAACAAAGTTCACGACCTTCAACTACCTGACTGAGCTTCAATTCTTTAAATAAACACAGAAATGCAAAGTGTATATAAAATGATTACAACTACACCTGTAATGAAAAGGTTAGTACGTGATTATGATAACACCAGTAATACAAATTATAACATAATGCCAACAGCTTCAATCAATGTTTTTGATGAGAATAAGAATTAATGCAATGGTTAATGATAATGGTTATGAATAGTAGCAGTAAAATATTTCCCTGATCTCCACACTATCAACCTTATTGCTTATCGATTCCACTTGCACTTGTATTACAATCAACTGATTTCAGTTTGTGTGCCAGAGGAGGAAAATAGTGGCACAGTCTGCAAGGTGGATATTCTGACCCCACTCTGATTTCTTTTGCATAAAGAACAAGAGTGCTGCTGCTCTAGGACAGCTTCCTCTCTTTGCAAGCGCTTGCACAGACAGCATACTAACACTAAGCTAGACAAGAACCCAAAGTGATGATAAAGCTGAGTGACCCCATCCCAGAAGCCAGACCCTGAACTTCAACAGGGAACAATCTGATGAGCAGTCAGGCTGCAGCCTCTGTTTTTAATTGTTCATGTTTCTAAAGTAGGATAACTGTTGTGATTGCTTTGAATCCCCCCCCTCTCTCTCTGGTATTCATCTTTGCTTATTGCTGTCGGCTTTGTGTTTGTACCTAAATACTAGAAAGCTTGTGTGTCTCATTAGGATTCGAATTCACGTTGGCTTGTGTGAGACTGTAGCATAGAGGTTTATATTGTTTAAATGGTAATTATGAGACAAATCTTTTCAGGTCATTTTACAGAGAAATGTGAAAGTAATGTAACAAGTATATAACCAATTAAGTAATTAAGTGACATCTGCTTAGCGAAGATGGTGACTCTGAAAGCGGAGCCAATAAGAACCCAATGAGAATCGATAAGGAGTTGGATTCCTAAGTGATATCGATAACAGAAACAAAGTGCTAATTTCTTATCTTATTCCCATCCCTACTGATTATCTTGACAGTGAGACAGGTTTGGTCTGTTTGTTGGTATGTGTTCACAGTTTATGTCTATGGTGTGATAGACCATAGCTATCCCTGCCCTGAACTGGGGCAGGGATAGCTCAGTAGGTAGAGTGGTGGCCCCATGATCGGAAGGTCGGGGGTTCAACTCCACTGAACGGCTACCCTGAGGTACCCCTGAGCAAGGTACCGTCCCTACACACTGCTCCCTGGGCGCTGCATTGGTGGCTGCCCACTGCTTCACTGGGTGAATGGGTTAAATGCAGAGGAACTATTTCCCTATGGGGACTATTACATTACATAGCATTAAAGTACTTCCAGGATACAGATACTTTGAGATTAAATTTAACTTATGACTCATGTTTGAATGTTACTCTCTGATTTGCTTTTTTGCTGTCTTGTCTATACCGTACCTTCCCTCTTCAACATCAACAATGTTTTCAGGCAGACGGACATTGAGTGTCTCGGGGAGCAGGAAGACCAAGCTGCCGCTGATAATTCCAGTGCCAGCAAAGATCAGAGGGGGCAGAAGATGCCAGACATCATTCAGCAGCATGATCAGTGGAGCCAGGGAACTCCCAATCCGACAGATACACGAGGTGTAACCTATACCACATTGCCTGCCCAACAACACAACCAGGAACTATGGTTTTAATGCTGCATCACAAAGTACATTTACTGCATAAAATTTGTAACTAAAAGAGCATTAGTTCTGCGCACTTGATGTTAAATGGTGATGCTTCAGAACCCTCAAGGGGTTATACCTGAGGACAGTTGGGTAGAGTTCAGCCGAATAAAGGAATGCGGTGGTGAAAGCTGCCTCAGAGAAACCTTTTGCCACAACAGCAATGCATGTACGAAGCACAGAGAACTCTGAGCAAGAAACAGATCAAAGATGTGTAAGGTATCAGAAACCTTGGAGTGGATTTATGAAGCTAACTAAAACTAACTAAATAAAGAAAGGTCTGCAAGTCTCATTTACTTTAAGTGTAAATAGGGCGGGAAGTTATTTAACCTAGAGGAATGAATGTGTTTATTCCAATCAGAGATCCTGTTATGATTAGAAACCACGCCTGGCCATTTCGTCGACCAATCCAGTCCAAGATGAAGAAGGCGAAGACTTTGGCAGGAACTTCAATGGCACCATAGATGAAATGAGTGAGGTAGATATTGACTCCAAAACCTGAGATCTTGAAACTAATCCCATAGTACAGGAAAGCAACAGCAAACCTGGAGGTTCAGCAACACAAAATGAAAACACACAAATACATGAAATGACAACAGTAGCAAGTAGTGCTTTCGAAGAATGACTTGATACCAGAAGAATCCAGAGACAAGTGTGATCTTCCTCAGCTTAGGTGTTTTGACCAAATCCAGATAGGAGTGGTTCTTCTCAGCCACCTCAGAAACTGTCACCTTCACCAGAACCTGCAGTACGGAAAAGTAAAAATATGTATTTTAAAAAGTGCAGTCAGCTGCTCACTTATTTCCCAAGGGGTCACCACAGTAGATGGATTGATATGTTTGAATTGGCACAGATTTGATGCCAGATACCCCTTGGATGAAACACTCAGCTTGTGACCTTCTGATGCTGAGCGTGTCTATTCTTGTTCTTGAATTAGAGATCTTTTGCAAGAAAAGCAAATCCATTAACTATTGAATTCAATTCAATTTTCTTTTAATTCAGGTTTATTTGGCTTGCCTTGAGGCACCTGCTGATGTGATTTGACACCATTTTATTAAAATTAATTGAATAACAACAATAGTAATTGCAATATTAATTGAGCTACTCTTTAAAGTTTTTGGACCATTTCAAGTTGCTATGCATCAATACAACTGTTAATAATATGTATGATAAAATCCATAGTACATATGCAAAATTGCCAAAAAAATAAACCTGGTACAATAAACCAAAAAAGTTTTTTTGTTTTGTTTTGTTTTTTTGTTTTTTTCGTCTGGACTTGCTTCACCTGCGCCGTCGCCGCTTCCCTAACGGCTGGCAACCTGGATTGTCTCATTACTGCTACTGGCTCTGCTGTCAGCCTCCAGAACTGCTCTGCCGCCAGCGCTGGCTCCACAGTTGGCCTCCTGAACTATTTTTCCATGCAGTCAGCCTCCTGAAATGTTTTGGCCGGAAATCCTGTGCTGTCAACGTCCAGGACGGCCCCTTGAACTGCTCTGTTTTGCACTCGTGCCGTCAAACCTCCAGGCGAGCCCTCTGAACTGTTTCTGGAGTTCCCGTGCCTTTTGTGAACTTTTTGTTTTGGACAATTGCACTAAGGTGTAAAGCTTGATTGTAGGTTAAAAATGGTTTGGGGGGATTGAAAGCTTGATTAACAGACATCAACATCCTGATGCTTTTTCCAGTGTAAAAGCAATCGTATTTGAAATGCTACTCTAAACCTTATATAGCTGTAGATGTTAATTTTGCACACAAGTAACATTAGCTTCACCTCACTATCCAGTTTGGATATGTATTCATTCTTCCCATTGACTTTAGCACACTGAATCAGATACTTCTTGGCTTCCTCTACTCTCCCATTAGCCAGCAACCACCGGGCTGATTCAGGAAGCCACCTGAAGTGAGGCAGAAGAAACTGGATTTTAAAAACACACAGACAATAACATGTTTTCTGTTAGTATTGAAATGGAAACTCCTTACCACCAGGGAATGATGGCAGTAATGCAGGGCACTGTCACTGCTAAAGTCAAATGCCTCCAGTCTCGTATAAAGTAGGCCAGCAGGGCCAGAAACATGTTCCCAACACTCCAAGATAAACTCATAACAGTACCAGCAAAGGTACGGTGCTTTATATCTGTCCATTCAATACCTGAGGAGGAAGTAAAAGAAAGTGTCTGAGGTCATGTTTCAACATGAATATCTCAAAAACTATTAAAGATAAAAGCCTGAAATTTTACTTGTCTTTGTTACATCAAATAATGTCTCACTAATGAATAGTTAAAATATTTAAAAAAAAGAAAATAATCTAGCAGTCCTGCAAAGTCCCACGTTTGATCACACACTAATAAAAAAAACTTAACATTGCAAAAGACAAATACTGACAATGTCTGAAAAATATATAGTTATACTTTGCAAAAATGCAAGAGAAAATGTAGAATATGTTTTTAAAACAAAATTCTGCATAACACAATTTAAGTAAATGCTGTTTTCATTCCACTTTCATGCTGGATTCAGAATATTAATAAAAATATAAATAGACCAATTTAAATAAAAAAAAAATCAGAAGTTTACACATAGTACTGTACATTGTAGATACACACTGGAGACATCAAATATATGAAGCAAATAAAAACTTGATGAATAACTCTAGATATCTCTTATATTTTAGATTCCTGAAAGTAGCTATCCTTTGCTTTGTTGACAGCGCTGCAAACCCTTGGCCTTCTCTCAGTGAGCTTCATGATGTAGTCACCTGAAAATGATTTCACTTCACAGGTGTACCTTCTCAGTGTTCATTAGTGGAACTTCTTGCCTTCTTAATGGGGCTAGGATCATCATTATCAGTGAATATGTTTTTTAACAGGACAATGACCTCAAACACACCTGCAGACTGTATAACGGCTTCTTGACCAAGAAGGAGAGTGATAGAGTGCTGCGCCAGGCAGCCTGGCCTCCACAGTCATCTGGCCTTAACCCAATGGAGATGTTTTGGGATGAGATGGACCAGAGAGTAAAGGCAAATGAGTCAACAAGTGCTCAGTATCTCTGGGAACTCCTGTGCAAAGCAGTAATCAAAGCAAAGGATGGCTATTTTAAAGAATCAAAATATGTTTTGAGTTATTTCACACTTTTTTGTTTACGACATTCCAAATGTGTTAATTTGTTGTTTTGATGCCTTCAGTGAGAATCTACAATGTAAATAATGATGAAAATAAAGTAAAAACATTAAATGAGATGGTGTGGGTAAACACATTTATTTATTTTTCTACATTTTTGCAGGCGCTGTGGGAGTTTTACAATGCCCATGTCATATCCGCTCGCTGCTTTCGCAGAATCGCGTTCGGAACAGGTTGTAGTCACTGGGTGCGAAGTCCAGACTATAGGGTGGGTGGGCGGGCGATGAACTTCCAACCAAAGTCTTGCAGGAGAGTGACAGTTTGACGGGCGACGTGTGGACGCGCGGTGTTATGGAGAATGCTTACGCACAGTGCGCACAGTGCGGGCATTGCGGGCATTGCGCAACTGTGTTTTCAGACCGAAAGGGAATATTGTTGGTGACTTTCTGCCTGTTGGGACCACAAGAAATGCTGACAGGTACTGTGAAACACTGGAAAAAACTCAGAAGGGCATTTCAGAACTAGAAAAGAGGAATGGTGAGCAAGGGCATATATATCACATCTTTCTGGCTGACAAACCTGTGAATTACACAGTATGCCAGAGCTACTCCCAACCTAACGTGGACTTTGTAGGTCTCCGACTAAAAGCAGGCTAATATTGCTCTCATCACTGACCCACCAGTGCCAAAAGACACCTTCTGCATAATAGAACACAAAAAGCATTTGCAGACTGCCGTTACATTTCTCTCTCTTTAGACCACTAACGATCAAATCAATGCATAATGATGAAACATATTTTTGAAGGAAAGAAAGAGTCCAGATGATATGATTTAAAAAGTTATATTTTTATGAAGAATAATATCCAATAAACAAAAAACATTGCACAACACTTCACAGCAGGTTTTACACTGATTAAAGGGGTACTGTAGAAATGTATTTAAGTGAAATTTAAGTGAATGGACATTAGACTTTGTGTTTCATAAATTTCTTACCGAGGACCGCACCAATGATTGACATCCCACTGAGGGCTGCACCACAGACTGCTCTGGAGATTGCAAACATAGTGTAGGAAGTGGAGAAGGCAGAAGTGGCTCCTAATGTCGTGGAGGCAATGAAAGCCACCAGAATCATTGACTTACGACCAAACCTGCAACATACAAATTTTAGCAATGAGTTTCAACTGTATTAGATGAGCTAGAACTGCAGGATAATTTCTGGGTTTTTTTACATTCCAAGGACATTTTCGTTTTTTTGCATTAAAGGTCATGTAATGAGATTAAACACATTAGCATGGCACTAAATGGACCTTACAGTTGCAGCAATGCGGCTTATAATGTCACTTGTTAGGCGTGTCTTCTGTAGATCAAGAAATTACTTAATTAGTTGAAAAAAATAAATAGACCATGAAATATGACAAATGCTTATGTGACTCTGTAGAAAATGAATGGACAGATGGATGAATGGATGGAGTCCCTATGATATCAGCCAGATTTTACTGATTGTGTGGCACCAAAAATGATTCTAAAAATTAACCGCATCACACGAAATATGAGCTCTCTCTGTGTGTGTCTGTCTCATGTGACATGTTGAATAATCCCAAAATGTTAGTTACCTAATAAGTCCATGTCAGTGATTACAAAAACAGTCTCCACATGACTTTTTTTTACTTAAGTACAATCTGGACCTACCCCCAAGCCCCTCCACATCTCCCTTCCACTTCCTAACATAAGCAGACATGCTTGTTTTTCTTATCAGTACAGTAGCAGCTGACTTTGTCTGAACAAAGGCTGGTTGTAATAATGAGTCACAGGACAACAATGACGTAGTGCAATGCCTGGCTTAGATGAAGAAACATCTGTGTCAATCTAATTGTTATAAAGCCATAATTTTAACTAAACTAATTACAGCTGAATTAAATGGTCTGGGAAGGCATATCCATAGAGGGACACATAGACCTCTACCAGTTAGGCAAAGGCAACCTGACTGCCATTAGATATCAGGATGAAATCATTGTTAGACCCTATACTGGTACAGTGGATCCTAGGTTCCTCCTAGTGTATGACAATGGCCGAATGTGGTAAGAGTATACAGTTCCTAGAGGAACTGATACCACTCTCCGCCACACTCGACTGATGTAAATCCAACAGAACACCTCTGGAATATTATGTTCCAGTCCTTCCAACGCTGCCAGGTTGCACCTCAGACTGTCTTAGGAGTGCAGTGATGCCCTGGTCCAGGTCTGGGCGATGATCCTGCATGACATCATCTGTCATCTCATGAGGAACACGCACTATGCATGCATACTTGTACTACTGAGTACTATTTTGCATTGCTGCAAAATAAATTTGGTAAAATGGAATAGTCCGCTGCATCATTTTTTCCACTTTGATTTTTGGGATATCTTTGAATTCAGCTGTATGTAGGTTGATCATTTTCATTCCCATTAAACATTGGGGCATGCTTTCATTTCCAACATATTACCCAATCCATATCTGTTTAGATATCGAACACATTTTTTTCCCCAAATGAAATCTGCCCCATTCATTTTTTTGAGCAGTGTAGTACTTTTTCACTGTCTGTGGCACAGTTCACTATATCTGATTCAGCAGCTCCGTATTTTATTACCTTGTTAAGTATCAACCTTTTTGAATATGGTTGCTCAATTTATTATAGTAGTAGTATGAATCTTCCTACTATTTGGACATTTTTAAAACTGTGGCAGGGAACCCATTCAGTTGTTTACACTCAAGAATAGCTCTTGGCTCTGCATCACTCAGAACTTCTCTACATGAAAAGACCACTATATTTCACAAAGGTAAAAGAAGGACTTCAGGCTGCAGAGCTTAAGTGAAGGGTCAGGAGCAGAAGAGACGGTAAACCATTTGTTATTATGTGAAATGTTTCAGTTTTAAGTTTTATTTGTCATATATGGATAACATCACTACCGTGCCTACTATTATACCGTGACAAGTACCATGACAAACAGTACTGTGTCTACTGTCTGCCCCAGGTGAACCAGGGTTAGGTGGACCAGGGCTTGCATGCAGCCCAGGTATAGAGTAGGTCTCTACCGGAGAAGGAAGGTGTTGGTGCTCAGCAGCTGGCTGGGCTGGGGAAGCCTCATGGAACCTCCTCCTTGGGGTTGGAATTAGTTGACTTCCTGCTGCGTGCCAGCTGCGCTGCCAAGTGATCTTCTGACTGGGTTACAGCAATCTCGAGGGCCTCGCGGCCAGGAGGGCGGGGTTGGTCTGCTATCACCAGCTGGCCATCCACTCAACAAACCTTTCTCGTACTACCACGTCCAGCAGTCACACTTCTCCTGGTGTGGGGCCTGGCTGCACCCACCTGCCTGCAACATCATGCAGCCCCTAGCGAGGGGCATGTCTCCTGGGAGGGAGATGAAACCGTTTGGATCTGCCTGAACCTGCAGTTTCTTTAGCTGTTCACTATGCACAGCCACCTGCTCCTGGTGCATCACCGCCAAATCTTCCACCATCTGCATTTCAGCTGCCCTCTTCAGCTCGCACGCACCACACAGCTTTCTCCTCTGGGCATTGTCAGCTACTGAAATAGGGAACCCAACCCCTCCCCTGTAGCTGAGCCACAAAACACCCCGCCACACTGCCTCTGGGACCTCGCCCCAGGTAATGCTTGAGTCCTCCCCCTCGTCCCAAGTCTTTGCTTCCTCCCTCTGTCAGTGGGATTAAAGAGGTCCTCAAAGTGTTCCTTCCACCGCCTTCCACAGTATCCTCAGTTGAAGTCAGCGATACTCCACTCGCACTGTACACATTGTTGGTAGAGCAACTCTTTAACCTTCTGAGCTGTGTTCCGCTTGGCCTGCTGGTGCCTATCAGCTGCCTCTGAAGTCCTACAGGCTAACCAAGCCTGATACGACTGGTTCTTCTGCCTGATTGCTCCCTGCACCACAATAACATTACCTTAATTTTATTGCACAAAAGGATGAGAGGGCGATGATAAAGTGGAGACTACTCCAGAACAGAAATAACTGCCTTACACTGTTAACACAACTTCGGCTCTTCACAAGCACCTGCACAGACAGCATGCTAACGCCAAGAATCCAGAGTGATGTTAAAGCTGAGTAAATGCTGAACCCAGCCCAGCACTGTGATAAAGTGAGCCATCATTTGCCATGAAGCCGCTGCTGAACTTAAACAGGTAACAAACTAATGAGCAGTCAGGCTACAGCCTCTGTTTTTACATGTTTATGTGTCCAAAGTAGAAACACTGACACAATTGAAAGGTACAAATGTGCATGAAACGAATTCAAACGTGGTGCAGATGTGTGTCACCAGTTGATCTGGCTGTAGGCTGTGGCACTTGGCCAGAGGTGGCGCTGGTTGACTCGAGTCCATGTTAGTGCACGAAGTAAACTGCTCGCTTTAGTTGTGCAGCAAAAACGCTGAATTCGGAGAAATACAAAGTGCGAGGGGAACGATGACGACGACAAGAGTCTCCCGATCGTTTACTCTTGCTGTCCTGTGAACAACATCGGCGTGGTGTTAATTGTTTGCTGTATTCGCGATCGCGTCGCGCGTGAGGATATCACCAGGTAAACTCGCCACATTTTTAAACATTTTGTTGTTCACCAGCATCAAGACTGACGGAGTGTGTTTGAGATAACCTCACAAGTGTCACAGATGACACATTTGGCGTTTTTTTGCTGGTTTGTCGGTAGTAGCTTCTGAAACGCAAGTCTGCCACGCATCTGTTCGACCAACGCCAGTTGATCTAAACGCCAGTAGATCTGGAACACCGGGCATTCCCAGTGCACCCTCACTATACATTTGGGTGCGCCAGGTTTTGGTTAGCACCCTTCACCACCACCTGATCGAACTCACCAATAGGCGGTGGTCAGTTGACAGCTCAGCCCCTCTCTTCACTGGACTGTCTACAACATACTGCTACAGATCTGATGATACGCTTTGAAACCACCGACTGGGATATATTCTACATTTTTGCTTGTTGTTTGTATGTTATTCACATTGCTTTTCTTAAAGCATGTTGATACTTCTTTCTCAGACATAGACTGTATAAATTCACCTGCAGTTTGGATTACAGGGCCAGATGATCCTGAGGGTTTAAAATAACAATGAATACTGAAGAACTCACTTGTCAGAAAGCTGTCCAAACATAATGGCTCCACATGTGACCCCAAGAAAGAAATAAGTAGCCAGAGCTTGATTCAGGTGTTTGTTGTCGCACACCAGATCCCACTGCAGAGATACAACATACAACAGGCAGTTAACAAGCAGATAAAAAACTGAGGTTGTGATCACAGAATGACAGGTTAAGTACCTTTGATTATGGCAGCAATGACACCAAGAGAATTACATTTATCTGTCAAGAGTCTATATTCATTTCTGTTTCTTCAGTAGTACACTGTTGTAAATTACTTTTTTTTTTTTTTTTTTTGCTCAAACAATTATTTGCGTATATAACATTAGAGGTAATTCCTTAGCCTCTCCTGGAAATTTATTTAGCACTTCCTCACATTTGATCAAATTCCTGCCACAAGCACAAGGCTGACAACTTGGAAAAATGAAAAAAAAAAAAAAAGTTTTTCAAATAATTCATTATGGTGGGGTGTGGTCTGTGGTGCCCGCATCCTTAATCACGTCCGCCGAGTTAAAACACGGGGACTCAGGTGTTGGTGTGTGCTGTGGTGTGATGTGAGCTAAATAAATGGCTCATGAGTACGATCTGTGGTCCCGCGGTGCCTTAATTCTACCACACTGGTGCCGAAACCCAGGAGGTGACACGGTGGGTCCTTACCGGAGCCAGGGAAGGGAGGAGCTGGCCCAGATGCTGGCTGAAATGGCGGCCACAGTCGTCGGAGGCACGCCACCGACAGGAAGAGCTACGGGACCAGGCTGGGCGCCACCTGGGGTGAATTGCGGAGCTGGCGACGCTGCTCCAGGCGTGGTCGACACCACTGCCGCCAACCTGGTGGTGGGGAAGCAGTGGAGGAGCTGTGTGGGGCACCTCGGCAGCCGGAGGCGGGGGACGAGGCGCGCGGGGGTCCGGCTGGATGGCTCCCCAGCCACGATTGGGCAATGGGGGTATGTGGTGGGGCGTGGTCTGCGGTGCTGTGCAGGGAGGGCGGACGCATCCTTAATCACGCCTTGCCGAGCTAAAACACGGGGACTCAGGGGTTGGTGTGTGTTATGGTGTGATGTGAGCTAAATAAATGGCTCATAAGTACAATCTGTGGTCCCGCCATGCCTTAATTCCACCACATTCATATAGATTGATAGATAGATATACTGGTAACACTACACGCCTTTAGAACTTCAGACTCGGGGTTCTCCTGGCCAGGGCATCTGTATACCATAAGGGTCCCTAGGCTAAACCACCCATGCTAACCAAGCCTACCTCAGATATGCGTAAGAGACAGATAATTGAAGCCACTGGCTTGATCGTCACTCAGATTAACAAGGTCTGCGTCAGTTGTTGAGGAACCAGGAAACACTGATGAGAAGTCGACTACTGGAACAAGAAGCCTTAAAATGGGCAAGACATGACAACAGGGCACTGTTGGAGTACTACTACGCATAAAACCCCAGTGGAAGCGTTTACATGAAGGAGATGTGGGACCTATGGAATCTTCAATATCCAGCATTTAGAGGGACTGCGAAACAACTAGTTCCACCACAGTGTTCAAAATTTTCAATAGAACTGCTATCACAGCTGGAGATCAATGAGGTACAACACAAATGCTATGGCAAGGGGGAACCAAGATGTCAGGTCAGATACCCATCCGAGATTAGGTACCAAGCCCCAAGAATGACAGAAGGAGCGTTGAGTGCGACATCCAAGAAAGAGTCTCTAATATGAGAAGGTGAACAGCACCAGGCACCAACATTATTCATGCCTACTGGCTGAAGAAGCTGCCTGCTCTCTATGAGCGTCTGGCAGCACAAATCAACCTGCTGGTAGTCAATGAGAGACACCCAGAATGGTCAACTGAAGGCCGAACAGTGCTGATCCCCAAGAATCCCCAGAAGGGACCGGTCCTATCCAACTAGCAGCCAAAGAAATAATAAGGGATAATAAGCTGGCCAAAGGAGAAGAGCCACTGATATCAAGACAATGAAGCACCTGACCATGCATGGAGGGTTTCACTGCAAGTCCAGCACCCTGAGACTGTACGCTAAGCAGAAGGAGGGCAAGGACTGGTGAGTGTCAGAACCATTGTCCAGGAGGAGACAACAAGCATCCATGAGTCCCTGAGAAAATCCAGCACATAACAGCAGGGGGCAAGATGCTTACAGACAGGGAACACCATTACCAAGTGGCCAGCATAGTACACAGAAACATCTGTGCTGAGAAGGCCTGGAGTCCCTAGATCAAAATCGGACACGCCCCTTGGGGTGGTTGACAGTGACCGAGCCAAGATCCTGTGGGAATTCCAGTTACAGACAGACAAACTGGTGATGGCTAACCAACCAGACAGACTAGTGGTGGATAGACAGAGGTAGACTGCCGTTGTGATAGATGTAGCTATACCGAGCAATAGCAACATCAAGAGCAAGGAACACGAGAAGTTGGAGAAGTACCAAGGGCTGAGAGAAGAACTTGAGAGGATGTGGAAGGTGAAGGTAACAGTGGTCCCAGTGGTAATCAGAGCACTCAGTACAGTGACCCCCAAGCAAGGCGAGTGTAACCAGCAGATCCCAGGAACAACAACTGGGATATCTGTCCAGAAGAGCGCAATCCTAAGAACAGCAAAGATGCTGTGCAGGACCCTCAAGCTCCTAGGCCTCTGGTACAAGACCTGAGCTTGGAGGATAGACCGTCCAAAGGGGCGAGAGGGGAACTTTATATATATTCTGTTCTAAATTAGTATTTTTCATCTCACAGTCTTAAGTACTAATCAAGGTTCAGGTCCAATCACAGTACAGAAACAACTCTTCCTAAAATCATCAATAACCTAAAGATCAACAGTGAGAGTTTCACTTTTAGGTCTGTTTGATCTTACAGCTGCTGTTAACAACTGTTGATCATAAAATTATATTTCAAAGGCTCCAAGACTCAGTTGGTTTGGGGGTCAGGTTCTTTATTGGCTTTCATCTTATCTAAATACAGAAGTGTTTGTTTCAGTTTTACATTACAAAATTTAGTCAGCTCCTCAAGGTCAGGCATTGGTCCATTACTCCCCTTTTTTTCCCCGTCTGTCTTTTTATGTCATAAAAATAGATGTGTGGCAGTGGTAGAGAGTGGCCCAAATTCAAAACTCAGCATAGATAATGAAAGTCAAAACAACTGGCAGCTGGCAGCAACAAAAATGATAATAATAAAAAAAACAACAAGAGGCAAAACAGACTGATAGAACACACCATGAGAGAGGATGCAACATTTTTACACCATGACACCAAGACAAGTTCCTCATTTGTGTACAAATGTTAGTTGCAATGATGACGTTAACTGCTGGATGTCTTGAAACATTTTAGAACTGAATATTGACAAGACAGAAATATTTGTTGCATTCAAAATGCAACACAGATAATCCTTAATGGTATGTTTAAATTTGATATCACCGTAGAGTTTAAGTCACTTCATTGCCTCTCAGTACAATATAGAATTACTTTTAAAATCCTGTTAGTGACTGACTTGCACACTTTTTACAGTTTAGTCAGACGTCTCAGGTCATGAGGTGCAGATCTGCAGAATTAGGTTTCCAAAATCAGATTTAAGTGTGCTGAAGGTGCCCTAAGCTATTGTGGTCCTGTTCTTTTGGAACAAGCTGCCTGCAGGCATGAGCTCAGTTACAACTGTGCACATATTCAGAAACAGACTCAAAATGTTTTTTATTGAACCAGGCTTACACTTCATACGTGCTGTTGATTTGCTTTGGGGTTTTTTGTTTTGTTTTTCTGCTTCCATTGCATTAAGGCACTGTAAACCTACAGAGGTTTTATGTTTTTGTCTTCTATGTTCAGTACATTGAACTTACATGTAATGAAATGTGTTAAGTAAATAAAATAGGCATTGCCATTGCTAAATGGGCCTACTTGACACTGGCTAAGGAAACCCAAGGGTGAACCTGGGTTCCTATTAGCTTGAAGTAAATAGGAAGTCAGCAGTGGCTCATAAAAACCACTCATTACATCTCTGAAAACCAGCAGAAGAAAAACTACAGATATTAGCTTAAGCAGAAGTATAGATATTCTTCACTTAAGTAGAAAACTGAGATACTCTCAGCTTCTTTACTCAAGTAAAAGCATGAAAGTACAGTATAATAGTATAAAAGTGTAAGTATAAATAGGAAGTAGTTATTTCTACCAGCTAAACTAATGTCATGCCATATTAATTTTCAGTTCAATTCAATTAAATGTCATTTATATGGCCCCGAATCACAACAACAGTTGCCACAAGGCAATTTATATTGTTAGGTAAAAACCCTACACTAGTACAAAGAAAAGCTATATATATGTGTGTGTGTGTGTATATATATATATATATTCATTTATTTATTTATTTGTAGCAGAGATAAACATTTATTGTTCCCTATATTGTAGACATGTGATTTTGCCTCCACACCTAAATACAAATAAATAGAAATGTTAACAGTTTAGTATAGTGCTATGAATGATGCATAAATTCACTATCTGGGACACTATACGTTCAGTTTGAATTGATGCCCAGGAGGGGCACAGTGGTGCAAAATGATCAATGTTTCCTTTCAAATGTGTTAATCTAACAATAATAAGACTGGATCATTACTAGTTCTATTCAGACATCATTAATTTGATTTTAGTGAGATTTGGTCAATCATAACCAACAGCTATTGTGTTATCAGTAATGTTTTGTCTCTCTTTGTTGATTAAGTTTGAATGGAAACAGACTCTGGATAAATCAGTAACTTTGTTCCATGAATGCTCAGTAATATAATGCAGTGAGTTGTTATGAAGTGCAGCGTGTAGAGAAAAAAATCAATGTTTTTCTTCTTATTAGTAGAAGTTTTTCTTAGTAGAGATTTTCTTGTGCTAATCATTTGCGATAAAATACTCTAACAGAGCTTAGATTTTCATCCTTACCTCTGTGGCAGTTGTAGAAAGAAACTGTGACTGGTCGTAGACCCATCCATGTGGACAAGGTGCAGACTGGTTTCCTTGGCTGATGTTAAAGGCTGGAAGGGGACTGTAAATCCTGCAAGAGCTAAAGGAGCCATCGTCCTGGCGGGGAATCCTAAGGGAAAGCACCTCAGAGTCCCAGCTGTCCTTCTCATTTTCTTGTGTATTCTGAAGGGAACAGCGGTGAGATGGTATGACTGAGATGAAGTTGTGCAGGAGAAAGTGGAGTGGAAGGATGGCACGGGGAAGACACAAGATAAGCAGGACCAGGAACTGGAACTTGGAGAACCCACCAGCATTATCCAAGATCTCCTCAAACCTCATGATGGTGAGACAGAAGGGCTGAGGGTTTGTGTCTCCAGAGTTCTCAAATCAATGTGTTATTCTTTGCTTTCCATCTAATGCCGCGTCTCTCTCTCGTGTGGCGATGAAGCACAGAGAGAGCTTTTTTAAGAGTGTGTGTGCGTGCGTGCGTGCGTGCGTGCGTGCGTGCGTGCGTGCGTGCGTGCGTGCGTGTGTGTGTGTGTGTGTGTGTGTGTGTGTGATGTCACATGTAAAATCATTCACTGTTGCAGGGAGAAGAAGCAAGTCTTGCTATTGGAAAAAATGAAAAAAAATTTGTTAACATTAGAATTTAAATTTAAATTAGGTTCATGTGAAGTTATATTTAGGTTAAGGATAATGCACACTTAGGGGCCAAGTTTATGTTTATGTACGTTGTATGTTTAGCTTATTGTAAGTTTAGGTAAAGATTAGTTTCTGTTTTATGTGATGTCAAAGTCAAAGTTAGAATAAGATGGCTCTGATTTTCTCTGCATTGAATAAATGTTACTACACATTACTGCAAGAATAAATGAAGTTCACTTACTCAAACATTGGCAATCAGGATAAGCAGTCACATGAAGCTGATTATCAACACAGTAAGTTAACCCAGAGTTTCCCCAGCGTGTTCACATCAAATGGCTGGCATTGGGTGCATCTGACCAATCACAAAGGAACCTTTCACAGATCATATGACTCTTCTTCCACAGCAAAGTTTTCCTTATTAATGACAGCTAATGCATCAAATGGTACCAAAATTCTCTAAACATCATAGAAATATGCCAGTCAAATGCAACACTGTTGAAAAGAAAAACTAATTAAAATGCCATAGAAAATTCTTTAGTTGATCTGGTGATTTAGTGCATGCAATAAGCATTTTAATTCCATTTAATAGTTTTATAACTGAGTGTGACGGCTCCACATTTTACGTAAACAAGTCAACTAAGGCATTTGTTTGATCACTTAGATATAAAAAGCTTGATTTATATAAATATATTATGTTTATAGTTATAATATGATTCATTTTTGTTGGTTGTATCTGAATCAAGTAAAATTCAGATCAACTAGATCGATGTGTGTTCACCCAATGAGAAGTGATTACTTTCAGCACTGTGATTCTTCATTACTAACTAACTCCACACCCTGGAAAAAATTCAATTCAAAGCACGCAGGAAAGTTGGATAGCTGGTAAACTAACACATCTTCTGAGCTACCAGTTGTGGAACTACTTTTTTACATCCTTAATAGCAAGGGTAAGTACTGTAGGTCTCAGAAGGCAGTGAGTCCTATAATTTCAGTCTTAACATTTCTGCCACACTGAGACAATCTTTACACATACCTACACAATGAAAAAACTACTAGAAAATATTGGAACATGTCTGGTTGCAGATATATGCATGTTTTGTTGAAAACTGTAGTAGGCAGAATGTGCATGGTTAATCTCTTCTTCCTAACTTTTCAATGTAAAAAGTATTAGAGAAAAAAACACGACTTTCTAATTAAGTTGTTATTTGTAATAGTTTGCATAGTAGTGTTTTTTTTGCGGGGGGGAAGGGGGAGTGCATTTAATCTGGAGTCCGCACATTAGTCTTGCTGTAGGTATTGTATGTTGTATGTTTTCCCTTTTCTGACTGGTTAACATCATTAAACAACTGCATCAAGGTTGAAATTAGTGTTTCTTGTTTTTTTTACAGTAGAATTTGTTTTAATATTCTTGTCCTTACCAGGAGTACATAACAAAATAAAGGAGTCCCCTTCGTCTGCTTGTTGGAACCTGCTCTTTAATCCACAGTAAGTTTTCACATATTTCACATTTATGTATTCAGTGTCATGCGGCCCACAGACTGACCCAACAGATGGGTAATTAGCGCTTCATCGCATGGGACTCGGAACATAAATACACTGTGGGGAGACACTCTATAATACAAAAAACAGACCCGTTTACAGTGTGCAGTGATCACATTAGTCAAAACGAAGTGGACTTTAAGGCACTGTACAGACTGGCAGCTGTGACTACACCCATATTAATCTATGTTTTATGTTCTAATCTATGTTCATTTTGGTATCTTAATGTTTCTGTCAATGGGAACTGACTTCACACTTAAGACTCTGTCTGAAGTGGACTCTAGAGGAACTGCTATTTTTGTCACTTTGTGTTGGTTTAAACATGTCAGATATACTCATTTATTCGTTTTTTTGTACCTCTTAAAGTACGATCTTCAAAGTCTTTATGTAATCATCAAAAACACTGTTAAATTATCTATGATGAAACATGAAAAGATAAAATATTCACATTTTGTTTTCACTTTATAAAAAGTATGACATGGATAGATGCATTGTTGTCAGAGGCAATAAGATAACAAGGAAAACAATGATGTCTGTCAGGTGACGAAAAGACAGTCATGGGAGATTTCAAAGTACAATAAACTAATTTGTTGGTCAAAACCCAGGAGACACATAAGTAGAGTGAATGAAAGACATGCCTAAAAAATATCACCTGACTTTGAAAATTAACTTTCCTAAAGGCCAACTCCTACTCTTTATTGTATCCTTCATTTATTGATGAAGGAAGTTTTTTAGTCACGAGTCTGAATACCACATGACTGAAAGTGTGAAAGGGGGTAGAACAGATGAGATTAAAAAAAAAAAAAAGAAGAAAAAAATAGGAAAAAGACCAGCTGACTTCATCATTTTGACAGTGAAGACTACTGTTTACCTTCCATTTCTCACAGAAAGTCAAGCACTAGTCCTGAGCATGACCTTTACTCATTTATTTGCCAAAATGGAACCTATCTTTGAATGGAACCTAACAGTATCTTTGGGTATGTTTCTGTTTTGATGTTTAGATATGAAAACAGTATGGCACACCCAACTTCCAGCTTTATGGTCCAGAATAAATAACTGATGCATTGTGTTTATTTATTTGCAGGATATAATGGTGCTGTTCAGTTAAACTCTCCTAGTCTCAGCTAAGCATAGAACTGACAAATCAGGCCTAACAAAATTAAAAGTCAAAATAAGACTCTTTGTACAACTCTTTATAAAAAAAAATATTGGACCGTCATTTATTTTTCAACAGGACAATGACCACTAGACTGTATAAGGGCTACTTGACCAAGACAGAGAGTGATGGAAGTGCTGTGCCAATTCTAGCACAGCAATTAGTCACCTGACCTAAACCCAATCAAGATGGTTTGGGACAAAATGGACCGCAGAGTAAAGGCAAAAGCATCAACAAGTGTTCAGGAACTCCTTCAAGACTGTTGGAAAACCCACTTCAGGTGACTACCTCATGAAGCTCATCAAAAGAAGACCAAGGAATCTAAAATATAAGACATGTTTTGAGTTATTTCACACATTTTTGTTTACTACACGATTCCATATGTGTTTATTCATAGTTTTGATGCCTTTAGTGAAAATGAAGGCTGCTAGCAAGCCTTTAGTGATGAAAGTAAAGAAAAACCATTAAATGAGAAGGCGTGTCCTAACTTTTGACTTGTAGTGTATTTTCCACACATTATTTAATTATGGCAGAATGCAAAAGCATATACACTGTTGTTGCTATCATCTCTGACTTGCTGTTTTGTATCACGTCTAAAATACATTCTTTTCTGACAGGACCAACCAACCAACAATCAATTTGCATTTAAATTTAGATTTTCATTTTTGAATGAAAAACCATCGCAGTGCCATGATTTCATGTTCAGAAACATTACTCAGCAATAAACATAAAATGCAAGCATCACTTTTTTCTGATGTATCTTGCCTTTTCAGTGTGCACAACCGCTGTTGTTATATTTATAGACACCGTGATCAATGCAAAGCATGCATAGGTATGTGTAGAAAGCTGTAAGTGAATGAACTTTCATTAGCACTGCACCCCCTGGTGGATACACAAGACATTACCACTGGTTTTCATAAATGCTGCTTGGCACCAGTAGCGGTTTTAGATACGGGCGACACGGGCAGTTACCCGGGGCGGCATCGTGGTGGGGGGCGGCATCACGGGCATCGGCAAAAAAAAATAAAAATGCTAGTACTCATGCTGCCTCGACGTCAGCCAGCGCATATTGGGAATGGCATAGGCACCGATCGGTTTTCTATCGCCCATTTGCTGGGAGTAAGGGCGCCTGCTGCTTGCGGCGCAGAGAGAAGAGGGCGGGGCGGCGGGTGATTTTCTGACCGGCTGGAGCAGCATCTAATAACCAACTCGCAAAATAAAACAAAATAAAAACAAACCAACAAAACACGAAAACACCAGACATCATGATACAGACTTATAATTTGCACCGATGTTTTTTCGAAATTCGAAAGAGTTGGGGCAGAAATGTTGAGAGCGCGAGCAACACATTGTGAGCAAGCGCAAATGCAAAAACTGAGGGGCTGCTATTGTGTGTGTGTGTGTGTGTGTGTATGGAATATAGTAAACACTGAAATACATATTTTGGACGCAGCAATGAATTTTGTTCGCTCAAATTTAGCTTTTCTTCGCTCAAAATAAATGTCTCCTCAAAATGCAACACTTGCACCTGCAATTTTTTTTTACATGCGCTCATAATAGTGGCACAAAAATAACGCCATACCAAACCCCTATGGCATTTTGTGTGGGTGGTGATCTTGCATTGTAATTTTGTACTCTTGTACTCCCCCAGCATCATTTCTATATTATAGATTCAAAATGCACATTTTTGAGTAAATCAGAAAACACATTGTTTTGTTTCATTTTTATTCCACATGACAGATGTTTGTAAGTTTTTAGAAGACTTTGTTTTTAATGGTTCAACTTTTGTCAGGGTCCCTTGGTGCTTGCTGTGCGACTTGCCATTTCCTGTGTGTTTTTGTGTTCTCTGTTTCCTCTCTCCCATTTCACAGTTTTTTCACACACCTGCTCATGATGACCTCATGACCTGCTTTATAAGGAAGCAGTAGGCAGTCAGTCTTCACTGCATCGTTGCATGAAAACAGTTAGTGAATCATGGTGCCAACTTTTGTTGTGTTTTAGTACTTATTGTGAAGAGTATTTTTGAACCGCCTGTCCCTGTGCTCAGGTTTATTTGGAGATTACTTCACAGTGGTGCAGCAGACTCGAATGAGGATTTTGGGAGAGAACTGGTTGTATGTTTTGACTTTGTTGAAGTCTTGGGGAGACTGGACCTTCACAACTGCAATGACCTTTCTAAAATATGTTTCATTCACTGTACATAAATGCACTGTGGTTTGGAACCCTACATTTGAGTCCTTCTTTGACTTAAGTCAATGTGACAGTTTTTGTCTACTTTTCAGATAAAACCTTTTATCTTAGAACTTATTTTTAGTTGATTTTAGACTATTTAAATAACACACCATATCCTGGGTCATGAGTTTGTTACATTTTCTGATGTATGTTACATTTTCTACATAGCTATTAAGCACCTACTTGAAACATTTATTTTTGGTGAAGATACAAAGTCAAGGTAGGACACTGTGGTAGTGGAGTTTGCTTGTTAATTTTTAAGCAAATGCATTTACTAATGCATTACTATCATGATTAGGCACAAAACTCACATGTGAAGATGTTTGGAGATGCTGAGACAAAACTGTGTGGAAGAATATGATTAATGATGAGATCAATATTTAGAACTTAGAACTTCATTTACTGTCATTGTACAGTTGCCTGCACAGCAAAATTAGCTAGCAAGACCGCATAGGTGCAAGAAAGTGATAAGTTTAAAAACAACAATATTAAAAAAAAACACTATATACACAATGTATAAGTTAAAAGAAACATTGTAGGGGTGGATACAAGGGCATTATAATATAATAAGTAAGGGTGGAAGGGCTTTCGTCATTAAGGATAGTGGAACTATTGGGTAGGATGATAACTGCACACCTGCCAGGATATTGCACAAGACACTCACTCACACATACGCATGTACACACTCAGATTACCTAGGATCAAAGTAGTGTCAGTGTTCTTGTGCACTGAGAGTTCTGACAGCCAACGGGTAGAAGGTGTTCTTTGGTCTTCCATGAGTGTGACAAGTATGAAACTTGTCATTAGTGATGAACAGTATTAACGTTCACTACTACATAAAAGGCTTTTTTTTTTCAATAAAATACAGAAAGATTAGATCTTATGAGCTCTGAATCATTGCTGTCAAGCTGTATTGCTTATAATGGCATGTGTATAACTTGCTTGTGTCGCTGCACTGATAGGAGCAGAAGGCATTGTATGTTTGGTGTTATCTAGTCTGTTATCAAGGTAGTACTGAAGGTAAAATCACATCTCTGAAGCATCATAAGGTTTGTTTTTTATGTGTTGTGTAATCAGTGAAATATTTTCAAGTTAAACATAAAAACTCAAACTGTGAGTATGATTTTGACATCAGTGTAACATTTTCAGAAGTCAGTGATCATATTTCCTTTGTAAATCTGGTGCATCGCTTCATATGCTGAGGTACAGGTGTGTTGTTACTATGGTAACCTGACCTACATGTAAAGGAAACAGAGAGAGAGAGTTGTGTGATAGATTTTTTTTTTTAACAACTCTTATTAAAAACACACTTTAATGTGAATATGTTTTTGACTTTTATAATCGTGCTTCCAAAAGAGTGGAGACACTCCACAAAAATTTAAAACAAAATTATCTAAGTCCTACATTAACTGAAAAAAATCTAATGGTGCCATCAATTATTGAAGCTGAGAAGTTTTCATTGCTTTATGCAAAATAAATCCTAATGAATTGGTGCATGCAGCATATTTCACCTCTCCTTTTAACAGTCAGAAAGATTTTTGGACCAGGGGAGATCAATTTTATCAGATTAGAGTGAACAGAGAATTGATGAGAGTAATCAGTATCCCTATAAACAGTGAATGGAGAACCAGCTGGAGCTGATTAACATTAGCAGAGTCTGGAGGGGTCTCAGAACCATCTTGTTGTATAAGGAGCAGAGTTCTCTGTAAGGAACTCAACGTGTACGAATTAGCTACAGTGATGTGAAAAGTGTTCTAACTAATTACAGACCGATCTCCAAACTCCCTCTTATATCCAAAATTCTGGAAAAAGTGGTCCTAAAACAACTTCAGACCTTCCTTGATACTAACGGTATCAATGAAAAATCTCAGTCTGGCTTTAAACCTCACCATAGTACTGAGACAACGTTACTTAGGGTTTACTTGATCTGACTGCTGCCTTTGATACGGTCAACCACAACATTCCCATCTCAAGACTGGAACATGTGATTGGTCTTAAAGGCATAGTTTTATCTTGGTTCAAATCTTATCTCTCAGAGAGATCGTTTTCCGTAGCCATGGGGCAGCAATCCTCGGCCTCTGCCCCTATTACTGTGGTGTGCCTCAAGGTACTAGAAATTGTGCTCACATCACACCAGTTTTAGCCAACTTACATTGGCTCCCTGTTGAATATCGTATCAATTTCAAACTTCTCTTGCTTACCTTTAAAATTCTAAACAATGTGGCTCCCAGCTATCCATGCGAACTCCTCCATTTGTATATCCCTAATAGAGAACTTAGATCTTCCAATCAAATGCTCCTGACGCAACCGAGGTCTCGTCTGAAGTCCAGAGGTGATCGGGCCTTTGCTATCGTAGCACCCAGACTCAGGAATAATCTCCCTCCTTATATTCCCTTCTCCGAGTCCATCCAGTCTTTTAAATTGCATCTTAAAACTTATTTAGTCTGACTTTTGATTCAAACTATTTTGTTATTTTGTGGCTAGTTATGTTGTTTACCCATATTGTTTCCTGCCCTCCTTTTAACTGTTTTTTATTCTAACTGTCTTTTGCTATTGCTCTGACCAACTGTGAAGCACTTTGGTCAACTTTGTTGTATTATTATGTGCTATAGAAATAAATCATGATTTGATTTGAAGTATTTGCCACTTTCTAGGGCTGCCACAAATGATTATTTTGATAGTCGACTAGTCACCGATTATTTTTGCGATTAGTCGACTAATCAGATCATGCATCCAGCTTATTGCACCAGCATGCATCTGCTCTTATATAACTATCATTAGCTTACAGGTTTAAGTGTTTAAGGTATGTGTTAACTAAAAATAAAGACAAGATGATAGTTTATTAAATTTTAATGAAATTTGCAGGTTGTTTTGGTGAAGTTTAATAAACTCAGCCGTCTGCTCCTTGCTATCTAAAATATAACAGGACACCGGAGTATAGTCTCGAGCATCTCACACTTCTGATAATCAGCTGTCTGCTTGACATTTATTCTGCTGTGTAAAAACTATAACTTTAATCCCAGCCAAACCGATTTACTCAGGAACAAATAAAATACTGAAAAAAGCCAAACAATAACATTTTTAAGTGACTTATATATCATGTTTAACCTGAGTAGAGAAAGACTGCGGTGGGTTTGAAAATGATTTGCCGGGAGTCCGGTGTTCTCACCGGCTCTAGTGAGCCATGAACCCCAGCTAGCTATCGAGCTGGTGGTTAACAGACGTCTCTGAAAACGTTGGGGCGCTTTTGAAAATATGTGGTGTCTTGATAAACTGAGCAGATATTTGAGGTTTAAACAACTACATTCTCGCCTGAAAATATGTTAAACGTTTATTTTGTGACCCAGAAAGAATAATAAGAGTAATATTAAACTAATTAGCTGCCACCACTGTTGGAAACTGAGCAGGGCCGCGCTACAGGGAGTGCAGAATTATTAGGCAAATGAGTATTTTGTCCACATCATCCTCTTCATGCATGTTGTCTTACTCCAAGCTGTATAGGCTCGAAAGCCTACTACCAATTAAGCATATTAGGTGATGTGCAACTCTGTAATGAGAAGGGGTGTGGTCTAATGACATCACCACCCTATATCAGGTGTGCATAATTATTAGGCAACGTCCTTTCCTTTGGCAAAATGGGTCAAAAAAAGGACTTGACAGGCTCAGAAAAGTCAAAAATAGTGAGATATCTTGCAGAGGGATGCAGCAGTCTCAAAATTGCAAAGCTTCTGAAGCGTGATCATCGAACAATCAAGCGTTTCATTCAAAATAGTCAACAGGGTCGCAAGAAGCGTGTGGAAAAACCAAGGCGCAAAATAACTGCCCATGAACTGAGAAAAGTCAAGCGTGCAGCTGCCAAGATGCCACTTGCCACCAGTTTGGCCATATTTCAGAGCTGCAACATCACTGGAGTGCCCAAAAGCACAAGGTGTGCAATACTCAGAGACATGGCCAAGGTAAGAAAGGCTGAAAGACGACCACCACTGAACAAGACACACAAGCTGAAACGTCAAGACTGGGCCAAGAAATATCTCAAGACTGGTTTTTCTAAGGTTTTATGGACTGATGAAATGAGAGTGAGTCTTGATGGGCCAGATGGATGGGCCCGTGACTGGATTGGTAAAGGGCAGAGAGCTCCAGTCCGACTCAGACGCCAGCAAGGTGGAGCTGGAGTACTGGTTTGGGCTGGTATCATCAAAGATGAGCTTGTGGGGCCTTTTCGGGTTGAGGATGGAGTCAAGCTCAACTCCCAGTCCTACTGCCAGTTTCTGGAAGACACCTTCTTCAAGCAGTGGTACAGGAAGAAGTCTGCATCCTTCAAGAAAAACATGATTTTCTTTTTCTTTTTTTTTTCTTTTTTTTTTTATTCTTTCCTTTTCTTCTCTTTTCTCCTTCTTTCTTCTTTTTCTTCTTTCTTTTTTCTTCTTTTTTTCTTTGAGTAATAGAGTCCACACAGACAACAAACAGACTTGTTGGAAGAAACAAGAAATTTAAAAAAAATCTAACGCTGGAACTAGACCAGGGATAATGATAGTTATAAGATTGTTCTTTTTCCTCTTTACCTACAGCAGAAGATGTCATCAAGGAGGTCATCAAAAAGAACAAAGAATATCTGAGCCACGGGCGACCGTGGCTCAGGGGGTTGGGAATCGCATCTGTAACCGGAAGGTCGCCGGTTCGATCCCTGGGCTCTCTGTCCTGGTCGTTGTGTCCCTGGGCAAGACACTTTACCCTACTTGCCTACTGGTGTTGGCCAGAGGGGCCGATGGCGCGATATGGCAGCCTCGCTTCTGTCAGTCTGCCCCAGGGCAGCTGTGGCTACAACTGTAGCTTGCCTCCACCAGTGTATGAATGTGAGAGTGAATGAATAGTGGCATTGTAAAGCGCTTTGGGTGCCTTGAAAAGCGCTATATAAATCCAATCCATTATTATTATCTGAGGCAGAAGTGTCAGCGACAGCGAGAAGGCACTGAAAAGACTTCTATTGAGGAAAAATCATTGGATAAAATTTACACAGAACTTCACATTATAAAAGGGGAGAGTGAACATGTCAATGAACAACATGAGATCTGGGAGATTGAAGATAAAGCGAGGAATCAAACTGTTGAAGGTACTAGAATCAACTGTAATGACATCTTTAGACATGAGCAAGACGACAAAGAAGTGAAAGCAATCAGGACTGTGATGACAAAGGGAATCGCTGGCATTGGAAAAACTGTCTCTGTGAAGAAGTTCATCCTTGACTGGGCAGATGGAAAAGCCAATCAGGACTTGGACTTCATCTTTATGTTTCCATTCAGGGAGCTAAATTTGGTCCAAGATGATCAGGTTAGCTTTGAGAACCTTGTGAAAACATTCCATCCAGAACTTAAAACCATAGCAGTTGCGAAAGCTTTGGCTGATCGTAAAGTTTTGTTCATCTTTGATGGTCTCGATGAAAGTCAACTTCAGCTGAAATTCAAAACGACCACAATACTGGATGATGCTACGAAGGTGTCCTCAGTGGACACTCTGGTGACCAACCTTATCAGGAAACATCTTCTTCCCTCTGCACTTGTTTGGATTACCTCAAGACCAGGAGCAGTTCAACGCATTCCTCATGAGTATGTTTACCAGTGGACCGAGGTCAGAGGATTTGATGATCCACAAAAATAGAGTACTTCAGAAAAAGAGTTGAGGACAAAGCAGTCGCTGAAAAAATAATTGAACACATAACAATGTCACGGAGCCTGTACATTATGTGTCACATACCTATCTTCTGTTGGATTGCTGTACATGTTTTTGAGTATTTGATGCATAAAATGGGAAACACCAAAGATGGAAACCAAAAAATACCCACAACTCTTACTGGGATGTACACACACTTCCTTCTTATTCAGATGACGATAGCTAATGAAAAATATGGCAACCAGGAAGACCAGGAAGAGCCTGATACAGCAGAGCTTTTTAAGTCAAATGAAGAGTTCATTTTGAAATTAGGCAGGTTGGCTTTTGAGCAACTGGAAAAAAAGCCGGATCATATTCACTGCTGAAGACCTGAAGAAGTATGACATAGATATAACGAAAGCTGGAGTTTACTGTGGGTTCTGTACAGCAATATTCAAAGAAGAGAGTGTGTTCTTCACAAAGAAACTTTACTGCTTTGTGCATCTGACAGTTCAAGAGTATTTTGCTGCTCTCTTTGAAATATCACAGTTTTGCAAACAAAAAAATCGATTCTGAAAGTCTCAAGGATTTCATGCTAAAAGGGTCTGAGAAAGAGCTCAAGTCTATCTTGGAAAGTGATCCAGTGGATCTACCTTTGAATGAACTGATTGAAATTACAATAGCTAATTCGGCTCCTAGAACGACCGGAGAACTGGACATGTCTCAAGACTGGTTTTTCTAAGGTTTTATGGACTGATGAAATGAGAGTGAGTCTTGATGGGCCAGATGGATGGGCCCGTGGCTGGATTGGTAAAGGGCAGAGAGCTCCAGTCCGACTCAGACGCCAGCAAGGTGGAGCTGGAGTACTGGTTTGGGCTGGTATCATCAAAGATGAGCTTGTGGGGCCTTTTCGGGTTGAGGATGGAGTCAAGCTCAACTCCCAGTCCTACTGCCAGTTTCTGGAAGACACCTTCTTCAAGCAGTGGTACAGGAAGAAGTCTGCATCCTTCAAGAAAAACATGATTTTCATGCAGGACAATGCTCCATCACACGTGTCCAAGTACTCCACAGCGTGGCTGCAAGAAAGGGTATAAAAGAAGAAAAACTAATGACATGGCCACCTTGTTCACCTGATCTGAACCCCATTGAGAACCTGTGGTCCATCATCAAATGTGAGATTTACAAGGAGGGAAAACAGTACACCTCTCTGAACAGTGTCTGGGAGGCTGTGGTTGCTGCTGCACGCAATGTTGATGGTGAACAGATCAAAACACTGACAGAATCCATGGATGGCAGGCTTTTGAGTGTCCTTGCAAAGAAAGGTGGCTATATTGGTCGCTGATTTGTTTTTGTTTTGTTTTTGAATGTCAGAAATGTATATTTGTGAATGTGGAGATGTTATATTGGTGTCACTGGTAAAAATAAAAAGTTGAAATGGGTATATATTTGTTTTTTGTTAAGTTGCCTAATAATTATTCACAGTAATAGTCACCTGCACACACAGATATCCCCCTAAAATAGTTAAAACTAAAAACAAACTAAAAACTACTTCCAAAAACATTCAGCTTTGATATTAAGAGTTTTTTGGGTTCATTGAGAACATGGTTGTTGTTCAATAATAAAATTATTCCTCAAAAATACAACTTGCCTAATAATTCTGCACTCCCTGTATGAATTCTGGGACACTTCTTCTTCTTCTTCGGGGTTTAATGGCAGCTGGCATCTTTGTACATGAAGTGCTGCCATCTTCTGTTTAAGTCCGTTATTACACTCTTCAATCCTGCTACTTATTCCTGTGTCTTTTGGGATCTTACAAACCTTCAAACGACACGTCGACTATTAAATCAGTCGTCGACGATTTTGATAGTCGACGTAATCGTGACTAATCGACTAATCGTGGCAGCCCTAACACCTTCCTGATTTCCTTTTTTAGTATGTTTTTCACATTTAAATGTTTCAGATCATCAAACAAATTTACATTTTAGACAAAAATAAGTAAACACAAAATACAAAATGTTTCTAAATAAAGGTCTTTATTGAGGGTGGGGCAGGGGTCTTCTGATGAGACAAAAGGTGAACTTTTTGGAAGGTGTGTGTCCCATTGCATCTGCTTAGACAGATTGGAATCAGAGGACAGGCGCAATGGCAGGCTATAAGAGAATTCGCTAACATTGCTGAGAGGACCAGTCACTGGCTGTGGTTAAAGAGGGCTGACATCACTTGGCCTGCTAAGGCAGTCAGCTAACCGTGAGACACATGCCAAGGATTGATCAACCCATGGTGGGTCTACCTCAGCAAAGGGTGGCAAAAGGGTAGAAAATCTAACACTAGAATTTTTATGATGATAAACCAGAACTCTGGTTGACTGGTACAGCTGTTTCAGGGCATTCTGGGGGCTGTGCAGTTAACCTTATGGCAGTGAAAACTAACGGAGGAATAAAAAATATGTTCTGCTCTTCTTCCCTCTCTTTTTCCCTTTTCTGGAAGGCAGTGGGGAGGTAGAACATACAACCCGATCCGGCAGGAAGGTGTGGGATGCCAGATCGGCTCTCAGCTCTCCTATCTTGTCTCTTTTGTCTTATTTCTCTCTTTATCACCTTTTCTATCCCTTTGAAGAAGTGAGGCTCCTTAAATATCAAAGAGGTAAGTATTACTTCTCATTTTGCAGTGAGTTGATAGAAGAAAATAAATTGTGGAAATTAAACAGAAGAAAGTAGAAGAGAAATAACAATTTAACATAAACCAGTGACACACTCCGGGGCCTGATCAGCCCTGGCTGGGCTGAAATAAATAAATAAGCGAGTCAAAAGTCCGCTACTGATGAAGTGTCCCAAAATTTCAATACTATAATCTAGATCAGATCTGTAATCCCTATGCCTAACCAAGGAAGGTAAAAAGAAACTAAAAGAACAGTTTGTGGCAAAAGACAGAAAGACCCTGTGAGGTTGAGGCACACGATGTGTCCCTCTGGTAAAGTTAAAGTTAGGAGAGAGTATGACCATGCAGCGTTTCAAGCTTGGAAGTACAGACAGTCCTTTGAGTTTGAGTCTGTAAAAAGTGACAAAAACATTAGCATCCGGTGTACACTCTGAGTGGGAAGAAAACTTCTTTCTTCTTTGAAATGAAACTTCAATTCTGAGGGAGCACCTAACAAGCCGGCACAGGAATGTGAAATTCACAGAGAAACCCGTGGATCCCCCCACTGACATGACCTCCAACACTTAGGGCTATCACACTTAGGGCTGTGTGATATGATGAAACATATCGGATAACGAAATGAAAACATCTATTGTTGCCACAAACCGGTCCCCACCACAGACTCAAACATGGCAAACCTCTTCTACCACCTACGCAAGAGTTACGTGAAAGAGTATGGAGAGTGTTTACAGATCAGAAGCAAAAAAGAGCCGTCAGGTGCTCAAAATAAACTTTCGACTCAAACGTTAGAACAGTGTTTTCCTCACCGCATGCCACATAATAAATACTCACAAAAAATGGCAGCCCTTACAACTTGTATCTAAAAATATATAGTTTCATGCATCGGTCAAAACACTCGACTCCAGGTACACGATAGCTCAAAATTCACTCTTTCAATTCAATTCACTTTTATTTATATAGCGCCAAATCACAACAAAAGTCGCCTCAAGGCGCTTCATAGATACAGAGAAAAACCCAACAATCATATGACCCCCTATGAGCAAGGACTTTGGCGACAGTGGGAAGGAAAAACTCCCTTTTAACAGGAAGAAACCTCCGGCAGAACCAGGCTCAGGGAGGGGCGGGGCCATCTGCTGCGACCGGTTGGGGTGAGAGAAGGAAGACAGGATAAAAGACATGCTGTGGAAGAGAGACAGAGGTTAATAACAGATATGATTCAATGCAGAGAGGTCTGTTAACACATAGTGAGTGAGAAAGGTGACTGGAAAGGAAAAACTCAATGCATCATGGGAATCCCCCGGCAGCCTACGTCTATAGCAGCATAACTAAGGGAGGATTCAGGGTCACCTGGTCCAGCCCTAACTATATGCTCCAAAACAATTCACACAACTCGAGTTGCCCAAGATTCACAGAATTTAGAGAAAAAACACTATTTTGTGATATATATGGTTATCGGGATGAGAAACGTCTTATATGAGATGGTTATAAGATTTTGGTCATATCGCAGAACCGTAGTCCCACTCCTGCTGAACAGGTGAAAATAGACGTAAGAGTTACAGAACTTAGTGCCGCTGAATGTTTTATTTTATGTATTTCTTTATTTATTTCTGTTGTCAAATTTGCAATAAAGAAATTAGAGCTCTTTTCTTTCCAATTCAGAGATGGTCTTTCCCTTTTCACGTAAATGTCCTCCTTGACTCCGCGCTCAAACCAGCGTTCCTTCCTGTCCAGGATGTGTCCTCATCATTGAAAGAGTGTCCACTGGCCTGTAGGTGTAAATAGACTGCGGAGTCCTGGCCTGACGAGGTAGCTCTTCTGTGTTGTGCTATCTGCTTCGTCCGAGGTTGTTTGGTTTCCCCGATGTATAAATCCTGGCAATCCTCCTGGCACTTAACAGCGTACACTATGTTACTCCATTTGTGTCGGGGGACCCGATCCTTGGGGTGGACCAATTTTTGGCACAGCGTGTTTTGGGGTTTAAAAGCCACAGAGACCTGGTGTTTAGATAAAATGCGTCTCAACTGTTCCGATACTCCTGACACATATGGGATCACTACAGGTTTTCGCTTGGGCAGTGGTTGTCCTTCTCTCCTGGATTGGCGGAGCTTTCTTTAGGTGCCTTCCCAGCTTTGACAAAAGTCCAGCTGGGATAACCACATTTACTCAGGGCCTTCTTGATGTGATGTTCTTCTGCCTCCCTGGCCGCTGTGTCAGTGGAGATGGTGTTTGCTCTGTGTTGTAGCGTCCTGATGACACCCAGTTTGTGCTCCAGTGGATGATGAGAGTCAAACCTTAGATACTGATCCGTATGTGTAGGTTTACGGTACACGTCAGCTTTTAGATGTCCCCCATTACTGATGGAAATCTCACAGTCTAAGAAGGCTAACCTGCCACTTTTCACATCCTCCCTGGTGAATTTGATGTGTCGGTCCACCGAGTTAATGTGATCCGTGAAAAGTAGTACGTCCTGAGATTTGATCTTCACCCAGGTGTCATCCACATACCTGAACCAATGGCTTGGTGGTGTTCCAGGGTAGGATAGCAAACCCTTCTTTTCCACTTCTTCCATGTACAAGTTGGCCACAATGGGTGAAACTGGGGAACCCATGGCACACCCATGTTTCTGCCTGTAGTACTGACCCTTGTATGTGAAGTAGGTTGATGCTGAAGGTGGTCCTGTTGCTGAGGTTGGGGTCATCGTGTAATCTCTTACGAACTATCTCCAACGCTTCCGTGACTGGGATGCAAGTGAAGAGAGACGTAACATCGTACGAGACCATAGTTTCATCTGCCTCCATAATGACATCTCTCACCTTCTCAACAAAATCCAGGGTGCTCTAGTTGTGGTGTTCAGAGCTGCCTACCAGTGGGTTGAGGATCAAAGCCACAATCTTGGAGATGTTATAGGTGATCATACAGACAATCGGTCTTAAAGGTGCACCCTCTTTGTGTATCTTGTAATACTAACTCTTCTGTATTTTTCATTTTTATTGTTGTTGTTGTTTTTGTGACATGATATTGTCCGAGTGGCAGCACTTATGGTTTAGGAGAATACTGCAACAGCGGATATAAATGGCTGCATCTGTTTGACAATAATGGTGCAGCCGTGAGCGAAGAGACCAGTGTGGAGGGTATATTTGCACCTTACCATTACTAATGTTAAGAAACTTTGCAGATATGTCGCCAAAGGTTTTATTGTTCTTAATTGTAGAGCTAAATTTGCATCGCTAAATAAATAAGCGAGATTAACCACAGTACTTTTAAAACAGCCTTCGTAGCCTCGCTGTGATGTAATCACCCTTTAAACACGGCCTGCGAAGGAAGTGGGCCTAAATTGGGACACAGCTAGCAAGTGTAGCGGTACAGGCCAGGTTGTTTTTTTTTTCAACAATATATATTACTTATTTTATTTGGCTGCGGGCTTTTCTCTATTGATACTGGCTATCTGGATCAATGGATTTTTGCAAAGTTTATGATCTAATGCTGCATTCCATTTGAACTGGGAATGTGTGTGTTTGTGTCTGCCTGAGTACGCATGTGTGTGGTGGTGGTGGGAGCCAGGGCACTATATGCGACTATATAATTGTTTAAATTACATATGGACAGTTAAATAAGCTTCCCCGCAATATCCCTCAGAGCTGTCTCCATCTTATTTTTTTTTAAATATGTGAAAGTAGTAGTTTTATACTTTTCTTTTATATCATGCATATGTGCAATAATTCACATCCGTGTTTACACATGTAGATTAATAGCTTTTTCAGAAATTTACTACAGAAAATATAACAAATGGAAAATCTTAAATTATTCCATGTATCTATTTATTGAATAAATGAACGACATTCAGCACTTTAGGTATGCCTATGTGATCAACATAGTGGGCCTTGTATAAGAACTGCCACACCAGCAGCTAAGAGTGATGGGGATTTGGTGTTGTGCCGAAAAGTGGTTTATCATATTTGCCAAAATGTTGATTGTCGGTATTTAAACGGTTGTAAATACAACAATGCAGATGCATAAAAATCCTTGCAAAACAGTTCATTTAAATTTTTTTATATGTAGTCCCTTTGTAAATCCTGTTGACTGCAGACTGTTTATCAACATAAGCAAAGATATTTGGCATAAAAAAACACAAACACATAGAACCGCCAGAAATCACTTTTTGGCAGACGATCACAAAAGAAGCAGCAACTGGCTGCATTTCTGTGATATTGGAGACAGAAAGGTTGAGTACATAATTGGTAAAAAAAAAAAAAAAAGAAGAATAAATATATCAGAGCAGCGTAGGCAGAGGGTGCGCATTCGCTGTCTGCTCTACTCCAGGGTCTTGTCCGTCTGCCTGCTCTGTTGTCAGATGGAGGCAGTGTGCAAAGTATGTACAAAACGGGTCTGTGGGCCACTCGTGCTCATCTTCTTGTTGGTTTGTGAGCCAGCCAAAAGAGAGCGAAGTTAACATACCATCAGCTGAGGTGAAACCATATTAAAAACGATTAAAAATATCCAACCACAGTCTCTGGTTTTCAAGTATCATTATTATTATTATTATTATTATTATTATTATTATTATTATTATCATCTTTGAAGTTTTTAATGCGGTTATCCTGTTCTTGTGAACTACCCTATGATTCAGCCACTTGTCTGACCAATCAACTTGGCAATTGCTTATGCTTAATAATTTCCCCTCAACTATAAATCAGTGACTTTTCAGTTGTGGCCACATAGATTGTACCACTGTGAGAGGGGTGCTACAGAATAGTCTAAATGATAGCAGCTTTAATTTGTTCAACTATAAATCAATGATTTTTCAACCTGATGTGGTGATCTGGCCAACTATAAATAGATCAACAAGCAATAATAACGGGATAACTATAAATCAGTATTATTCCAATGTTATTACTATCGCACTGTAGGCTTTTTTAACGTTTATTTAAGATTTCTTTAGCATTAACATTTCAATCTTGATCATAATGAAGTTTTAGATCTTGAGAAAAATTAACATCTATTTATTTAACATGTTATCTGGTGTACGTCATCCGCGTCCAGCAACACGCAGGATCTTGGGGGACTGCACAGGAGGCACGTGTGAAAACCGCTCTCCCCCATCTGTGCAACCGAAAAGACAGACACATATAAACCCGCTTAATCTGCGTTTAAGGCAGGCAAGCCAAAAGAGACGAATCTTAGAAAAGACCCAGACTTCCCATCACTACCTCTTGGGTATGTGAAGGTGAGTCTACAAAAATGGTAAGTCTAATTTGTTTCAATAAAAAAAAAAAAAAAAAAAAACCAGAAAAACAACAAAAAGCCACCCAGTGTTGTAAGAAAAATAAGTGTGCCTGCAAGACAACACAAACCATGACACGCAATGAGCAATGTAAGACGTCTTCCTGTTTTGGCGATCTTTGGAGCTGACCTGAGAGACAGCGAAAGACAGCGAGAGTAGCAGGTGCAACGTCTCTTCTTCCTTTTTACCGAAAATTTGTGACTTTCTCCTCTCTTCTATGATGGAAGAGAGCGAAGACAGAAAAGAAGGATATTACCAGGTCGCCAAGCGGCTCCGGACGGAACAAGAGATCGGTGTAAAAGAGCTAGAGGACGGGAAGGAGGAGGAGGATTCTGCCGCTGAGGAGGCAGCGGGGAACGGGTGCACTGAGAACCGCAAGAGCGGAGGGAAGGTGAGGCACACAATATTAATCCTTCTGTATCTAAATAAAATGTAAATATTTAACATTTTTTCATACGATTTACAAACAACTGGAAGGGTCTGAAAAATTATGTTAATGATTAAAATAGACAGCAAGAGAAATGAAAGAGTACAAAGTCAGAGTGGAATATAAATGAGTTTCTACATTTATTATTATCAGTCATTATTTACATAAACGGCGTAACTTTGGAACAAGTGGCAGTAACCCGTTTTCATCGTCACGACGATCACTAACGTGCTTAAGAAAAATGTGTTGGAAGTTAACCAGTCCGGAGCTTCGTGTTAACTCAGTTTAATTCATTTGTGATTTTATAATTCAGAACAGTCCACTCTCTTTGTATTGTAAGGTAAAAAACCAACAATATTATAGAAAACCCGCAGATGTACGCTATGAGCATATGTGGAGAGTGAGAAGAACTTTTAACAGGATGAGCACACCAGCCATACCATGTCCCAGACTGGTTGGTTAGAAACTATTTAAAGATGAATCATTTTTTGAATTAACTGAATTGAATAAGTGCAAGAAAATGAATGGATGAATGGATATGTTAAAGCTTTTTGTTCGCATTCTTCCTTCCTTTGAGCTCCATGGAGATCTTTATATGCTAACTTGTAGACGTGCATCCAGTCAGCAAGTGTACTCTGCATCATAACATACATGATGAGTAGTGTCCGTATTCCTGATTTACTCATGGATCTTTGCTGTTTCAGCCTGGATATAGAATCTGCACTGTAGTGTACATATTCCACCACTCTAGTGGCCTCCCCAGGCTTTCCTAGCGGCTTTTTCAGCAGTCACTTGAGGGACTGCTTTATCTACCAGTAGCTGGTGTTTTGCCCGCCTGGTGTTTCTGTCAGTTCCTTTCTGGGCCCTGCTCATATATTAAGCTATGTTGTTTTTAAGAAGACCATATGGTTCTAAGAACTATTATTATTTTTTATTACACACATTTGTTTAGCAGTTTATCAAACTTAGTCTGGACAGATCATTATTTTCCTCAAGCAAAATACCGTTATTGAGTTCTACCTCAAAGCTGTGGCTTCATACCGTAAAAAAACACATTAATTGAGTACTTATATTCAGATGATATAAGCAGCATATAGTCACCAGCCTCGTCCCGGGGCTAGCGATTTTTCCAGTCGGGCTACGAAAATCTATCTCTGCCCTGCCCGTCGGGCTATCATAGGAAGGTAAAATATATGGTAAATGGCCTGCATTTGTATAGCGCTTTAGTCAGTCCCTAAGGACCCCAAAGCACTTTACACTACATTCAGTCATTCACCCATTCACACACACAGGCAATGGCAAGCTACATTGTAGCCACAGCTACCCTGGGGCGCACTGACAGAGGTGAGGCTGCCGGACACTGGCGCCACCAGGCCCTCTGACCACCACCAGTAGGCAAACATGGGGTTAGTATCTTGCCCAAGGATATTTGGCATGCAGCCAGGCGCATATGTCAGTGCTTTTGCATTCTTTCGGAAATGTAGCTGGGTAATTATGTCATTGGCATCAGTGAGCCACTGTCAATATGCGACATATTGAAATCGGGTTTGAATTTGCGCTTGTGTTTTGCTTTCACTTTGCAATCGCGCGAACTGTGTATCCGGTCGTTAAGTCTGCCGTGTCTGGGCCTAAACTCCGCTGCAGGTCCATATATCAAACGATCACTATGGCATTACTGAGAGTTGAAAAACTGTCTAAAGTCTTTCATCTTTAATAAAATGATCAGCGTTCTGCTCTACCAGGTGTACCAATTGAGTTTAACATCCAGGCATCCATGAAAACGGAATTTATGACATTTAACAGAGTTAGAAGTTAGCAGGAAGTTAGCTCGCTAGCTTCTATCTAAATACAATATAGCATGTCCTGACTGCGGGGTTTTGGAAAAAAATTAAAACGTACAGCTCTGTTATCACTTCCAACATAAATGAAGACAGAAAACTAAACAGCAGTGACGTTTGTAGGGTTACTGAAGTTTGGCTAGCTGGTATATAATGATGTGCTACGTGACCGCTAGCGACACAGCTATGTTAGCATAATATAAACAAGCTAACTTTTTTTTCCACTCGATAAAAGTTAACGTGAGTGTTCTCGGTGGTCAGGAAGAAATGTAATCGCATGGCAGGATGCTGTAAAAGGACCAAACTTCAGCCAGGAGAACAACTGAGATAATCCATCCACAATACGAGGTTAGTCATTCATATACTGCTGCATGGGCTGGGCTGTAGTTACATCCTAAGGTTATAAAAACTGAGCTTAAATAAATGATTAGCGGTAATAAAAGCCGAGGGAGGTCAACAGTGATCACTGACTGTTTTAGGAGCTTTTTGAGATTAAATAGAAGAAAATACAAAACATTAAACATGTTAACAACACAAAAGCCACATTAAATGCAGACTAGGATTCGTCACGTCATCGCTTAACGACCGGATAGAGAGTGACAGTACTGATTGGTGAGTGACGATAATTTCCTCTGACATCGTCTTATCAATCGTTAGCTTACTATGCAAACGTGACAAGTGAAATCTCCCGCAGCAAGCTTAAACATGTGAGAGGTTGATCGTGCAGAGAATCGCTGAGCGTTATGTGAGTGCGTGTGTAAAAGCAGCAGGATATATATTTTAGTTCTGCTGAGCCACTTCTTCACCCTGCAAAAAAGCAAATGGCATAGATCTTCTTCACCCTGGTGAAGAAGTGACAGGAAAAGAAAAGCCTACCACAAAACGGAAAAGTTATGTGGTAGGCTTATCTGGTGCGCGTCTTTTATATTGACAGCGAATGCGCACATGTGGACCACTTATGTGCACCCGTGTAAATAACATAATGTTCTGCCTGGTGTGTTGTTGGTTTTCCCTCGATTTCTGAGTCGACAAGCGCCTTTGTTACTGGGACCAGTAATTTTAAGAAAGGCCCCCATTAGAACCCATGAAAAATGCAAGAAATGCATTATTGCTCAGTCTGCAATATCTTTCCCGGAACAAACACCAATTGCAAATAACATACTAAAAATAAACCTGAAAAATCTGTTTAGAACAGCGTACTATGTTGCAAAGAGTGAACTACCACTGGCAAAATTTCAAAGCAGTCTTTGCAAACTTCAAAAAGCAAATGCCCTCGATCTTGGTTCCACTTGCCTCTTACCCGTGACTTCAGTGGAAATTTCAAATTCAGGATCTGACACAGACTGATTCATGTCCTACACAGTTCTTACAAGTTCATAGAAATTTCTGTTCAATTAGAACCAAGTATTTGAGTTGATGATTGTAATTTTTATTCAATGTTGTAATTTGTGTATGGGCAGAAATCTGTACCATCAGAAACTGAATATGAATAATCTGAATTGTAACTTGAATAAATGCTTTTAAAAACTGAATATGAATTATCCTACTTTGAAATTCAATTTATTGGTCTGAAAATGATCATCACTAAATTGAAATTGAATTTTATATTTTGAAAATGAATTAATTTGCTTTGAAACCGTATTTTATCCTTTAAAAATTTAGCTCTCGAATAATTTCAGATTCACTTCTCACCATTCAGTTTCAGTTCCAAAATTCAGTTTTTTGGGACTTACATCCGGTTCCGGTTCAAGAGTAATGAGCGCAGATTAATAGAACTACGTTTTACTAGCGGACCGAAAGTGTTACTGACGGGAATCTACAGCATCTTGAGCTGAATTAAGACTTCAGAAGTCATTTGTCATGTCGAATGACCAGCGGATAAACTCTCAGGTTGGTAATAAATGTATCACAGGTATAAGAACAAGCGTCATGTTAACAAATGATAGCCGTACAGTAACTTTTATGCTTATTGTTGCTGCTAGCTCAAAACGCTAATTTAGCGGTTTGCCCTGGATTCAGCTTTGACAAACAAATATGATCGACTGTTTCTAGTAGAATTCCAAAGTTGTCATCTTGTACCCTCAAATTAGGATAATTCATATTCAGTTTTTAAAAGCATTTATTCAAGTTACAATTCAGAGTCAATCTGAGCGATTCAAATTCAAATTTAACTTATTCATATTCAGTTTCTGATGGTACAGATTTCTGCCCATATTTGTGTTTCAACAATTTTTTGATTAATGTTTTGTTTCCGTTACAATATTATACTTTAATGTATAATATTGTAAAGGAAACAAAGCAGGAAACAAAACATCAACCAAAAAATTGCTCTTTTTTATTCGGGCTACTTAAATTTATTTTGGGCTACCAAAAACTGAAGAGTCCCTGCCCGAAGGTCTACCAGGGATTTTGAAATTTTGCGAGCCCTGGTCACCATAAATGAATGCAATAGACTTCTGTGCCTGTTATGGCCCTCCTTCCTTTCATCAAACATCCAGAACATGTTTTAACTCTTCAGTACATTCGGCAAAATTTGCTTTTGCATGTTTTTGTATTTTGAGTTTGCTACTGGAAGCTTCCTTCCACTTTATAAAAAGACAAGCAAGGTAGCGAGGGCATATAAAGACAATTTTGACTTTTCCTAATAGGTTTACAGGTAAAGGATGAAGTCATAGACCTCTTCCTGCTGACAAACACAATTTTAGTCCACATTTCAACTACTACCAACTTTATTTTTGTTTTGTTTTTTTAATTAGTCTGCTCTCTGATGGCTTCTGACTTCTCTGTGGTGTGTATCTTACAGCCAAAATCTCCTCTGATGATCTGTAGGCAAGGATTGAAAGGCAGCTCATTTGCCTACTGTGTTGCACTGGTTGTAGTGTATTTTTGCGGTGACTGTGTATTAAGGTGCACATCTCTCCAGACATCAGAGAACCTTTGAACTCTAGTGTCTATTGTATATTGATAATTATTTATTATATATATTATTAATTATTATTTTCTGGGTCTATATGCTTTTCCAAGTCCAGAACATTATAGTCTGTGTACTGAAATGGTCTCAGTTTCAGTTTATCATAAACAGTATTCCATTGAATTATATTGTTTTTGTTGCTGGATGCAGAAGAAGATCTTTTAGACTGTGCCATATGGTGTGTTGTGTGTCACGTCACATGTGTATTCATACCTCTAGTTTAAGATGAACATCAGTATTTGTCCAGCTCCTCAATGTTTCTGATGACCAACACTTTGGCTTGTTCCAGTGTTCCTTTGATTTTATGAATACTTTACAGCTTGTGGTCCATGTATTGTGAATTTTCCGTTTTTTCAAGGAACGTGCTTTCCTGTCAATGTCAGCATTTTGTTTTGTCAGATGTTAATTCGTGAAGACATTGGATCCTTTTAGATTATTTCCTTGTTTTATCAGTGCAAAAAACCTATTACATGAAGCACTCTGCACACTGTTCTTGAGCTAATCTGAAGGTCACTTGAAGTTTGGAGGTCTGTAGCTGTTGATAGCTTTATATGGCCTACCACTTTGTGGCTGAGTTGTTGTCATTTTTTATCATTTCCACTTTGTTACAACACCACTAACAGATGACCGTGGAATAGGTGTTTCATTTTATACACCTGTGCCCATGGAAGTGATTGGAACACCCGAATTAAATTATTTTGATGGCTGAATAAATACTTTTGGAAATATAGTGTATTTCTCTGTCATCAAAAATAATTTTCTCATGCAGTAGCACAGATCCTTTCTTGAAACCCTTTCATATGTTTTGTCTATATGCTCAAAGACACGTCTTAACTTCTTCTGACCGTCTCTATATTTCTCCATCAGCACAATCAAGGCAAATTTTGCATTTGTAGTGCTTTTTCTTGGCATAAGGGTATACTGCTTGTTGTTGTCACCTCTCCACTCATGATATGGCTCATCAGCTTTATCCCTCTGTAGTTGTAACCCTTGATTTTGAAAATTGGTACTGCCGCACATCTCTGTTCCTAAGATATCCCCTCACTCTCCAAGATTGTGTTAAACAGTCTAGTCAAAGATTCCACTGTCCTGTCTCCTAGAGATCTCTATTTCTCCACAGGTATATCGTAAGTACCAGCTGCCTGTCCACTCTCCATCTTCTTCATAGCTGCCCTCACTTCCTATTACTAACTATCCTATTACACCTGTACTCTTCTTGATTTACCAACTGTCCTTCTTTCGCATTCATTTTCTATGTTCATCAGCTCCTCAAACACACCCCTAGTCTTCTCAACACATTATTGGCTTGTTAGCACACTTCCATTTTGTCCTTAATCATCCTAACTTGACGCACATCATCAACTCAAAATCTTTGACTAGTTATTCGGTGAGTACCTGAGTACCTCCTCTTGGCCGTTTCCCTCTGCGCTACAACTGTATGTACTTATGATTCATAGACTAGACTAGTATAGAATAGAATAGAGTACAATAGAATAGAATAGAATAGAAATGAATAGAATAGATAATTGGGAAACTTTCTGGAGGAAACCTGGTCTTGTTAGAAGAGATGGCATCAATCCCACTTTGGATGGAGCAGCTCTCATTTCTAGAAATCTAGTCAAATTTATTAACCCCCCCTAAAATGTCGCTATCCAGAGTTGGGATCAGGAGGCAAAGTTGAAGTCTTCGTCGTCTCTCTGCAAATTCTGTCCTCCCGTTATCCCCCCAAACCACATCCCCTTAGACAAAAAACAACTTAAACATAAAAAATTGCAAAGAAAGAAAAATAGAGTATCCTCAACAGCATCAAAGAGTAAAACAGTGGAATATGGATTATTAAACATTAGGTATCTCTCTTCCAAGTCTCTGTTAGTACATGAATGTGGGGGGCACGGTTGTGGCACAGCTGCAGGAGAAGCCAACACACCGGAGCTGCAATGGGCTCATCGTGCTGCCCTGCATAAATAGTACTGGGTCCTGAGTGTGTGGTTGTTGTTGTGGTGTATGTGGTTTGCAGCTGTTGAGCTGCAGCTGAGCTTGTGAACAGCAACCAGAAGAATAAAATGTGTGAAATGCTCAAAAGCATGAACCTGCGGTCATCGGGTCTGTTGTGGTTATGCTACTGTGACTTAATAAGTGATCCACAAATTGATTTACTCTACCTTACAGAAACCTGGTTACAGCAGGATGATTACTTTAGTTTAAATGAATCAACACCCCCGAATCACTCTAACTACCAGCATCCTTGAAGCACAGGGCCTGATCCTTAGTCTTGTTTGCCCTAGCTGTAAAACTCAGAAACCAGTCTTGTTATCATCTATCGTCCACCTGGGCCTTACACAGAGTTTCTGTCTGATTTCTCAGATTTTTTTATCTGATTTAGTTCTCAGCTCAGATAAAATAATTATTGTGGGTAATTTTAACATCCATGTAGATGCTAAAAATGACAGCCTCAACATGGCATTTAATCCGTTATTAGACTTAGGCTTCTCTCAAAATATAAAAGAACCCACCCACCACTTTAATCACACTCTAGATCTTGTTTTAACATACGGCATAGAAACTGAACATTTAACCCTCTCCTGTCTGATCATTTCCTGATAACATTTACATTTACAATAATTGATTACACAGCAGTGGAGAGTAGACTTCATCACAGTAGACGTCTTTCTGAAAGTGCTGTAACTAAGTTTAAGAATATAATCCACCCACTGTTATCATCTTCAATGCCCTGTACCAACACAGAGCAGAGCAGCTACTTGAACACTACTCCCACAGAGGTCGATTATCTTGTTAATAATTTTAGCTCTTTACTTTTTTTTCTCCAGTTGATCTTCCTAAGTTAACTTCAGTAATTACTTCTTCCAAACCACCAGTGTGTCTTTAGATTTTAATCTCTGTCTCTCTTCCACAGCATGTCTTTTGTCCTGTCTTCCTTCTCTCACTCCAACCGGTCATGGCAGATGGCCGCCCCTCCATGAGCCTGGTTCTGCTGGAGGTTTCCTCCTGTTTTTTCCTTTCCACTGTCTCCAAAGTGCTTGGTCATAGGGGGGTCATATGATTGTTGGTTTATCTCTTTATGTATTATTGTAGGGACTACCTTACAATATAAAGCACCTTGAGGTGACTGTTGTTGTGATTTGGTGCTGTATAAATAAAATTGAATTGAATTTATCTGAATTGAATTGAATAGCTATTGAATATTGTCATTGATCATGTACTGTAACATTGTGGGTGCTCCACACCAACTGTGTTGAAAGACAGCAGGAATAAATAGGAAACAGGAGAAATATATACAATCAAGAGGTATACATACAAAATGAGAAATATATACAAAAATAAGAGAAAGGCACACATTGGAGAACAAGGTGCAACATGCTTGGAAGTAGTGCAAAGAGAAGACAATCTGAATAAAGTCAATTTGTGAGCGGGGTTATTCATAGCATGGCTCCAATTGGTGAGATGAGTGGCCAGGGGTAAGGTGGGATATGGGGGGATAGTTTTTGTTGACAATGGCCCAAGGGAAGAAGCTGTTTGTGAGATATGGTAACTGATTTGGTAGCTGTTCCCTACCACCCAGAGTCTAACTGAAGTATGTGCAACATTCTTCCTTCTTCAACTTTTGCTACTTAGTCCTTGGCTCTGTCTTCACTTATTTCTTCTTCTTAACACCATCAGGTGTACCCAACACCTCCTTATCATCTCATTTTCACCTACCTGTCCATTAAAGTCTCCAATCACCAGTCTCTCCCCCCTGAGGACACTCTCTACCACTCCATCCCACTCACTCCAGAATCTTTTCCTTTGGTTTGTTTCTTAATCCAGTTGTTTTGTGGAGAAGAATTACCATCACACTTTTAATTTCCAGCTTCAAACTCATCATCCTGTCTGACACTCTTTACCTCCACAATGGAATTCACATACTCTTTCTTCAAGATTATCCCTTCTCCATTTTTCTTTATATCTACACCATGGTAGAACAGCTTGAATTGACCTTTAGTTCTCTTGGCTTTGCTTTTCTTCCACCTGGCCTGCTGTGACACGATATATAGCGGTAGCTTGACCCTCATAACAACTCCAAGTGGGCTGATTTTTTTCTAAGTCATCCTCCTGGATAATTGAGCTAGGGGTTTGGTTGACAGATGTTTTGAATGAAATTTGCTAGACCTCATCACTGTGTGCCTGTTGTCGCCATATTTTGGAGCATTTTTTAATAGTTTATGGTTGTGGATTTTCTTTGTAATACAGATGATCCAAGACGTTTATGCTTCAGTTTTAATGAAGGCAATTCTAGTGTTTTGTTATCCATTATTTTGCACTGATGGTTCAAGGTTCAAGGATGAGTTGATATTTGTGTTTCCATGTTGTACTAATACAGTTTATGTCACGGTCTGGCTGGCAGACCGTGGGGATGAGGAAAGTAGGACCCAAAACGCAGGACTCTGCGATGCCACAGTGCACTTTATTTACAGTGAATAGACAGGTAAGTCCAACAATTAACTCAGAGATGTAATTTGCCAATGGTGCTCATCCCTTGCTCCCAGTGCGTCCCGTGCTGTAGCTCCCTTAGTTTGTGTGCTCCCCAACTCGCTTCTTCGCCCGACTTTCCTGGAGGAAGAAGGAAAAACCACAATTAGCCACACACGCTAGCCGACTATCAAGACCACACGCCTAGCACGGACTATACCGGTCAAGAGTAATAATCCCACGTCGACTGTCGCCGCGAGTCCAGGTTAAATACCTCTTCCTAGCCGGGAGGGATGATTACCACCAGCTGGTCAGGTAATCAGCTGCAAGAGCAAAGAGGGACTCCCGATGACGACAGTCGCCCGGACACGCCTCTCCCACGACGCGCGCTTCCGTCAACAGCCCCGAGGACGGGGGGAGAGAGAGAGAGAAGCAGACACACGCACTTTACATACAAACGTGGACAAAACAGTAGACGACACAGACCCCAAATAATAGTCATAATAATAATAATAACAATAATAATAACCACTGCTCATGGACCCCTGAGTCCTCCAGAGCCGGGTCCGTGACAGTTTATGAATGTATCTTTCTAGGTAACTAGCATTAGCTGCAAAATTAGGATGCCTTTCTTTCATCCATATAAGATAAATTCTGGATCCAACAAAAGCAACATGATAGACAAAACACTAATATTCAAAATGCCAGTTGAGTCCAAAACCAATGAGCAATGTAATAGTGCTACATCCATATAGCATTTTCAGCTGTTGTTAATTGCTTCCCCCTTTGTTCTGCCGTCACCTCTGATCTGTTTCTGAATTATCCTTCCATGTGTATATTATAGTCCTTTTTCTTACTTTGTCAGATCCTACTTTTTTATTTATCTGGAGCAAAGTACTTAGTTTTCCTGCCTGGTGTAGCGTGACGGCTGTGCACCTAGGTATGCTATTTGGAGTACTCTAATAGAAACCACACTTCAGCAACATATTATCAAAGACTACAGAGAAGTATCCGCTGTAACAAAAGCGGTAAACGGGCACTCCTTATATAGACACTGCAAATATTGCTTGCTTCCTATTTCAGCATTTTATAGATGAACACTCTTACATTTCTTTCCCATGATTATGCATTAGTTAAAAATGTGGTAGTAATTATGGATTTTCACTCTTTGCCGCATGTTGCTGATTCAGCTGATATCTGTCTTGGCCAGGAGACTTTTGCAAACAAGACTTTTAATCTCATATTTTTCTGGGTTAAAAAAGTTAAAAAATATTATGGAGATGTGACAAGTATTTGGAGCAAAGTTTAAACTTTAAACCACACTTCAGAGAGTTACAGCTTTATATATCTAGCAATTAAACACATATACAGGAAGCTTGATATTATTGTGCTGGTGACGATGTTCAAGTCATATCCTGAATGCTACCAGATCTAAGAGCAAGAGCATTTTTTTAACATATGATCTAATGTTGATTTTGAGAAAAATAATCCACTTTAAACTCTTTTTTTGTGGTTAAAACAATACATCATTGGATAAAATGAAAACAATATATAATAAAATATTCAAAAATCTTTCCTGTGGTAAATCCAGGTTGTACTTGATTGTGTGATGGCAAATATAAATGATCTATCACCGTGACCTTTTTAGCTTTGTTAAACACTGACCAAGATAATATATTTTATATACTTTATCATATAAAGGAAGAATAAGAACACGAAATGAGGAAATGAGGAAATGAGGAAAATGAAGAGAGAAGAGGTGATGAAGAGGGACTCAAAGGTGGGGGAGGCTTAAGAGACGTCAAGCACAATGTCACATAGAACTGTAATGATGCAGCAGTCTGTTGCAGGAAAGCAACATGTCACTCAATGTTCAGCCTCAGACTCTCTCTCACACTCTCTCTCTCGTACACTAGATAAAGACACATGCACTCACCAAAAAAACAAATGTATGGTTTCCACGGCATTAGGGAAGTCATCAGCTTTATGTTGTCACTATCTTAACTATAATGTCACCATGGTAACCACATTCCAGTGCTCTTACCAGCACAAAGTAAAGCTTGTGAGTACATTGGTAACACCTCTCCTACTTCACCAACACCATCCATAATTCAACCACCTGCCTCTTGTTTAATGTTGCTAGAGCAACGGATTCCTTTGTAGGTGTAGTGGAGCATATACTCATCATTTTGAGACCACAGTCTTAAATATTTCTGACATCAACTGTTTTTGATGTCAGGGGCTGAAGGCTAATGAGCTGTGAGGATTTCACACATTGTGCCTACTTCCGTATCAGTGATGACAAACCTTTTCCTCAAGTAGATGATAAAGACCTAATTAGAGACATTTATATTTTTATCCTGGGTTTTGTTTGTTAGGCAAAATGGGCATAGCTTAAAAAGTTTTAAAAATGAATCAACAGATATCACAGAAGTTGATTCTATTCATCTGGACGTAGTATTTTCACTTTGTCCAGAAGTACAGAATCAACTTTCTGGGATGTGCTTACTTGGATGATTGAGCAAGCATCAAGATGTTCAACAAGTAAAACTGATCAGCAATCAAAGTTAACAGTAAAATCTACTGGTCTTTTTAGTGAAGCACTACAGTTTAAAGGTAAATGCTTTAACACTGAAAGTAGCTGAATTCTTGTCAGAAAGTTCTAATGCAGTATGAATTCAGCAAAATAAACCAATAGGTTAGCAATAAATTTGTCTGAAATTCCATTTTGAATAGTCTTCAGAAGATTAATCATGTCCTAATCATGTTGGAAATATGTGAATGATTTTATATAAATGATGTGTTATGTGGGCGACCAAGAGAGGTTGTTGCTGTAGCATGTCTGACATGAAAAGGACTTTATGTCAGCAGATCTGCATGTCCATACATGCAAAGTGCTGCACTGATGCTGTTATCATACCTTCTAGACGTCATCCTCTTTAGAGACTTAAAAACAGCTTGCGGCCAGTCAGACCTTGAGCACGTTTCCTGCACAGTAAACTTACCGCCTCAACCTGCAGTATAAAAAAGGTCAGGTTGCAAAAAGTGTTATGCTTGCTCAACCTCTTCCTGAGACAGAAAGCTGTACTGTGAGATTTTCCGACAGTAGGCATCAGGTTTTTTTTTTTGGGGGGGGGTTGCAACTGCACTCAACTGTGCTAAGACTTCTTCTGACAAATCTAAAATACTCTTCTGAAATAATCCGTTGAGGTGGAGCTTGTTTCGATTACATTACTATCAGTATATGTATGTTTTGTGCTGTGTTAATCAAATTAAAACTATTTGGGAAATTTAAAGGGCAAATTTCTCTTTGACGGCCAAGCTAACAATATATATATTGTGTGAAACATGACAAGAATGCACTTCCAATTTCATATAAGCTAAACTGCAAAACATTTATTTTTCTTCTATTAGCAGTATGAGCAACAGGACCACTTACGAACTTTAGCAGTATCTTTGTTTTGTTTTCACTTATTGACCTTGAATCTTGTGATAATTTTAGATATCTTGATTCATATCACACTGCTGTGATATACAGAAGAAAATAATGCATTCATTTTGTCTTATCTTTTCTGGCTACATGCCACACTCCTGCCATGTGACAAACGTGATTTCTGCTGCTTCTTACTGCATCTTGGTTTGCTATGGACTAACGGCTGCACAGAGAAGATTAAATGATAAGTTTTAACATGGGGTGGGGGTAGGGGTATAGGAACGCTCTTTTTGTCTGTTTTTCTCGTGGTTTAAGACCACTATCTGGCTTCCTGTCCTGACTCCTTTGTTGTTTTTGGTTTTTTTATGCGCATGTGTATGTGTTTGTGTTCTGTTGTGGAAAAAAAACTGAGCACCAAAACTGTTTTATTAAAAGAAAGTTAAAACTTTTGCAAAGGGATAAGTATTGCATGGACAGTCTTTGCACAAGCGTTAACCAAAAACAAAAAAAACACAGATTGTGTGGACAATCTGTGTCTATTAAGCAGTCGGGAGTTTAAATCCTCATGTGTCATGTAAGCATCAGTCTGATAATGAGGTGCATCATGGCATTAAACACAGCTTACAGTTAGTTGTTTTCCCATCAACACACACTCATCCTACTCGATTTTTACCAGTGTTTGGGTTGCATGATGTCAAACCATTCACAATGACCACCTGATCAGAATTAGCCAGTGGTGTGTCCTGTAGATCTAGGCGAACGGATTTCAGATATAGCTACTATGGAATCATGTGGTTTACCATCTGCTTCTGTGGGGAGTAGTGTCAAATGTCAAGGTTAAGACACCTACTGTGTTAAACCCAGCATGGTGTAGCACAGTGCATCTTTTAAGTAGCTAATACCAGGCTGTGCTACTGGAAATGTCAAGTTAGTTGTTTTTTGCAGAAGGATCAGAGATACAGAATGTGGTAGAGTGGCCCACAATGAATGGTTTGTCATTTTTTGAGGTTTTGGAATGGATTGATTCCCAGTAATCCTTTTCAGAGACAGTGACTTACTGTTGGACGTGATCATATGTCTCAGATAGGTGACTGTGGCGGGGCTATGGGGGAGGTTGGCACACCTGAGTGGAATCAGCACATACCCACATAGCAAAATTGGTATGGCCCGGATCTTGTCCACACAATGTGCTTACACATGGCCCACATACCGCAAAGAATGACGGCCCTTTGGTGGACAGACCTGGTTTGCCAGAGGTGGCTCACACATGGGCCAGCACAAGGCCAGTTGTATACACACTGGTGGTCCTGTGCTGGTCCATGTGTGGATTACCTCCGGCAAACCTGATCTGGGCCACCAAAGGGCCGTCATTCTTTGCGGTATGTGGGCCATCTGTAAGTGGTGTGGAGCCACGGGCCAGTTGTAGACACACTGCAGGCCAGTGCTGGCCCAGAACAGTTTCAGCTCTGGCCCCAGATGTCAGCCTAATGTGTACCTTAATCAAGGCATGTAATAACAACATGTGCCAGAACATGCAAAACAGTGCAAAAGTAACATGACAAAACTCTGTTCAGACAGTGAATGGACTGATTATAGTGCTTTTCGAGTTTCCCGGATTACTCAAAGTGCTCTATACAACATACCACACTCACCCAATCACACACTTTCTCTTAACTGAGTGCTTCCTAACTACATTGATACACATTCACACTCTTGACATGCAAACTGGAGGAACCAGGGATCAAACCACTAACCTTCTGATCAGTAGGTGACCTGCTCTACCGCCTCAGCTATTGCCACCCACTGGCAAAGATGACTAAACCGTTACTAGGTTTTGGATAAAGTGTACACTCACAAACCTGTCAAACCTGCATTTGAAACATTGGCTACCATAGCAGTATAGTATTGCAACATGGGATTTGGGTCTTCTAACTAAAATAGGAAAATAGGAACATAAATAGTGCCATCATTGCCAGACCTTGCAACTTCTGACACCAGTCAGTCAGAAGTGCCAGCTTGGTGCCAGATCTGGGCCAGACCTGTTTTCTATGGGCCTGGGCCACACATCCATGCTCTATTGTCAAGCTCATGTCAGTCTGCGTCTCTTTGTTTCTTGTTTTATTGTGACAGTCTTGCGTTCCATGTTCAGTGCATTTCAGTTTTGTTTCCTCACTCTCATTAGTTCATGTTCAGCTGTGTTCCCTCCTGTGGTTTGTTCCCTCATGTGTATTTATGTCTGCGTCTCCCTCTGTCCTGGGTCGCGATCTTCCTCATACCCAGCTGTGTTGGTTTAGTTTCCTGTATTCTCCAGTTCAGTTTTGTTGCTTCAACATTCCAGCAATAAAGCTCTGTTTTTGTGTTAAGTCCTGCCTGCCAAGTCTGCTTTTTGGGTCCAATCCTGCCTGCCTCACACACAGTCCATGACATTAACTGCTTCTAGTGATGCTTACATGGTCTTAACTCAGACTTACCAGTCACCACCAATGAAAGAGCGCCTTTCATTTCCCCCCATATCATATTTACTATTTGCCCATAAGTGCTACGCAATATCACACAATTCTGGAGAGTCAGGGGCCAACTGGCATAGCTCCAACTGGGTATACAGAGAACTTTTTTTCAGCAGGTGAACAGTTCTTACAACACAATCATATGCTGTTAGATGCTTCCCAAACACCCCATTACAGTGCTTTACCCCTGGAATGTCAGTTTCTTCCCATTGTTTGTACTGTTGTACTGGTTTTAACCATGGCAACATATCTTGACAATCATCTTGTTCAGTTTTTGTTCTGTAAAAATAGTTTTGTTCATTAGTGAGAATTACACTTATGTATTTTCCAGTATACACTGCCTGTTTGTACTCTCTCAGTTTCCTGTTTCTCTCTGTACTTTCTCAAACTGTTCATTAACCCGGGTACCGGTTTAGCTCACTGGGATGAACGATATGCTGGAGGGCTTTGTCGCATGTCTTCCCCTTTCTCTCTCTCCCTCTGCTTTAATGTTCACTGCTCTGTGCAAAGAAAGCCAAAAATAAAATATTAAAAAAATATATTTTAAAAAACTGTTCATCAACCCCCCTTAAACACACGTGGTGTTACATGAAGTCAGCTTGTTACTGTGTAGTCTGATGAATGTGTGTGTGTTGTTGTACAAGCCTCACCAGTTCATCACAAACAGGAAACGCAGCAATCTGTTGGAGTCTTTACTCATACGCTTACAGCAGCAGATCAGCATGATATTTAACCATCTGCAACATTTTGCTCACCGTGTTATTATCAAGTCATCTTTCCCTGACACACTGACAATTGTGTTGTAAATTGAAGTTAACACATAGACTCTCAACCCAACAAGTTGACTGGACAATATGGCGACAACAGGAATGTTTGTTTAAAAGATCCACATTCAATTTCTTTGCATTGTAAATCTTTTGTATATTGTTTAGTCACTGGAATATATTCCGTTCCTACAGTTTTAATAAAAAGTTTTGGTTTTTGATTCCAGTCTGCTTGTCTGATCACTGATTCTGTAGCATCACATATTTCCAAAAGTCAACCTGTTCTCCTGCACCCCAGAGCAGAAATTGTAGCAATTGTTTATAAGTAGTGGGCTTAGCATTTGATAACAGGTGTGTCTGTCAGGCTTTTTTAGCCGCAATCTGAGATATGGCCATGTTTATAAGTGTAAGCTGGTCTTCATTTCATCTTCATTGCACACAATAATTGTGTGTGTCATTAATCTGGGTTTCATTGCGCAAATGTCTGTCTTGTTTGTATTGCATCTGTGTCTCTTGTTTTACTTTTTTACCTTTTGTTGCAGTGTCTTATCACCCCTCCCCTTCTCACACGAGTAAGCAGCCTCAGTTTCCTACTTTTCAGGACAATCCTTAGCCCAGTGACATGTGGCTCTCCACTGAAAACAGCTCTGTCTCTGTCTAACCTTATCCTCCTCCCCTGGCCTCTCACTTGTTCTGCAGTAGTCTGTGTTTGGCACTTGTACATTTTAAGCTCTGTCATTTGGACTTTTTCTTCATTCTTGGCTTTCTTGTTATTATTTTTCTTGCCATTTTATTCTCCATGTATGGCAAATCCTTCCACCTCAGACATTCTTGCTATCCCATTGTACACATATGCTTATACTTAGTCTTGTACTTGTACAGGTTTAAACACAAAGCAATCCCACAGATGTACTTCCCAGTTTGTGATTTGGGGGCATCTCTCCATCCAAGAGCCATTTTTGATAATGTATAGCTGTCTCATCCTCTTGTTGAATACAGGGCCATGCCACGCCGAGAATGCATCTAAGGCAATGCATTTGGAAAACTTCGAGCTTGCTCAGGTCGTGTTTGAGCATTGTCCACGTCTCTGCGCCGTAAAGTAGAATGGGCAGGATCAGGGTTCGGTAAAGGCGGATCTTTGTCGCCAATGAGATGTTGTTCTTCTTCCAGACGCACCAGCGCAGGGAGGCGAATGCTGCCGCCGCCTGCCCAATTCTGGAGTGTATCTCCGCTGATGATGCCACTTTCTTCTCCTCGACGAGGGACCCCAGATATTGAAATTGTTGGACTTGTTTGATCTGCACACCATCAAGGTGGACGATCGTTGGTGAGCCGTCGGTGGTCAGGACTTTGGTCTTCTCGGCGTTAACCTTGAGGCCGTACAGTTTGGAGTGCCGGGCGATGTCATAGAGGATGTGAGTTGCCTCGGTGTCGTCTTCGGCAAAAATGGCGCTATCGTCAGCGAACATTAGATCGGTGATAAATCGATCGGTCGAGGCTTGGACTCCGCGGCGGCCCTCGAATGCTTTGCGCATTATCGCATCGATGACGATGTTGAACAACAGCGGTGACACCACATCGCCCTGCCGGACCCCTGTCATGATGGGGAATTCTTCGGACACTTTGTCATGAATACGTACCTGGCTGGTCGAGCCATCGTAGGTTCGTTCCTCCATGAGTCGACGTAGGGTGAAGATCTGGTCGCTGCAGCCTCGTCTGGGTCGGAACCCGGCCTGTTCTTCCTGGCTGGTCATCTCACGGTGCTTTTGAAGGCGTGATTGAATTATTTTCATAAGGACCTTGCCGATGATGGACAGTAAGCTGATGCCTCGGTAGTTTTTACATTCTCGGTTGTCGCCTTTCTTTAGGATAGGAATGACAGCCGCCTTCTTCCAATTTCTGTGTACTCACTACCTAATTTATAGCCAAAGTATTCACTCACTGTCTCTGTACTGTTTCGCTAGCTTAGCTTAGCTCGTAGCCGACTCGTTAGCACCATGGCTACTTCACCTGTCCCTCCTGCACTTTCTTGCTCATTGTGTCAGATGTTTAGTTACTCCTCGGCCTCCTTTAGCAGTAATGATATCTGTAACAAATGTAGCATATTTGCAGCTCTGGAGACCAGGATTACTGAATTGGAGACTTGACTTCGCACCCTTCATTCACCCGTAGCTAGCCAGGGCCCTGTAGCTGGTGCAGCCAAAGATAGCGTAGGCCCCGCTAGCTGTTCCCCGGCAGACCCCAAGCAGCTGGGGAAAGAGGGCGGCTGGGTGACGGTGAGGAGGAAGCATAGTCCTAAACAGAAGCCCCAGGTACACCACCAACCTGTGCATGTGTCTAACCGTTTTTCCCCACTCGGCGACACACCCGCCGGGGCTCAAACTCTGGTAATTGGTGATTCTGTTCTCAGACATGTGAAGCTAGAGACACCGGCAACCATAGTCAATTGTCTTCGAGGGGCCAGAGCAGGCGACATTGACGGAAATTTAAAACTGCTGGCTAAGGGTAAACGTAAATTCAGTAAAATCATAATTCACATCGGCATCAATGACACCCGGTTACGCCAATTGGAGGTCACTAAAATCAATATTGAATTGTGTGTAACTTTGCCAAAACAATGTCAGACTCTGTAGTTTTTTCTGGTCCCCTCCCCAATCAGACCAGGAGTGACATGTTTAGCCACATGTTCTCCTTAAATTGCTGGCTGTCTGAGTGGTGTCCCAGAAACGATGTGGGCTTCATAGATAATTGGCAAACCTTCTGGAGGAAACCTGGTCTTGTTAGGAGAGACGGCATCCATTCCAATTTGGATGGAGCAGCTCTCATTTCTAAAAATATGGACAAATTTATTAACCCCCCCAAAATATGACTATCCAGAGTTGGGACCAGGAAGCAGAGTCGCAGTCTTACACGCCTCTCTGCAGCTTCTCTCCTCCTGCTACCCCCCCAAAAACCCATCTCCATAGAGACTGTGTCAGCTCCCAAACAGACAAAAAACAAACTAAAAACCAGCAACAAACAACTTAAACATAAACAATCACAAAGAAAGAACAATACAATATCCACATCAGAACCAAAGAGTAAAACAGTGAAATGTGGATTATTAAATATTAGGTCTCTCTCCTCCAAGTCTCTGTTAGTACACGACTTAATAATTGATCAACAAATCGATTTACTCTGCCTTACAGAAACCTGGTTGCAGCCGGATGATTATGTTAGTTTAAATGAACCCACACCCCCGAGTCATTCTAACTACCAGAAATCTCGAAGCACAGGCCGAGGGGGCGGTGTGGCAGCAATTTTTCACACCAGCCTATTAATCAACCAAAGACCCAGACAGACTTTTAATTCATTTGAAAGCCTGATGCTTAGCCTTGTCCACCCCAGTTGTAAAACTCAGAGAACCAGTCTTACTTGTTATCATCTATCGTCCACCTGGGCCTTACACAGAGTTTCTGTCTGATTTCTCAGACTTTTTATCTGATTTAGTTCTCAGCTCAGATAAAATAATTATTGTGGGTGATTTTAACATCCATGTAGATGCTAAAAATGACAGCCTCAACATGGCATTTAATCTGTTATTAGACTCAATTGGCTTCTCTCAAAATGTAAAAGAACCCACCCACCACTTTAATCACACTCTAGATCTTGTTTTAACATATGGCATAGAAACTGAACATTTAACAGTGTTTCCTGAAAACCCTCTCCTGTCTGATCATTTCCTGATAACATTTACATTTACAATAATTGATTACACAGCAGTGGAGAGTAGACTTTGTCAAAGTAGATGTCTTTCTGAAAGCGCTGTAACTAAGTTTAAGAATACAATCCACCCACTGTTATCATCTTCAATGCCCTGTACCAACATAGAGCAGAGCAGCTACCTGAACACTACTCCCACAGAGGTCAATTATCTTGTTAATAATTTTACCTCCTCACTACGTATGACTCTGGATACTGTAGCTCCTGTGAAAACTAAGGTCTCAAATCAGAAGTACCTGACTCCGTGGTATAATTCTCAAACACGTAGCCTAAAGCAGATGACTCGTAAGCTGGAGAGGATATGGCGTGTCACAAATTTAGAGGATCATCATTTAGCCTGGAAAAATAGTTTGCTGCTTTATAAGAAAGCCCTCCGCAAAGCCAGAACATCTTACTATTCGTCACTGATTGAAGAAAATAAGAACAACCCCAGGTTTCTCTTCAGCACTGTAGCCAGGCTGACAAAAGGTCAGAGCTCTCTTGAGCCAACCATCCCTTTAACGTTAACTAGTAATGACTTCATGAACTTCTTCACAAATAAAATTTTTGTCATTAGAGAAAAAAATGACCAATAATCATCTCACAGATGTAATATTATCTACAGCTACTCTTAGTACCATTGATGTTAAGTTAGACTCTTTTTCTCCAATTGTTTTTTCTGAGTTAACTTCAATAATCACTTCCTCCAAACCATCAACGTGTCTTTTAGACCCCATTCCTACAAAACTGCTCAAAGAAGTCCTGCCATTAATTAATTCTTCGATCTTAAATATGATCAACCTATCTCTAATAATCAGCTATGTACCACAGGCCTTCAAGGTGGCTGTAGTTAAACCTTTACTCAAAAAGCCATCTCTAGACCCAGCAGTCTTAGCTCCAACCTTCCTTTCATATCAAAAATCCTTGAAAGAGTAGTTGTCAAACAGCTAACTGATCATCTGCAGAGGAATGGCTTATTTGAAGAGTTTCAGTCAGGTTTCAGAGCTCATCACAGCACAGAAACAGCTTTAGTGAAGGTTACAAATGATCTTCTTATGGCCTCTGACAGTGGACTCATCTCTGTGCTTGTCCTGCTAGACCTCAGTGCAGCGTTCGATACTGTTGACCATAATATCCTATTAGAGCGATTAGAACATGCTGTAGGTATTACAGGTACTGTGCTGCAGTGGTTTGTATCATATCTATCTAATAGACTCCAATTTGTGCATGTAAATGGAGAGTCCTCTTCACACACTGAGGTTAATTATAGAGTTCCACAGGGTTCAGCGCTAGGACCAATTCTGTTTACACTATACATGCTTCCCCTAGGCAGCATCATTAGAAGACATAGCATAAATTTTCACTGCTATGCAGATGACACCCAGCTCTATCTATCTATGAAGCCAGATAACACACACCAATTAATTAAACTACAGGAATGTCTTAAAGACATAAAGACCTGGATGGCCGCTAACTTTCTGCTTCTTAATTCAGATAAAACTGAGGTTATTGTACTCGGCCCTGAAAATCTTAGAAATATGGTATCTAACCAGATTCTTACTCTGGATGGCATTACCTTGGCCTCCAGTAACGCTATGAGGAACGTTGGAGTTATTTTTGACCAGGACATGTCCTTCAACGCACATATTAAACAAATATGTAAGACTGCTTTCTTCCATTTACGCAACATCTCTAAAGTTAGAAATATCCTGTCTCAGAGTGACGCTGAAAAACTAGTTCATGCATTTATTACTTCCAGGCTGGACTACTGTAATTCATTATTATCAGGATGTCCAAAAAACTCGATGAAAAGCCTTCAGCTAATCCAAAATGCTGCAGCAAGAGTCCTGACAGGGACTAGAAAGAGAGAGCATATTTCTCCTGTTTTGGCTTCCCTTCATTGGCTTCCTGTTAAATCCAGAATTCAAAATCCTGCTCCTCACATACAAGGTCTTAAATAATCAGGCCCCATCTTATCTTAATGACCTTGTAGTACCATATCACCCTATTAGAGCACTTCGCTCTCGCTCTGCAGGCCTACTTGTTGTTCCTAGAGTATTTAAAAGTAGAATGGGAGGGAGAGCCTTCAGTTTTCAGGCCCCTCTTCTGTGGAACCAGCTTCCAGTTTGGATTCGGGAGACAGACACTATCTCTACTTTCAAGATTAGGCTTCAAACTTTCCTTTTTGCTAAAGAATATAGTTAGGGCTGGACCAGGTGACCCTGAATCCTCCCTTAGTTATGCTCCAATAGACGTAGGCTGCCGGGGATTCCCATGATGCATTGAGTTTTTCCTTTCCAGTTACCTTTCTCACTCACTATGTATTAATAGACCTCTCTGCATTGAATCATATCTGTTATTAACCTCTGTCTCTCTTCCACAGCATGTCTTTTATCCTGTCTTTCTTCTTTCACCCCAACCGGTCACAGCAGATGGCTGCCGGAGGTTTCTTCCTGTTAAAAGGGAGTTTTTCCTTCCCACTGTCGCCAAAGTGCTTGCTCAAAGGGAGTCATATGATTGTTGGGTTTTTCTCTGTATCTATGAAGAGCCTTGAGGCGACCTTTGTTGTGATTTGGTGCTATATAAATAAAATTGAATTGAATTGAATAAATTATACTGGAATTGGGCAATAAAGTCCTTGCTGTCCTCTTTGGGTCTAAAATATAAATTTTATTTATATAGCACCAAATCACAACAAAGGTCGCCTCAAGGTTTGTAACTTCTCTCTTGTCATTTTCAGGCCACAGTCAGTGAACCAAAGTTATATTTCTACCATGGGCATTATGGTTGTCATCATTACATTTTTTTCCTGATTTGGTGATATAGGGAGAGAGAGATCATGCAATGGCTCTAGCACTTTCTGGTGTGAGCTGGGCAACTTTGTTGATGATGACACTCAATTGATATCTTTTTTTGTGCCTTGCCTATGCACAGTTTTTCTTTCTTTGCATTTTAATTCATTCATCTTTAACTTGTATTCACTTTCTCATTTTCCAGTGATTTTGAGCAAGACCCTCTTTTGGGAATTCATGTTCATTTATGGACTTAAATAATAACTGCAAAATTTCCCTAAACATGGGTTTTTACTGATTATAGAAATAACTGTTGTAACACAGTAATTATGTAGCTTTTATCGCAAGAATATGTATTGTTGCAGACCTGCCTGTCTACCACAACAACAGTGTGCTAGACACTGTGCAACAAACAATTTCACTGATAGCTATCAGTGATCATTGATAAATGTCAATACTGAGCATTACTGATTAAGACTAAGATTGTGGCTACTCCTCTTCTAATGAGGTTTATGTTCCCTGCTGAGATTTACACAAAGTTCTAGAGGCACACTCAGAGCTACCTTTTGCACCTGTAGAGTATATTGAGTAAAGTATCCTATTGCTAGCTTTGGCATCAGCCAAAAGGGTCAGTGAGGTACTGCCTGCAGTTTTCCCAATCAGATGGTTGGTGGTTTGATCCCTGGCAACTCCAGCCTGCATGCCAAAAATCTTTGGGCAAGATAGTAACCCCAAGTTGATCTCTGATACATCCATTGGAGTATGATTTGTGTGAGTGCTAGATAGAACACACCTACATATAGAAAAGGTATTTGTATGAATGAGAGTTGTAAGTGGTTTGAGTGCTCAGGTAGAGTAGAAAAGCACTATGTAAGAACCAGTCCATTCCATTTATTAGCTTTTCTCTACTTGCCATTTGCAGATGAGAGCCAGAACCACTTTAATTCACTATGCCTTATCCATACATTAAGCAATTATCTAGACAGGACTGAGGGGTTTAGGAAAAGCAACCAAATCTTTGTAGCTTTAACTCCTTCTTTAAAGGTAAGTCTATGTCTCGCCAGGGGTTGTCCGACTGGGTGGTAGAGGTCCAGTCTTCCAACAAGGTGGACCACAGCCTTTTGTGCAGCTGTGTGCACATTCCATCAGATGAATGACTGCCTCATGGGACCTTTTTAGGAATGTTTATGTAGAGGACACCTGTCAGCAAGTCCTTGAAGTGACTGGTCATGCCAGAGGTTGCTTACCATAGTGGGATACTGAACTCACTTTTCAAAGAACCGCTAGTTACGCTAGTAAGCAAACATTTTCTTTGTGCAAAGTAAAATTAAGAAAACATCTGAGTTCATTTTTATTTTCTCTACAGGATTGTTCGGATGACAGTCGTCGCATCCCCCCATCTCCAGTTGTCCATGTTCGAGGACTTTGCGATGCTGTGGTGGAAGGTGACCTAGTGGAGGCACTTGACAAGTTTGGCAACATCTGGTAGTCCTGGTTTAACTCTAAATACTATTGAGGCCATTTTAAAAAATATTAACACACTTTCATTTAGCTTGGAATTGCATTGCACATTGACTTTTGTATCATGGACTTTTTTTTAGTACACACCTTGCAATGTACAGGCATGACATGATTTTGAGCTTGTGCTAGAAAGCTTGTTTAGCAAGCTGCAACCCTAAACTGTATGAAACAAATGCCTTCTTCCTAGTGTTAAATGACTAGAAAGACCCATTAAAAATTGGAAACATCCCTGACAAAAACTGACATGCAAAGTTAGCACTGTCAAATGGTGGGATATATTAGGTACCAAATAAACAGTAAATTCCTAAAGTTCATGACAAAAAAATGGTCAAACATCTGAGCAACTTTGACAAGTGGAAGAAGGCAGCCAGTGAATCAGTTTCTTTATATTTACCTGGGAATGAGTGAAGTAGGATATACTAGCTAATGCACTGTTATTAACCTTGGGTCTTGACATTTGGGCAGTTTTTCTTTTGGCAAGAAACAAACATCAAAATGTTGCTGTAGACTATGTGCACACATACAATTGGGATGTGTAGCAATGACACCCTGTGGCGGGGAAGTTAATTACAGTCACATGCCTGGCTGCTCTTTCATCTACAGGTGCGCAGCACCAAATGTGACTAGGGATTCCAATGCTTACTATGCACTGAACATTTCCTCATTGCATCATGTATATGCAACATGCAGCGTCCGCATGCTACTTTGCTTCTAAGATGACCACAAGGGGGCAGTATATAGCAGTGTGCAACACGCTTTGAACAAAGTCACTTTAACTGGAACTGAACAAAAGCTGAATTTGCGTGCAATGGTATTTGCCTGCAAATAGAGCTTGCATCGTTGTCTGTATATGTCATCATCATCATTCATTTGATCAACAATAAAGTCACCGAGGTATTTCACCTTTTTATGAACCCCAATAGTATTTTGGGACAGTTAAACACAGAGAAATCTAGCTGTTTATCCTGCTTGGTTCTACATATCAAAATAGCACTTTTAATAGCATTGTACTTTATATCATAATGCAGACCATATTCAGTACAGATATTAAGCTCTTGTAATCCAGCACTACTGGGACTAAAAACAACCAGGTCATCTGCATACATAAGATGATTTATCCATGTTTTACCTAATATACGCCCAGTGTTACAGGCTCTCAGCTACATGGAGAAATCATCAACATATAAATTAATTAAAATTGGAGACAAAATCCCACCCTGTCTGACACCATTGGGTAAACTGGACTGGGTTGTTTACCCAGTCCAGTTTATTATCTGTGCTTAGTCCAAGGTATTTATAGTCCTCCAAAATGCGTACCCCCAGTCCACAGCGATAAGTTGAAAAAAAACTTTCTCAACCCACATGTTTGAGAGAAAACAATTTGAAACACACTAACATGCTACTAATAAGTAAAAGACAAAAAACTAAGAACAAAAGTTTAAAGAATAGAGGAAAAAAAGGTAATAACTAAAACAGGCTGCCTTCCAGTTGGCACATGTGCATGAGATTTTGTGATTTACCTTAATCACAGATAATAACGACAGAAATTCCAGTATAGAATAAGTGTTCTTGATTGGATCTATATTCACTGATGTGACTGATCACACAGTCACATCAGTTCATACCTGCTTTTGCAGCAATGGCAAAACATGCAAGGTTACAAAAGTTGATAGCTGCGTGACCCGCTGAAATGATTTCAAAGTGCAGCTTGTGCCAGTAGTCATCATTTTCGACTTGGATTTCATTAACTCTTCTGGGACACTATGGTAATTTCTTGTGAAGCACTTGTTGTTTATGTTGAAAGATGTTATAGAAATAAAAATGTGCATACTTTTACTTTACTTGCTCACCTTCTCTAACCTTCACATTTGTCTCCGCTATCGGCAGTTATGTAATGATGATGCCTTTCAAGCGTCAGGCTCTGGTGGAATTTGACAGCGTGGAGAGTGCTGAGCGCTGCGTGTCATTCGGAACCCGTGATGCTGTCTACGTCGCTGAGCAGCAGGCTTTTTTTAACTTCTCTACCAGCCAGAGAATCACCAGACCCACCAACACAGACGACCCCTCCAGTGGAAACAAAGTCCTCCTGTTGTCCATACAGAACCCTGTGTATCCCATTACCACTGTAAGTCCTTTACCCCACCTAAGACTCTTGCCATATCTTCAACTTGTGTTAGAAAAGAAACTTTTTGCTATCTGAGCTAAAACTCTTTAACCAGGTCTCTTTTTACCTTTCAAGGACGCCTGCTCCTGTGTTAATAATGATTACAGTCATTGTACATTACTTAAAATGTTTGCCTCAGGAATACAGATACAGAGATACACGCTTACATTGTCAGACATCTATTATTAACAAACCCTCTGTGCCTTTGCTCTGTGTATACATTCTTTATCTGTGTATACATCCTCAACAATATCTTTGTAATTTAGATTAGTGCTAATGTCTCACTGCTTATTTGTAAAATAATGTAAGCTTCTAACTTTTAGTCAAAATTAGCTCATAAATGTAAAGGTTTTAAGTGTTAAAGCCCATTTTCCATTTCTGTTTTCTTAAGTCCATTTTCTTGGTGACCAGTAGGTACGTTGCAGTTTTTACAGTGTGGTCTCTGTCTTTCTCTCAGGATGTGTTGTACACTGTGTGCAACCCAGTTGGTAACGTCCTACGTATTGTCATCTTCAAACGCAACGGCATCCAGGCCATGGTTGAATATCCTGACTGTGTGTGTGTGTGTGTGTGTGTGTGTGTGTGTGTGTGTGTGTGTGTGCGCACACAATTGCATGTGTGCTTGGGGTATATCACAGATTAGCAGAGAAATGCCAACATGCGTTTTCATTTTTCTAAGCTCCAGTTCAGAGCTTAATAGACTCGTTTGGATACAAAATAATGAACACAGGATGGTAGAAGAGGATTATAGCTAACTGGATGTGTTTTGTTGATGCCAGATCAAAGTTCACTTCATTAAACCTGACAGTGCATCATCCTGAGGGCTGTGGTAGTCTTGTTTTTCTCTGCTGATCCTGATGAGTCAACCTTAACAAGCTTGTTAACATTTGAGTCAGTAAAGGATGCTCAGAAGGCCAAACTGGCTCTGAATGGAGCTGACATCTATGCTGGCTGCTGCACACTCAAGATTGAATACGCTCGGGTAAACACATGCACATACACTCACACAGTCATGCCCATGCACATGAACACACATCTAAAAAGAGGTGCTGTGCTCTGTTGCCCCTTGCAGCCCAACAGACTGAACGTCATCTGCAACAACAACACCAGCTGGGATTACACCAAACCCTTCCTCCTGCACCGAGGTAGCGTTCCCTCTTTTAATCTCTGATCAATGAAAGCACTTTAAGCATATTCTTTAAAGTTTACTTCGAGGCAGTCCGAAAGTCTTTTTCCATGGCCACTCAGAACTCCTCCCACACCTGAGTTTTTGCTTCAGCCACTGCCCGAGCCACTTCACGCTTGGACTGTCAGTACATATCAGCTACCTCTGAAGCCACACAGGCTAACCAAGCCTGATAGGACTCCTTCTTAGCCTTGTGGCTCCCTTCACCTCTGGTGTCCACCATTTGGTTTGGGGGTTAACCAACGACAGGCACCAACCACCTTGCGGCTGCAGCTCAGTGCAGCGGCTTCGGCAATGGAAGTGCTGAACATGGTCCATTCGGACTCAATGTCCGCAGTCTCTCTCAGAATGCTGGTGAAGCTCTGCCGGAGGTGTGCGTTGTAAATCTCACAGACTGGGGCCTCTGCCAGACATTCCCAGCACACCCTCACTATACGTTTAGGTGCACCAGGTCTGTCCAGCGTTCTCCCCCGCCACCTCATCCAACTCACCACCTGGTGCTGAATTTGATTAGGTTGAGGAGTTTAAGTATCTCGGGGTCTTGTTCATAAGTGAGTTGGGAGAAGAGAGCAGGAGATCGACAGACAGATTGGTGCTGCGGCTGCAGGGATGCGGACAGTGTACCGTTCCATCATGGAGAAGAGAGAGCTGAGTGTAAAAGCAAAGCTCTCAATTGACTGCTTGATGTACGTCCCTACCCTCACCTATGGTCACAAGCTGTAGGTAGTGACCGAAAGAACAAGATCGCGGATACAAGCGGCAGAAATGGGCTTCCTCAGAAGGGTGGCTGGCCTCTCCCTTAGAGATAGGTTCAGAAGTTCTGCCAGAGGGGCTCAGAGTAGAGCCGCTGTTCCTTACATTGAAAGGAGCCAGTTGAGGTGGTTCGGGAATCTGACAAGGATGCCTCCTAGGCGCCTCCTGTGCGAGGTTTTCCGGGCATGTCCCACTGGGAGGAGGCCCCGGGGCAGACCCAGGACATGCTGGAGAGATTATATCTCTCGGCTGGCCTGGGAGTTCCACCGGACAAGCTGGAGGAAGTGGCTGTGGAGAGGGACGTCTGGGCTTCTCTGCTTAGGCTGCTGTCCCCACGATCCGGCCTGGATAAGCGGAAGAAGATGGATGGTTCACTTCGAGTAAAATTAATATGTTGACATTTTACTTATTCCTTCTAGTGAACATTATTATCTTCTTTTTACACAGCAGGAATGTGTCTTATAAAGCACAATACATTTTGTTTGCAATCTGAGTAAATATAAACAGAGTAAATTTACTCCAGTTCAGTTGGAAAACCTCAGGAGGAGCTTGGAAATGTCAATGCACTAAGATGACATTAAAAGGACAAAAGACTGATATGGTGTGTCCCAATTAAAGGGCTGCATCCTCAAAGAACCCAGCCTATGTAAACCGTGAAGGCCGGGTCATTTGAGGATTTGGTGTATGCGATTTTTTTGGTTTCTTAAGTATCTGAGGATGAGAGCGCACAAGACTATGAAAACGTGACTGTTAATTTTAAGATTAGATAGTAAGTAGCAGCTAATGTTCATGGGACTAGTGTCATCTTACTTTGCAAATATAATATGCATAAAGATAAAGTTCTTGTATTAATAAATTAGATTTAAAATTCTCATTAGTGAAATTTAGCTCAGTTTTAAATACTGAACTTCAGCAAGGATTCAAGTTGCATTTATTTCTATTTCTATATCACTTCATATCTTCATCTCAAAGACAAGTGTATAAGGCTGTTTTGGACATGAGACAATTATTGTTCTTTTACTATATTGGCACTACTGCGTTTGTCTGAAGGCTTACTTATATTGGTAAAAAGAAAAGTCAAAATGAAGAGTAGACTGATATACTAAATATTCCTTTATTGGGTGAGGAAATCATGCCATATCTTAACCGTTTTAAGTCATATAGAATAGATGTGATGTAATGCTGTAATGCAAACACAGCAGTACTATTGGTACTAAAATACTCCATGTTTCAAATAACTAAAGAAAAGAAATATTGACATCTATTTTCAGCTACATTCTGGTGCTTATAGGTTTCTGAATATAAAACTTTTCACTGCTTTTCATCGTTTTTACTTGGAGGTACATACGTTGTGCTTTACATTCAGAGAGAAAAATAAATCAGGGGAAACGGCTGGATACACAAAATGGTGACAGACTCAAGTGGTATGAACCACTACAAAAATAACATAAGAGCAGTAGTTTCTCCACATTTACTTTTTGTCTTATTAGGGGTATTAAATAAGTTGAGATCCCATTTGGCACACTAGCACACTGAGTCTATTTGGCTCAACAGCACCAAGCAGAGGCAGCAAAATAACCAAGTTACCATTAACATTAGTGCAATGAACCCTGAATCCTGCTTGTACCGGGACTTAAGTAATATTTAGGACTGAAAACCAGGCAGCATTCACTAATTTCGTTCCTTTAAATTCAGATAAAACTGAAGGTATTGTACTTGGCCTTACAAGTATGTTATCTAACTAGTATGCTATCTAACCTCTAGATGGCGTTACCCTGTCCTCCAGTAACACTCTGATGAATCTTGAAAATTGTTTTTGACCAGAGGATATGTTCTTCAGTGTGCATATTAAACAAAAATGTAGGACTGTTTTCTTTCATTTGTACAATATCTCTAAAATTAGAAACATCCTTTCTCAGAGTGACACTGAAAAACTAGCTCATGTATTTATTACTTCTAGGCTGGACTACTCTAATTCATTATTATCCAACTGCGCTTAAGACTCTCTGAAAAGCCTTCAGTGGATCCAAAATGCTGCAGCAAGAGTACTGACAGGTGCCAGAAAGAGATAACATATTCTTTCTCTCATACTTCCTTCTCTTCACTGGCTCCCTTTTTGAACTGCAATCAAACTTAAAATCCTTGTCCTCACATACAAGTTCTTGTATAATCTGGCCCTATCTTATCTTAAAGACCTAATAGTACTGTAACACCCCATTTTGAGCACTTTGTTTGTTTGTTACAGAGCGGGGGAAGGGGAGACAACGTCATGCCATATTGGGAGAGCATCCATCTAACGGAGGTGGTACTGTCTGTCTTCATCCCTCCCTGTCTAGCTGCCAATATGTTATCTCTTCCACTTGTTTCACTGCAATTACTGTGAGTCCACTGTACCACATAATATCCCCTGAGTATCTGTGCGTATCTTTGCAGGTACACACTGGCCCCTCTTGCCTCTACCTGCTAAAAGCCAGAACTGGAGGTACAGCGAGGAGGTGCAGGAGAGGATCTCTTACCCGCTACTCCAGAAGACCTCCCCCACATTCTCTTCCTCTTTCCTTGGCAAAAGCATTACTAGCTCTGTCACCATGGTGAGCGGTCTCCATCCTGTTAAGATGAACTGCAGCCGTATTTTCAACCTCTTCTGTCTCTACGGCAATGTCGAGAAGGTGTGTAAGGATCCTCTCTGACTTTTAGAGGTCATGTTGATATGAAAATACATATATTGTACAATAGTTCCTATAATTTTCTTTTAATAAATCTTAATCATAACTTATGTTCTAGGTATGTATGATTTAGTTTATTTTTACAGTGCTCAAAAAAAGAAAACATCAGATCTCAATGGAAAAAAAATAATTCTGGATAGCTATACTAGAACAAAAGGATGCCACATCATTGGATGGAAATGAAAATTAGCAGCTTACAGAATGAAAATGTGAAAAAAGATGCAGCACACTAGTCCATTTTGTAGCAACTCAAAATGGCACTCAGTAGTTTGTATGACCCCCATGTGCTTGTATACATGCCTGACAATGTTGGGGCATTCTCCTAAAGAGACAATGGATGTTGTCCTGGGGAATCTCCTCCCACATTTGGACCAGGACATCACTGAGCTTCTGAACAGTCTGAGGTGCAACCTGGGACGTGTCAAATGGACCAAAAATAATGCCCCAGAGGTGTCCTTTAGGAACTCCCTGTTTACTTTGGCAATATGAGAGCAGGCATTGTTTTGAAGCAAGACCAACTTACGACCCATACTCCAGTGTAGGGTCCAACAATGGGTGAAGGATTTAATTCCAATACCTATGGATAGTCAGGGTGCCTTTGCCTAGACTGTAGAGATCAAATGCAAGTTGGGTTCCACAGTGCCAGGCAGAGAACACAGGGCCAGTTCGAACTTAATAAAAAAAGAAAAAACAAACAAGCCAAATCTCATGGACCATCATCAATCTGTATTAACTTCTCATGTATGCCTTAACCATGCATGTATTAATTCATTCATTCATTAAAGAGGTGTTCCCCCAGATGGTGTACTGAGAAATAAGGTATGCATTCAAAAATTTTTTACAGCCACAGACTAGCTGTCTACGAAGTTCATTTACTGTATTGGTGGCACTTTATAAAAATGTCCCACTATTAAGCATTAGTACGGTATTAGAAAGTCCTTAAGTCATCATGTACATATTTCTTTACACCTCCTCAGTATGTCATTTGTTATCCATATGTTTATCCATCTGTTACTGTTACACCATGTACTACTGTCACTGCTATACTCACTGCTCACTATGTACAGCTATCACTGCAACAGCATCATTGCTGTTTATAATCACAATCATATTTATTATCATTATCATAATAATATCTGTATTCATAAATGGTTTCCTAAGGAGGAATGGTGCTCTGTAATTGTATGAATTAGTAAGGCAGTTAAAATAGAAATGGACTACTTTTTAAAAAAAATGAGCAACTGACCTGCCATTTAAAGAAAAGCGAGTAGCTTCTATCTTAAAAGGTCTTTTGCAGAGTTGGCAAAAGTACAGACATTCTGTACTATGCAAATACTACTGTTAAAAACTACTCAAGTAAAAGTTGAAGTACTGATTTCTTACACGTCTTCAACAACACTAATTAGCCTGCAGTTTGTAGCTATTCACTTCACTGTGCTTCTCCTTCAAGCTGCATCCACTGTTTGTTTGGGTGGGTGATTTGGGCATCAATAGCATGTAATTTCAAGCCTGCGCTAATCAACATCTCATCTCTCCTGTGACCCATGGCTTTTTATATTCAGAGCAAGTGAATATATTTTAGTTTCAATATTAATGATTTAAAAAATTGCAGTAGAGAGAGTAGGGGCAGGGTTAAGGGGATGGTGACACTCATGCAAAATAAATAAATACTGCAGTTATCGGCAGCTACCATGCTGCAAAATGGTAGCTCTTCAGCTAAAGAAAATATCTTCTGTGTTTGCAGGTGAAGTTCATGAAAAGCATTCCAGGCACAGCATTGGTAGAGATGGGTGATGAGTATGCTGTGGACCGAGCTGTGACTCACCTAAATGGTATCAAAGTATTTGGCAAGAAATTCAACGTCTGGTAAGCACTAAATATGCATGCTTCAGACTTGAAGACACTTGGGGTTTGTGGTAGGGAGTCTGATGTAGTCTATCCGGTCGTTAAGTGATGACGTGACGAATCCTACTTCCGGGCCTAAAGTAGTCTGCATTTAATATGGCTTTTGTGTTGTTAACATGTTTAATGTTTTGTATTTTCTTCTATTTAATCTCAAAAAACTCCTAAAAGAGTCAGTTATCACTGTTGACCTCCCTCGGCTTTTATTACCGCTAATCATTTATTTAAGCTCGGTTTTTAAAACCTTAGGATGTAACTACAGCCCAGCCCATGCAGCAGTATATGAATGACTAACCTCGTATTGTAGTGATGGGATTTCCGGCTCTTTTTAGAGATCCGGCTCTTTCGGTTCGGCTCACTAAAAAGAGCCGGCTCTTTCGGCTCCGAACCGGCTCTTCAGGTTGTTTTGTTGCTTTAATTAATTTATTATTAGCAATAATATAAAATTATGCACAAAAGGAATTACTAACGTAAAAAAAAGTGGTTTTATTTATATATGTTTATATATAAATATATGCGGTGGCCCCTAGAGACAAAACACGTACAAACTCCAAAACACATTTCTAGCATGAACTGAACTTCCAAAGCAGAGCTACTAGATCACTTAAATTACACAATTGAAAGCATGTGTGTATTGTTTGTGTATTTATACACAGGCACTCATATATATTCAAATAATTTAAAAAAAAGTTCATTTGCCTGTTATTACCACACACCAAATCCGGTCGTTGGTACTTGCTGGCTTGTGTAGCCACAAGATAACAAAGGCTCAACACTGCGCCCAGCATCCTGTAGCACTTCTGTTGTCTTTTGTACGTGTTTTGAGTTTTTATGTGCTTCTGAGTTTTTATATGCTTCTGAGTTTTTACGTGCTTCGGAGTTTGTACGTGTTTTTACGTGTTTTGGAGTTTTTACGTGTTTTGGAGTTTTTACGTGTTTTTACATGTTTTGGAGTTTGTACATGCTTCAGAGTTCGTACGTGATTTGAAGTTTGTATGTGCTTTGTCTCTAGGGGCCACCGTAAATATACTTTTATTTATTCACTCCACATAAAATGTAATAAATAAATCATATAATACAAAAATCAACTATTCACATTTCAAGTTTTAACTATTTAAATTTTCAGCTTTTTCCTTTTACAAATTTAAAGTGAAAAGAACACAAAACACTGCAAACCACAACACAATTAAATATAAATTATAATATGAAAACAAACAGAAGATGCACATTCTCTGTCATATGGACCTGCATGAATAAACTTTCTGAATCCTTTATCATCTGCAACCGAAAATAGTTGTGGATGATTACTATACCTTTCTAATGTTGTTGTCCCTGCCTCTTTCTCTCTCTCTGGCTCTGTTCCTGTGCTACTGAGTGTAACTACCGCCCCTCCCCCCCTCTGCCCAGCGTAAAGCACAAGGCTCGCGTGCAGAGTGAAGCGGAAAAAAAGTGCGAGAGAGAGAGGCTGAGAGAAAAAAAAAAAAAAAAAAAAAACCCACGTGACGGCTCGCGATAAGGAGCCGGCTCGCGTCGTTCACGTCAAAGACCCGGCTCTAAGAGCCATTTCGTTCGCGAACGACCCATCACTATCGTATTGTGGATGGATTATCTCAGTTGTTCTCCTGACCACCGAGAACACTCACGTTAACTTTTATCGAGTGGAAAAAAAGTTAGCTTGTTTATATTAGGCTAACATAGCTGTGTCGCTAGCGGTCACGTAACACATCATTATATACCAGCTAGTATATCTTCTTCATTTATGTTGGAAGTGGTAACAGAGCTGTAGGTTTTAATTTGTTTCCAAAACCCCGCAGTCAGGACCAGTGTTGGTCAAGTTACTTGAAAAAAGTAATCAGTAACTAATTACTGATTACTTCCCCCAAAAAGTAATCCCGTTACTTTACTGATTACTTATTTTCAAAAGTAATTAATTACTTAGTTACTTAGTTACTTTTTAAAAACACGATTTACAACCTGAATAGGTGATAAAGTGATAGATCTTTCAGCCCAATTCTACTTTTTCTACATAATCTATCATACAAAATGTAATCAAATGGAAAAGTCCCTTTTTATAAACTTGTTTTATTAGTTTTAATCTTTTAACTTCATGCATCAAGCAAAAAAAAATTTTGTGTTTAAACTCACTCTTTCAAATAGATGCAAGTAAAACACAGCAGAAAATAAATAAAGTCAAAGACTAGCGGTCCTTTTGCTCTATTTTCACCTGTATAGCAGGAGTAGGGTAGGCGGAGGTTTGCCCTGGTGCAGGTGTGCCGCAGCGGTCAGTTGAAGAATCCGCGAGTTTCTCTGTGAATTTCCCATTACGTCATAGCGCACTCAGTGCTCACTTGGAAGTTTAGGGGTTTTTTTGCTGTAAAAAGAAGTTTTCTTCCCACCCACAACGGACACTAATGTTTTTGTCACTTTTTATGGAATCAAACTTAAAGTAAGGTCAGTACTTCCACGCTTTAAACGCTGCATGCTCATACTCTCTCCCGCACTCGATATTGTTGATCTGCACACAGCTGTTGTCACGAACGACGCACTTGCTTACGTCACTGTCATGAGACATTCTCGCAAAAAAATCACGGTTTTAGTAACGCAGTAACGCAGCGTTCCTACGGCAAAGTAACGGTAATCTAATTACCGTTTTTGCAATAGTAATCCCTTATTCTACTCGTTACTTGAAAAAAGTAATCAGATTACATGTCCTGTAATCATCTCATGTTCTGCCCATCTCTGGTCAGGACATGCTATATTGTATTTAGATAGAAGCTAGCGAGCTAACTCCCTGCTAATTTCTAACTCCGTTAAATGTCATAAATTCCGTTTTCATGGATGCCTGGATGTTAAACTCAATTGGTACACCTGGTAGAGCAGAACGCTGATCATTTTATTAAAGATGAAAGACTTTAGACAGTTTTTCAACTCTCAATAATGCCATAGTGATCGTTTGATATATGGACCTGCAGCGGAGTTTAGGCCCAGACACGGCTAGTGACGTCAGACTTAACGACTGGATAACAAAATATCTTAACTGCTAGCTAAAAGTACATGACGCTGACATTGGCTCTAGTGATATTCATGTCATGATCATAGGTCAAAACTGAGAAGAGACGTGCATGTTTAAATAAAGGAAAGGAACACGTTTTTTTTAAGACCTGATATCCAAGAACTCTCCAAGGACTGAAAATTCCTACAAGCTGTCACTTGTATTTTACATAAATAACAGCAGTTAGCCTCTATTTTTTTTTATAAAATATGTTGGGCTGTTCCAGCCTTTGCAAATTTGTAGAAATACTGCATTATTGTATTTTTTCATTACTTCAGTCAGTGACTATCTGCCCAGAACTTAAAGGAGATCTATTTTATCTGTTACCTGAAACAAGCCACTTGAGTTCACTTTTTTAATGTTAAGCCAACTCTCTTCTGATTGGTAAGGTATCCCCCCTCCATGAAATCATACTGTACAGAAAGTAGAAAAAGCCTTAACAAGCAGACTGACGCATAGGATTTTGGCTCACACTGATAACATGTCCTTACAATACTTTGTCTATCACACATCCCTTTATCTGACCCTGCTCAGTGTGTCCAAGCAACAGGCTGTGATTCCCAGTCAGGTCTTTGAGCTGGGTGACGGCACCTGCAGCTACCAGGACTTTAGTCTAACAAGGAACAACCGCTTCAGCAGTGCACAGAGCAGCAGGAACATCATCCAGCCACCCGCCACTGTGCTGCACTTCTACAATGCCCCACCAAACCTCAATCAACACCAGTTGCAAAAGGCAAGGCCACACCTGCATGAGACTTATTATTTCAATGGAGAAATGCTAGACTGAATGTCTACTCCAAGTGAGCTTTCTAAGTAGACAAGTATGCGCTCCACTGTGGCACGCCTTGAACTTTCTAAGTAGATCAAAGATAAGGAGTGGTATGTTGGTTGTTTGTTTGGAAGCATCTTTATTCACACATAGAAAGAAATGGGCTCAAGTTATTTTCTTTCTGCTCAGTGTACGTAACAGAATAGACAACAAATAATTACTATGGAATAAATAGATGGAATAGACTTGTTACTATATAGGGTCAAGTCCTCATCTTGACTATATATAGTCAAGATGAGGACTTGACTATATATAGATATATAAAATAAAATAAACAGTAAATTAAACTTTGTAAATGTTTTGATTTTACACACGGTACATCTTGACATTTTAAGATGTCAATAAACCTAGTATACCATCATAATAACCTTGTTCAGGGAGATTTAATCTTCAAGTTACTCAGTTTTGCCTGTGGTCTTAAGATCACTACTGCAAACGTATTTTTAGCAGTGACAACCAACATTGAAAACCAACACTTTTTGTCAAGTTTTAGTTTGGTTTTATATTAACAAAAGAAAATGCAGGAATTGCTTTTAAAAATGCTTTTCTATCTTTCTTGCCAACAGCTCTGTACTGAATACAACATTTCAGCATTCTCTAAGTTCAAGGTTTTTGATGCCAAACGTAAGTTTAACCAATTAAGCAGCGATAATAACTCCTCAGGTCCAGGTATCAGGAGATATCATTCAGTGTGTACACGTGTGGTTTTTGTTGTTATAAACATTTCCATCTTTCCCCCATCTTCCTCTTCCTCTAAGCAGCCAGCTCAAAGACTCTGTCTGGTCTGTTGGAGTTTGACAGTAAGACTGAAGCTGTGGAGGCTCTGACAGTCCTCAACCACCACCAGATCCGAATACCCAGTAAGTATTCAAATGATTCTCAGAACTGCTGACAGCAGGTTGCTGGCAGTCCCTGTGAAACCAGTTGCTAAAGACATGTTCTGATATTGCTTCAGAAAGTGAGAAAGAGGGTCCAAGACATGCAGAGGATGACTGAGTCAGACTTAAAGCAGAATGTTTATCGGCTGGTACCAATAATCAAGAAGAAACATAAATTCAAAAGGGTAAACTGAAAATTATTAACCACGAGGAAGATCACTAGAGTTACTAGGAAAAACACACTGTCAGTGTCCTGTGTCACACTCTGTTGTGACACAGGACAAGGGGAAAGAGGATGACAAGACACAGCTTATTATAGTAAAATATATAATATAATATATATATATATATATATATATATATATATATATATATATATATATATATATATATATATATATAATAAAATAATTACTGAAATAGGATAATTACAACAATCAGAATTAATTATTTTGTCTTCAAGTTAGAAAAAATAGATAAGACAAATTAAGACTAGTTACCTAGAACGAGGAAACCGACAAAAAAAAAAAGAGGAGAGGGGAAAAAGGAGGAGGGGAGGGAGGAGGATAGGAAAAGAAGAGAGGAAGTAACAACACTTTAAAGAAAAATTGCCTCAATGAATGCGTGAGCAGAGACTCAGACAGTTTGATAGTACGCGCAAAACAGAAAAGCACTGCATTACAATTTAAAACCTGTAAAGAGTTTAGACATTTTAATTAAACAGCTAACCAAGAAGAAACAACAACTGAATCTCATTCAAAGGGTCTTCAAAATTGAAGATAGCTATTAAAAAAATCAGGATCTAAACAAGTTAATTTTTGCTATTAAGTTTCTAACAATGACATTCAATGTTGCTTGATCACTTTTGGACAGAGGTGGGTAGTAACGAGTTACATTTACTCCGTTACATTTACTTGAGTAAGTTTTTGAAAAAAATTTACTTTTAAAGTACCTTTTTTGCACGATACTTTTTACTTTTACTTGAGTACATTTGTGAAGAAGAAACGGTACTTTTACTCCGCTACATTTGGAAAATTTGACTCATTACTTTTTAAAAAATAATTAGTTTAACACATTAGATAACATGCCGCCAGTGGAGTTTCCGGTAACTTTTTTACCAATCAGATGTGGCCATGCAGTCACATGACCAGTTTGAAACTGTGGCGGGCAGAGCGGCCCAAGCGTTTCAAAGCAGTGTTGCCAACTTAGCGACTTTGTCGCTATATTTAGCGAGTTTTCAGACCCCTTAGCAACTTAGAAAAAAAGTTGCTAAAAAAAGACGTGAAAGCGCGTATCGCTTTTACTCTCAACAAGCAGCGGGTGCTGTAACGCAGTCAGTTCTTCTTTTACTCTTTTACTCTTATGCTGTTTTGTGGATCACAAGGTTTAAAACTACTTATAAACACACACACACAAAGTAACTCCACCAGAGTGCCTATTTCGGGTCACTTTTATCGGGTCCAAGCCCGGATAAAGGAGCAGGGTTGGAATTGTGACATTAAAAAAACCAATAATTGCTAAAAGAAATTTAATTTGTAGTTCTAAATAAACTCTAAATGCATTTAGGACGTTTTTAACTCACTTTATGTCTCTTCCACGATGTTATTTCTCTCTCCAACAACATAGGTTACAATTAGATTAGCATGACCAATTATGCAAATTAGGCAATGACGTCATTTAGCGACTTCTAGCCAATAGCGATTTTCCTTACTGAGGAGTTGGCAACACTGTTTCAAAGTAGCGGACACTCGGAAAGAAGGAACATGAAAACAGAGCTGAAGAGGATGAACACCCTTGGCCTCACATACAAAGAATGTTTCGCTTAAAAGCAGCACAAAAGAACAACTATGTCTTCAGCGTCGGTGTCTTCAGTGAGAGCCAAAACAAACCAACTTTTCAGCGTGAAAAAACTCAGCTCGTGTAACCTGAGGAAACGGTAAGTTTTCTCTAAATATCTTTTTAGCTGTGGTTAGCTGGATGTCAGTCTTATGTTACAGCAGCTGTCTAGAGCTCGAGCTGCGAGTCATATTTTCCGCGCTACGTTGTAGTGAGATAAGTTTGTGGGTGTTTTGTGCAGCTTCGGCTGTCTTTTTAACTGCTCGCTGGTTAGCTAGCGTGAGCTAGGGCTTTGGAGTTGACGTCACGCCGCAATGCATTGTGGGAGCGCGGCACCATTTTCGGGGTCTACGAATCAAAACAAACACACTGTGTTGGAACGACGATTACAAGATGCTTAAAAGCAGCTCAAAAGAGAATGGACTGCATAGAGACCGATTTTGTTCAGAGGCGAAGCGGCGGTACTTGCAGAAAATAGCGTGCATTGGAAATGTGGACCCGTATGAAATACGGCCGTGGAGTAGAAACCCTGAAGACCAACCGCTATTGACGTAGCCTGACATATTTTTGTACCTTATCTGTGGAGTCAGCGCGTCCTTGTCCTGAAGGATTTAGTTATTCTTTATGGTTAAAGAAATTGCAATGATTTATTCATATTTATTATAGTCAAAGGAGCTTGACATTTTATTTTAGTTTTATACAATGATTAATGACCTGCAGAATCTCCTTATCATATTAAGTGATTCATAATTGTCACTTTATGCTTTCTCTATCTCTAAAGTGATGACAGAGAACAGGCAGATTTACACTATAACATGCAGCATTCTATAGATGGACACATAAAGAAATGAAAAATTACATGTATGTGCTAACTTTCTAAACACTTTGTTACATTTATGATAAAGTCGATTAAACACATTTATGTCGGCCTTGGCTCATAGTTCTTGTCTGTAAATTAACTTTGCCTGTGTGTGTTTCAGGTCCTGCACTCTCAAAGACTGAATGAACCAGCATTGCAGCCTTGGGTCATGGTGAGCATCACAGGGAAGGTTGAAGCCGCCCACTGCACCTGTATGGCCGGAGTCGCGGAGACCTGCACCCATGTACCTGCTCTTCGGTTTAATGTAGGAGCAACAGTGTTGATCGTGGCACAAGGACTGTTACAGATGAACCTGCATACTGGGTTTTGCTGAATAATGTGACCAAGATACAGTCAGTGGTTGGCCATAAGATAGACTTCTCCTCTTCAGCTGCCCAAAAAAAAAGGCTTTTGATCAAAACATAAACAGAACATCCATAATGAAAGGTAAAAGGAGCCGTCCTCAAAACAGAAAAATCCCGCCTGCTACTGTGGAGGAGTTGTCACTGCTATAATGACATAATGTTTTATCTAGGGGTCTAGATTTATGCCTGTAGTGCACTGCCGTGTAAATAATTTGCATTTACTGAATATGTGCTGACTGAGTCCCACTGTTCAAAAGTTAAATAAAGAAACAAACTAATTTTTGCCTCTTTTTTTTAAATTTTTTTATTAAAACCACTTTATAGAACATCACATCCGTTACAGTGTAGAATCCATGTCATTTATAGTTTACAAATGACAAAATGTTTACATAAAATCATGACAGTGTTTACATGATATCACCCACTACTAACACTACTTTATTTACTGTATCTTTTGGAGAGAAAAAAATCGCTATTTATACAGCAAAAGACTTAAGAATATTTAACAGGAGCAGGTTTCATTTTCCCTGGTTTTATTATCACACTGTTCACCAAACGCAGCAAACCTTCACCATCTTATCCAGAAGGGTCACCTCTTCACCCTTACATGGAAGAAGTAATCTGATTGGCATGGTAGTATGTTTGAAGCAGGTCCCTTGTGTAGCGCTGGAACCCAGTCATGATGTTTCATCCATTTCATAGGCTGGTTTGCTGCAATAATGCCAAATAATTAGCAACTCTATAAATAGAAGGTAGTTCTGCAAAATCACTCATTAGGATGTTTGTTCTAATTTGCTATGAGCGCAGAGCGCATTGAAAATAAAACGAATAGGCTATAAAGAGTGATATGAACATATTTAGAACTTACCGGAATAAAAATGTCTGGAGCACCAACAGATATCTGGAGATGGAAGAGAACTGGATATCAGCTCGTCTCACAGCTGCTATCCAGGCTACACGCCTTCGTTTGGTAACATCGATACACGAGCTGCCTCATGTTGCTTCCAGGTTGGGAAAGAATGAAAAGACAAACCCTTTTCAAGCTTATTCTCTTGCCGGTCGTGCAATCGAACACTGCAGTCGACCACACAGCAAATATGAACGGTGGCTGTTGTGTGTGCCTTCGCTCCCTTTTCGCTTGCGCTTTGTTTAGACTGTGGCGGTAAGCATCAACGACACAGAGCTCTCAGTTCTCACTCCTTCTTTATTCATCTCCAACATCAACTGCGCATATCGCGCCACAAAACACAGGGACACACTTCCTATACACTGGGTGTGAGTGGAGCCCTCTAGTGGTCCACCACACATGCCCCCCCCCCCCCCCGAACACCCAGCAGAACTAGTCCAGGACCCGGGGCTTAAGCAAACGGCCGGAACGGCTGAACTGGGGGGGTGGGGAACTGACAGAGGGCAACCCAGCCCGGGAGCGAGGCTGGCACTGGCGGTCAGAAAAAGCTGCAGACGACTCGGACTCCGTTGATTTTGGGTCGCTCCTGGGGGAAAAAACGGAATCCATCAGCCCGGTGGCAGGTGGGCGGCCGCGGCGAGGGGCCTGGGCCGGGACCACCTGATCCTCTTGCATAACACGTGCAGGCTTAAGTCTGTCAACAGAGACAACTTCCTGCCGACCGCCAAAGTCCAAAATGAAATGTTTGTTGCCTGGTTTAAGAACCCTGTATGGCCCCTCATATGGTGGACGCAGCGGAGTCCTATGGGCATCGTGCCCGACGAAAACGAAACGAGCAGAGTCCAACGAACTCGGAAGAAAAGTGTCAGGCAGGCAGTGGTGCACAGGACCAGGAACAGGAAATGAGTCTCTTGGGGGGTGAAAAGGCAACAAAGAGGTATCGAAACATGGGGGAGGGCTCTCAGGTAAGAATTCCCCGGGGACCCGGAGAGGCTGGCCGAGGACCAGTTCAGCCAGGGAAACCCCGAGGTCTTCTTTAACCACGCTACGCAATCCCAGCAAAACCCACGGAAGACGGTCGACCCAGTCGCCACTTGTTAAGGAAGCCCGGAGCGCGGCCTTAAGTGACCGGTGAAACCGTTCGCACATCCCATTAGCTTGCGGGTGGTATGCTGTGGTGCGGTGGACCTTGACTCCCAGGCCGTCAGCCATAGCAGACCAAAGCTCGGAAACAAACTGGGGGCCCCTGTCCGAGGTAATGTCAGCAGGGGGGCCGAAACGTGAAACCCACGTTGACAAAAATGCCCTGGCCACCGTCGCCGTTGTCGTGGACGCCAGGGGTACCGCCTCCGGCCACCTGGTTGTGCGGTCCACCACAGTCAAAAGGTGCGTGAAACCCTGTGACTGCAGCAAGGGACCAACCAGGTCCACGTGATCGAAAACGCCTACCCGGGACACGGAAAGGTTCGAGGGGTGCCTGTGTGTGCCGGTGGATTTTCGAGCGTTGGCATGGGATACAAACCGCCGCCCATTCTTTCAACGTCTTGCGAAGACCCGGCCAAACAAACCTGGCGCTGACCAGCTTGATCGAGGCCCGGACGCCGGGATGAGAGAGGGCATGCACCGAGTCAAAAACACGACGACGCCACGAAAGGGGAACCACCGGGTGGCCGGTGGAAACGTCGCAAAGAGTGGCGGAAAGCGC